>NC_084665.1:26140000-26446250 GCF_028389875.1 Rhea pennata | reverse complement strand
CTTTCCAAAAATAACAAAAAGTAAGTACAAATTGCATTAAGCATCTGCAAAATAAGGATTTTCGCAAGTATCCAGCTATTGCTAAATAAAATGATTTTATTTCTGGACTGGAAGAAAAAAATGTTATAGATATTTCCCTGGAACATACAGATTTCTAATATTAGACATTTCTACTGTGGAACAGTTTAAAATGAAACCGACTATTTTCAATCTTTGAAAGTGTTCCACAGATCCAACATTCTGAAGGACTAAAACAAAGGTAACTGAAAAATTTAAGTCATGAGAAATAACAAGCAATTGAAAATAGCTAAAAAGGAGGAGTTATGCAGCTTATTTTGCTAGGAAAAAGGTATATTTTAGCATATTACTAGAAGACTAACATCTTACACAGAGGCTTTCGAGCAGGTGCAAGTCAAAGGAAAATGGCAGTGAGGAAAGCTTCTGCAGTTACATAAAATGTTATACCTACTCTTGTTAAGGAAGAGTATACAAACATGCAACCAGCTTAAAATGGAATAACAAGTTTCAGCTGAAATACAGTAACGAACAAGTTGGCTCTACTGTCCACTCCCAAATGCAAGGTTAAAAAAAAAAAAAAACTTCATTTAATACTTTAATTGATTTATTCAAGTCATGTTATCTGTCAACTGGTCAGGCTAGTAGCTCAACTGCTGCAGCTCAGCTGACAGGTAGTAAGTTATTAAACCACAGTAATTTAGCTGTATATCCTCTAGTTTCTCTTCCCTCTGCCATTTCTCCTTAGGCAACCAGGTTGTCTCTTGTGCCTGATGCTACTTCGTGGCTAATTGATTGAACTGATTATCAATGAGAAAAGAATCAGTTCATGCAGTCCTTCCAAGATCATGTCTAGGTGAGAAATAGAATAATAAACCACAAAAAGTGCTCAGAAAACCACAGATATTAACATAGTTTTCAAAAAAGGAAAAAAAAAAAATCTTGATTTTAAGTTCACAGTGCCCCTGTAAATTCAGGGGGGAATAAATGCCTGTCTTAATTAAATTTTTTCACTGGTCTGAAACTTTCCAAAATGAGCACATTTTTCTTTAAGAAATGCTTGTGCTATTACATTCCTCCACACCGAGTGGAAACATTCAAATCAAAGTCTCAGATGCATGGCAGCTGAACACTGCTTCGCTCCACTATAAAAAGACAAGAACATTTCAAAGACAAATATTTGTCACGCAGGGCACCTAAAAAGCAGCAGGCATTCCTCCATGATTTCCTGCTATTGCCCGGACACGTTTCAGAATGATACCAGTCCTGTGTCTACCCCCTCACAACAGTTACGCTTCCGCAAATGTAAACGAAATAATACAAAGGCAAGAAGAACAGGGACTTGGTTTTAGCTGGCAATCTGAAATCATGGTAAATTCAGGACCAAGCAAACGTGGTAATCCTGATTAGTGATTAAGTCTTTTACCCTTAAAATATACACAGAAATGACTTAGATATTATAGTTCATTTGTGACTTAGTGTTGTAAGAAAAAGGACTCTCCAGGAATGGATAAAGGCTCAGTATGTAAATGCAAATAAATGCAAAGCAAAGATTTAGCCTTTCCTTACAACAAGGGGTCCAAACTGTATACAAGTTTCTAAAACATCAAGAAAGCATTTTAAATAATCAGCTGCAAACTGAGCTTTTTATGAGCTGTTCCTTGCAGAGCTTCATGAAAATAAAAGCAATAAAAGAGGGTTTTTTTCCACGTTGTAACTGAACTAGCATATCTAAACGTAGCTATTGAGAGCTCTCAGAACACTTCGCAGCTTTGTAATCATGTCCTTAAGATAACTGTGTGTGTATAAGTAATACTATGAATAAATATCAAAGAACTTTAATACTAGTATGTCATTAGGCTGGGCAAATGACTACTCAGCTAACAATTCAGTGGATTTATTTTATACTCTTGAATATACCTGGCTAGAGGGGCAGACTAGTAATTTGTACATTGCCTGCAAGTGAAACAGTGCTTTGATTTACATACAAATTAATTATGAACTACTTCGTATTACTACATATATTACTTCATATTTCATTTTGCATGCAGTATTTTATGTCCTCAAAAATGTTTTGAGAATTTCTACTCTTGCTTCTTCACTATAGTCAATAGTTTCACTACAGTGTGTGTGCACAAAATTTCTGGCATCTGAACTTAACGTAGGTTAAATGAGCACTTATGTACTAACAAACAGTACTAATGAACACCTGGGTTTATCATTTCAAAAAGTATTGAGTTTCAACTTCTTATTTCTCCACTGAATTAGAAAGTAGCAAAAGGAAAGCCTCTTGACAGATGTTTCAACAACTATTAGAAAACAGGCAGTGAAAGCAACAAGTTTAATTCTCATACTAGCATTGACCAAATCTAAAAGCTACCATACTAATTCCACAAATAAAAAATAAGAAAAGACTGAATCTTCATGCCAAGGTCAGAGAAATCTCTTAGTGTTTTAATCACAATTATTAAAAACCCAAATCCCATAAAATGAAGACCTACATAATACATTTGAGAATTATGATATTCTTAAATGCGTAACTGATTTGGGTTTCCACTTTATCTATCATAGAATTGACTCTCTTAGGACACGACAAGCACACATGATTCACACCTTTCTTTTCCTCTTGAGGAACTAAGAGCTTTTTTCCTTCTGGGCTCCTCCTCCCCACACACTCTCCTTGGTTTATTTTCCTTCTGATCCCTTGTAAACACCTAAGTCCAAGAGGGAAGACTTTAACAAAAAACAACTCCAAGAAGTTGCAGATTAGCCACACTTAGAACAAAGCAGTAATCAATCATTTGCAAACTTTTAGTAACAAGTAAACAGCATTATTAATTGGCGCTTTCCCTTGCTTCCTCAAAAGTGGCTCTGCTTTCTAAAATAAGAAACTTCATTATTAGATATAAAATAGTAATTGTAAGTAACCAGGTCTCCACATTTTACACATTCCTCCTCATAATCCAGCATTTATATTTGGCATGCTATAATCTTGTTTTAGTGTTGTGCAAAAAAGGATAGTCAAAGCTAGAATAGCTGCATACAGTTGTTCAATTCATTTGCATCTTCTTTGTAGATAGGATTCTTTGATAGCTGGCCTTAAGAAATCCAAGAAGTGATGCCAGAAGTATTACTTAATATGCTTAGATCTCATTAAAAATGTGTGTGTGTGTATATATATATTTTTTTTAAAAAAAAAAAAAGTAAAATATATGAAAGACATCCTAAAGGTGGGTTTTTGTTTTTTTTTTAAATATATATATAAATATTATATAAATATATAGAGACACACTATTGGAGAGAAAAAAAATAGCTTCTCCTGTCCTATTCACTTCTTCCAAAAGAAGAAATGAATACTTACTGACAGAGAAGCCTTGTACAAGCTTGTAGAAACAGCTTCGGACAGAAGTTTGAAAAAAAAACAAAAACTTTTTTTTTTTTTTTTTTTTTTTTTAACAACTAACTCGATTCAGGCCTTTGTGATAAAAAAATAAAAAAAATCTGTCAGTGAAACGCAGTTTATTGTTTTAATTTCCATCAGTGAAAATGCTGATGCTTATCACAGAAAGTCAGAAAAGGAGAACAAGCTGGGGAAGAGAAACCTCCAATAAAGTGAGACAATTCCTATAGTACATTTAATAAACTAAGACTGAGTTTAATATGTCCCAGTCATCATCTTAAAATTCTTGTGTGAAATCATTTTGTACACCTGCACGTCTCATTTTAGGAAACGATACACATTCCCTCTCGCCTTCAGCTCCTGGCTTCCCCCTTCTATTTTGCAGTTCTCACAGCTCTGCTGATATAAACCACAGCAGCCAAGAAGCAACGCTGCTGCCCGATCTGCGCTTCCATCACCGGGAAAGCAGCCCCCAAACCGAGGAAGGGGACGGAGTGCCGGAGCCCTCCTGGAGGACCTCAGCCTCACGAGTCGGGTCACTCAGGCAAACTGCACTGCGTATTCCTCCCCAGTGACAGATAAAATACATTAACTATCCAGAGGAACACCAATGCACTCATGAACAAATTCCCTAAAGCTCTAATCCCTTACGCGCTGCAGGCGTTGTAACGGCCAGAAAACCTTTGCTTGTTCGCAGCCCAGAAGAAGGGGCAGCAGAACCACGGGGCAGTCTCCCACATTTCTCTGACTGTGAAGGAGTAGTTTTTCCTATTTCTAAACACATTTATGAAATGAAACATTGGAACAACAAGTAAAGGTTATTAAAGGAAACTGAAAATGAAGTAATCAGTCTTAGAAATTAAAAAAAAAAAATTCTTAAGGAATGTCAAAATACCCATAAGATATGATCTAGGTAGAAGCACACTGTCACCAACATGCTAAAAAGACAGGTGAATCTGAGCCAACAGTAAATACACTTCAGATTAACTTATCATGTCAATTCATATTTAAACCTGATATTCAGTACCATTTTTGGTCACTCCTAGTTACACTATAGAAAGAAACACAGTCAATCCATGCCCAAAAATGGTGATTTCCAACAGTTTCTGGAACTTCATTTAAGACTACTGTAAACCAAAAAAGCAGCTCATGTGCAAAGGATGAAGTTTTGCCTTTTGCTGGCCAAATGCTTCTGAATGTTCTGGGATGACCAAAAAGCTCTAACACCATGAACGATGGAAGCCAGAAAAATATTTATGTTTAAAAAAATAAAAGCAAGTCTAGAAGAGCATCAGCTAAGTCCTTACACAGAGCAAAGCCAGGATTAGCAGCTTTGTAAGGCTATGTTTTACATGGTGAGAAGGAAACCTATTACAAGTCACAGGAGCACAAGTCTGCACGTACGACAAAAATCTTCTGAGGAATATTTTTCCATACATGTTCCATTGCTCCCTTTTAAACAGACTCTTTTAGTCAAACAAAGCTGAGTTCCACATTTCAGTCTGTATCTACAAGGATAATTCGTTTCCTTTACAAGCGAGAAAAGATTCTCACCACTCAAGCAAATGACTTTACATACCAAATCCCCAGAACATGCTTTTACTTTCTCTTTTTATGTGCAAAAGTCATACTCTTGCAGTTCCACCCACAACATGTACACATTTACTCTTAACAAGAATGTAGTCCAAAATGAATTTGTGTAAATTGACAGCACAATCTTAAAATCATCTTCAGTATACCATATATTGGAGCTACAGTATTTTAAAATACGGTTACAATGCAAAATAATGGTTGAGAGAAAATACAAGACTTTCACAAGAAATAACCTGGCTTTTCTACAATTAAAAAGAAAAGTCATTTTGAACATAGGGAAGTTTCAGAATACAACACCATTACAATAATTCAAGCACATTCCTCTTTCTAAAAGGCCAACTACCTTGAAAAAGCAGTTAAAAGAAGAAAGTGATTCTTTTCTAACAAAGCACACCAGTGCTGCCTGGTAGCTAAAAAATGCAACAAACACAAAGCTCACTATTGTTGTTACCGTTATGGCCCCTTCAAGTAAAAAACACTTGGCCTAGCTTTATATTTTTAACAACTCTCACCCAGCAGATTCCTACAGTACTTTACAAGCTCTGAAGCTTCAGAGAGAAGCAGAGCTGACGAACAGGGTCTGCCACATCAAACACAGCAACCGAGAGCAACTGCTCAATGGCAGCTCTGCGGCTTTTTCTTTTTTCTTAAGATTATAGATATCTTTATGAAATTCCCACCTGCTGTGTAAGATGGAGGATTGGTACCTTCCCAGACTCAAGTCTCAAAAGGTTTAGAGGCAGGCCTTCCCTTTATATATATCCAAAAAGGGTGACCTTGACGACGGGATAGAGCGCACCCTCAGCTAGTTTGCTGTTGATACGAGACTGGGAGGAGTGGTTGATGCCCCAGAGGGCTGTGCTGCCTCTCAGAGGGACCTCAACAGGCTGGAGAAAAGGGCAGAAAGGAACCTCATGAGGCTCAACAAGGGAAATGTCAAGTCCTGTCCCAAGGGAGGAATAATCCCATGCACCAGGACAAACTGGGGGCTGACTAGCTGGGTGTAGCCTTGCAGAGAAGGGTCTGAGGGTCCTGGTGGACAACAAGTTGGACATGCACCAGCAACGCTCCCTTGTGGCAGAGGCAGCCAATGGTGTCCTGGGCTGCACAAGGGAGAGCATTGCCAGTAGGTCAACAGAGGCAATCCTTCCCCTCTACTCAGCCCTGGTGAGGCCACATCTGGAACTGCTGCATCCAGTGCTGGGCTCCCCAGTACAGGAGAGGCACGGACATACTGGAATGAGCCCAGCCAAGGCTCAAAAAGAACTGACTGGAGTATCTGACATATGATGAGGCAGAGAGGTAGGGCTGTTTAGCATGGAGAAGAGAAGGAGGTTAAATCAATGTGTATAAATCCTTTGGGGGAGGGGAGGGAGGAGGAGTAAAGAAGATAGAGCTAGACTCTTCCCTGTGGTATCCAGTAACAGTATAAGAGGCCTCACTCATGTGAGCCTCCACGCTGCATAAAAAGAAAGGGCAATACAGCACAGTCAGAGAGAGACAGAAGATGATGGGACGATGGCTGCACCAGTTGGACCAGAATGAACTCTTACAGACCTGCTGCTGGTTGGAAGACCGGCTGAACAAGTCCCATGGTCCCAACGTGCAAAGGGTGACCAGCATGAGTCATTAAAGCCACCTTCTAAATTGCAGTGCATTTCTTTAAAAAGAATTCTATCTAATCTCATTAGACATGTGGTCTTTAGACCATGGTAAGTGCAGGGTTTTATTCTTTTAAAGGACTTCAAAATATGGTAAAAATGTGTAACCTCTCATTCCTTGCCTTTCCTCTGTAAGCTTAAATACAAAATCTATAAATAAGCATCCTTGTAAGCACTCTGTAGCCATGTGTCACACTCTGAAGAGCCACTATTCTGGTAGGGATAGGAGGAGAGTTGTCTGATTTGTCAGTGGGTTTTGATTTTGTCTGAGGAAAGCAAATTAAAAAAATAAGTATTTCCTCTTTCTTTTTAAGAGAGAACTCTGAAAGCACACCCACTGTCACAGCTGTAAATTACTGCATCAAAGCAACAGCCAGAGCTGCTTTGCAGTCAACCATCTACGTAGTAAAATCTACCCGAGGCAGTATCACAAACTACAATAGTATTACCAGTTTCCTTTTGAGTCACTGGAAATGGTATGCATTGCTAATTTGATCCTGCTCCTGGAATTCCCAGTGATGGCAAGGAGTGTCATTCATAAGGTACTTTTCCTCCTCTGTTAAAGGGGCTCAAAAGGCACAGCTACTGCATCACACACTCTAAAACAGGTAACAAATGCGGGATCAAGGCAGGTCTTCCCAATGTGACTGAAAATACACCCAGGTTCAAGGTCCTAACTAATAGAACATTTTTTTAAAAAAATCAATCTCCAAATCAACTATTGTGGAAAATCTCTTTAAGGTAATGGTCTAGTCAAATCAAATGACTTGTGAAATATCAGTCTGGTTTCCTTCAGAGAAAAAAACTAGTCTTTAAAAACAGGAGAAGTGGTTGAAAGCCACTTTTGCAGCCTCAGTGGTTAACTGAGGATTGTGATCACAAGAGAAACAGAAAAAATGCAAGATGTGAACTAGTTGGTGTAGTGCAAGCCAGCTAAAGCAAACAATTCATCAACAAGCCAACCTACGGGACCACAGTACTCCCAGAGTTTCCACTCAACTTTCTGCTGCTTACAGAGCTGTGTATTGCAACATTGCAAGACTTTCTGTTAGGAAACAGAAATTATTCTCTATAGCATGGAACTATGGTCCGCACTGTGTAGTCCAGAAAAATATTAGTACTGGGGAAAATGAAAAAAGATACCACTGGGAAAAAAAAGAACATCCACAGGACAGAAACAAGCCTTCAAACAAGTAACTGAGGTGAACCTGTAATTCTTTTTCATGGGGGTGGGGGGAAGGAGAGAGAGAATAGCAGACTGTTATGGCTATAAAGAAATAGTGACAAGAATTATCTATAACCATACATAGGTAAGTAATTGGATGCCACCAGCAGGTTCAATCAGGTTTTCCCATAAGGGTACATAAAAGCTAGTGCTAACACATGAAAGTGGGTCCAAAGGACTTAATAATGACTATTTTCAGAGATTAGGCCTGTGGTAATCGAAAGGGATGGCTGCAACTTTTGCAGCTGGTTGTTCTATTAATTACACCTAGATAACACTATACTGCATGCTAAATGTTAAAGCCCTTACTGATCACTGTCAAAGGTAGTTTGAGGCAGGTTTAGAGGTACAGCTCTGAGAGGTAGCCCACTGTGGAACTTTCGCCTTTGTTACCGGTTTAGTTTAATGAGTTTTAATGGCTTAGACAATTCACATGATAAATGTGAATTCACATGACACAGTACAAAACTGGTCACTTCTCCAGCAGTGTGCCCTTTCTATGATAAAAACTAACCACATATGAGGCTGCATTAGCAAATGCCTAGCCAGCAGTTTGAGAGAAGTTATCATTCCCCTTGTTCTCACAGCTCACACATTCTCCCAGCTTGTGTGAGACCACATTTGGAGGACTCTGTCCAGTTTTGGATTCCTCAGTGCAAGAAGGTCATTGATTAATTGGGTTGAGTCCAGCGGACAGCCACCAAGACAACCAGGGTCTGGAGACCTAGCACACAAAGGGAGGCTGAGAGAGCTGGAGAAGAGAAGGCTAAGGGGGAAAAATATATTTACTGTCTTCAACTACCTGATATATGGTTATACAGAATATGGAGCCAGACTCCTTGGATGCCCAGTGCAGGTACAAAGGACAACAGACATGTTGCAGCAATGAGAAGTTCTAACCAGATAACGAAAAAAATTCTTCATAATTTGAAGATTTAAAGAGGTGCCAAGAGGCTACAAAGTCTCTATTCTAGGAGATATCCAGAGCTGAACTTGATAAGGTCCTGAGCAACCCAATGTAACTACAACACTGGTCCTGCTTTAAGCAGGAAGCTGGACCAGATAATATCAATCCAGAACATCTAGAAGCTTTTAGAAGAAAAATTTGTCTTTTCCTTAAAAAAAAAAAACCCTCAAAACCAGAAAAAAAACACCCAATAATGTGACATATTCCACAACTTCACTACAAAATATCCCCATACCATGCAATAGCAAAATCCTTCTGCTGATAGTAGAAAAAAAATTAACAGAATTTTGTTATCACCTATTGCACAGAAGAATGGAGAGGCTGGCTAGCAATGAAAACATGAGCTGGAAGTCATAATCTCAGAATTTCCATTTCTAACTACAAGTTTTAAATTATTGTATATTTTGGGACTACAAACCTTTTGGAAAGCTATACTACAGTGTCTTTCAAGTTAAACACATGCAGAATGCAGAAATTTGGTACCAGATTGCACTAAGAGGGAGAGCAATTTCTCATAGGCAATCAAGAGAGCACATCATTCTGGTGTGCTTGTACCTTGTCTAGAAAGCTAACTAATCAAAGGTTTTCTGGTACCCACAAATTTCTCTGCAGTACCTTGAGGTTTATCAGCTACAGGCACTAGAAAACTGTAATAGGACTGGAAGTGAGTGAACACTCTTTTATTTCAACAAGATGTAAAACTCACCTATAACAACCAAAATTCTGCATCCCTCTATACCAAAACTAATTAAGTTGGATGGTGAAAAGGCTTGATCAGACCCCAGGTGTTCAACTACTTCACTCTACAATGATACCAACAGGACTGGGAACAGCCAAGGATTACAGCCAAAAGGGTAAGAATCAAGAAGAGTTGCCAGAGTGACTACAAGAACTGAGGCCTCATGTTTGGGAATACGTGCTAAGTGTGGGGCGGGATGGGGGGGGGAACAGAATTAAACTATTAAGCCAGGAAACTGTCTCCTATTCTTCAAATTCAACTGGGCTTAGAAAAATGATTTTGCACATGTTCTCCTAAGTAAGAATGATTCAGAGAAACACCAGACTATCACCACTTTCTCCTCCTAATGAAAGCAAACTGCATAATTTTAATTACTGGCTAACAGTTCTGGTCAAGAAGATTAACAATACTATTACTGGAAATTAAGAATTTGGAGGTCATAAGACCACCCCTGAGGTCCAGCTCTAGTCATTACTATCTAAATTAACTTCAGCTTCCTCTTTGTATTCTTCATATCTTGCTTAAATCACTACAAAATGCTATTGATGCTGTGCCTTGTTGTATCACTGACATTTTCCAGCTTGGTTCATGATACACTATAAATAATCAACGCACAAAAGAAATGCTAGATGTATTTGGGCAACCTTTTATCTTTAGATTATCTCTCTTAAATGGCCTACATGGGAAAGGCAAAGGGCAATTACCGGCATTTGTTTGCTGTCTCCCTCCAGTGACCTCAGAACTGAGGAGCTTGTTTCCCTTTGAAGGGCATTGACTATTTAAACTTCCTCAACTTAGCCAAACCCAAATAGAGAAACAGAGCTACTGAGTGAGCAATCTGAGCAACCATAAGCACAGAAGTATAATCACACAATGCATTTTGAGATTGCAAGAATAGAATAAGTTGAACTATCACAAAAATCTGGGTACTGATCAAGCATGACTCTCTTCTCCCCTCACACACTTTTGTGCACTACTGAAATTCCAATGTGTTAGGATCATCATATACCATAAAACAGACCCAAGCAATTGGACATGTGGGAAAAAAAATTAAAATGAAAGGCATGCAAAGAAGCAAAAAATTAACTGGATACAGATGCAAGGAAGTACAAGGACAAACCTTTTAAAGGAAGCCTGGAATGCTTGCACCATTAGGTTTCCAGGACTTTACCAACAACAGCCCTCAAAACAAAAAAGTTGTAACATGAACAAAAACTGCAAACATTTCCCTTTGGACTTTTCAGATACTATGTCCATTTTTTCAGATAACAGATTTTATAAAGGATGGGAAAAAATAGTGTTCAGTTATCACAACTTTAATCAAACTAATTTAATAGTAAATATTAAGGTGGTAGTGGTGTAGTTTAACATAACAGCAGATTCCTAAATTCAATTTTATATTTCTGTGTATGTAAGTCTTATTATTAAAAGAGGAGGCCCCTGTAAATTTGCACAGCATGCTGTAAAACAGGTAACAGAATAATTCCAGCTGGGAACTTAAGCTGCAACAAATATTGGTACAAATACTGATACAACACAAAAAAAAAAAAATCCAAGCTAACAGATAGCTAATTTCTCATACTTAAATCCATGCCCCAGGTTATCCCACAGTAGTTTAGTGACCCTTACAAAATAAATGTGTCCTCACATTTCAGGTTGCCAGTAAGCAGAAGTCCTTTATTGTAAAACCGTAAGTGACACTTTAATGACACTCTCAGGCTGTTACAAATGAAGTAACCATAAGGAAAAAAAAGAAATCCCAGCCTCCCTCATTAGATTTTTCTGGCTGATGTATCTCAGAGAAGCAGCAGAGTTTGTTGTTCCTATTTTTTATACATATATAAAAGTTTAACACACAGAGACATGTATTACTATTACAAAAACAATCCTCTTACGCCTCTTATACTCACTGACAACCACATGGAATACCTTGGATTTGCGGGTGACTATCTCACTGGAAGTTTCAGGAGCGGACTTCTACTTTTTACCGACTTAAAATAGTCAGATTCAACACAAACAAATACATTCAAATATTCTGAACAGTGTGCTCTCGTATCTACCCTCCAGGTCCCAGTTCTGGAATATGCTCTTGCATGACAGTAATTCTGGCTTCTCCTCCTCTCTCTCTCTCTTCTCATTCCCCAAATAAAATACACATCTTCTAGGTTAAAAAAAAAAAAGTTTCCGTATAGTTTGGAAACAAATACTAAAAATGACATCAGTTGAGTGCTGGAAAAAAAAAAAAGAGAAGAAAGTTTCAAATGTTTCAATTAAAAATAGTAGAGCTACAGTCCTTCTGGAGAGCATCCCAGTAAAGGAATGAGACTTCTGAGTTGTGAAAGAGACCATGGAAGGCAGCTTCAATACTTTGAGCACGTCCAGTGTGCCACAGACTCAAGGATGTCTCCTTACGAATCTCAAAATCCCATTTTGCAACTAAAGGATTTAATAATCAGTAAATATCTACTGGCATTTTAAAGTACTTTATAGGTAACTTGTCATATTCTGCGACTACAAGCATCTTCGCACAATTACAAAGCACCTGTCAAAAACATTACAAATCACTTTCTCCTCAAACAAACTAAAAAAAGTAGGCAAAAATGAATGTATTCAGGCCAAACACTCACACAGAGTAAGAATTTGGTCAATACACTTCAAACATCAAATTCTGTTCATCCAGTCAATTCCTCTAGACTTCTGTCAAAGAAAACTCTGCCTCAAAATAAACCTAGCGAGTGACTGGACACCCCCAATTTACCACACTGTTTTCCCCAAATACCAGTAAAGAACAGTAATGAAACTGAAAAAGGAGGGATCGTGTCACCTGATATGGTTTGTTCTTTACCATATCAGCTACTCCAGTAACTCTTAACATTCCTACGGTGATGCACTGTGACACCATTCATGGTAACACCAACGTGGCTCAGCAATTAGGTGTAAGGTTTTAGCAGGCTGTTAAAATCTTTACAAAGAATGTGAGCAATAGAGAGAGAAAGATGCCTTTCCATATTTTCCTTCTCTCAGAAAGATGAGGAAACTCTGATGGGACAAAGGTCTTATGTAGTGTTTATTACATCTGCTTTACAGGCTGAAGGTCCTGGGTTCAAGCCCCAGTGGAACCAGCACCAGGAAATCTTTGGGAGGTTGGACTAGATGATCTCCAGAGGTCCCTTCCAACCTTACTGATTCTATGACATGCACCAGGGTCTTGTAGCTTTCTGTTGTATTAGTCTTGTCAAACTCCAGAAGCCCCATAAAAGCACCAGGCAATCTTTAAAAAGGTCCATGACAACAGATTTACCTGGGTAAATGCTTTGCAGTCTGTAATGTTCCTTCTTACATTGCTGTGTTAGGAGACGGACGTATTAGGTTTGATGACATGAATAAAAGTCTCAGATACTTAAAATATTCCTCCATTTATTTTCAAGTAATCCATTACATGGGAAAGGCTTAACAGACAGACTTCTTTTTTTTTTTTTAAAGCTATAGCCTCATCAGAAAACATTTTTACAAGTATGAACTGAATTTCATAGGGCCTTCACAGCATCTAAATGTTTATACAGGCCGTAACTATTTATTTTCAAGTAAAGCTGTTGCTAGGAGGGACAATAGCTGAATTTTTAGTAATGCCAGAGACAGGCACAGGAAATAAAAATGAATACATTATCTAAATGAAAAGAATGCATTTAGAAAGGAAACTGGCAGTTACCAGAGTTGGAATTTTGCCAGACCATCTATACATATATTTATGCACATCAAAGTAGACCAAATTCAGGCACGAAATTCAAGAGGCCACCTTTCTAATGTAATGCCTTCATGCGTGCCGCATGATAGTACAGACCATTCTTGATAGAATGTCACATCACTTCCCACCTACACCTTGCTCTCTCCAAGATCTCTCAAATACACCTTGAGCCTCATGTTTCCACATACCCCTAGGTCAGATTCATAACCAACTTTCTCTTTGGCTCTGTCTCGCCTACAGAAATGTAGGAATCGCTGTTTCTCTCAAGAGTTTCAGCTAGGTTGATGCACATCAACTCCTCCTTTTAGGAGGTTATGACAACCCTTCTTTAGATACAAAGCAAGTAGAAAGCCTTAAAACACACTTTAAGTCCTTTTAAGTTCTTTTACCACCTTATCCTTTTTTTCCTTAATATTTAGACTAAATAGGTCTACATAGACCTCTTGCATCTAAAAGGCTATGATAAACAATGTGGTTAAAATATCTTCTAAAGGAAGGAATGCTCCTTCACACACCTTCTGCCACTGCCAGGCTAGCAAATCGTTCCAGAAACAGTAGAAGTAATAAAGCCTCATTCCCAAAAACTTGTTGCTTAACCTTCTCCTCCGCAACATGTTGGACAAGACAAGGCAGCACTGTGGCCAAATCTGAAAATACATATGCACTGACTGGCCATACTGCAGGGGTCATATGAGTCGCACAGTTACCAAATTCTGTCTGATTTACCCTCAAATGAGGCACAAATGTGGGTCTCTCTTGTCTGCTCAGCTATTAGTTTTCATAAAACTTGCAAGAACATCATTATCTGTGAAATTTGAAACATCTGGTCAATTATCAGTCAAATTTGCAAGGAGAGAAATGAGAAGTATGGGAGTGGTGAGAGAAAGAGGAGATGATAAACAAGCAAGTAGCCAAATCCCATAACCAAACAACGCTAAAAACAGTCACTTACCTATCTACACATATGATAAAATACCCAAGCATCAACTTTGACATGAAAATAGTGTTCAATGGCCCACCTCAAATATCATCCTCAAAAACATAACTGATGCTTAAATAAGTAGAAGTATCTATTCTTAATGTTTTTTCTTAATTTTTTTTTCCAGTTGTGTCAAGCAAACACAGATACCAGACTTTCACAGGAACAGTACCTATTTGCAACTTGTGTGTGCTGGAAAACAAATGAAACTGTATTTTAAAAGCTCAGACAAATCCTCCTTTGACCACCAAAAGAAAAGAATTAAAAAAAAATAAAAAATAAAAAAGACCAATCAAGCCCTCATCCTAATAACTCAATTTTCCAGAAACTGCCTCCTCCCAAACCGCAGCAGCACTAGCCCTTGTCCTTAGAACACCATTTCTATTTTTAGATCTATGTAAGTGAGAAGCAGTAATAAAGCTATTAATCTTTCCCATCCCCATCTACCTGAATTACAAAATTGTGGTGAATCTCTAAGTAATCAAACTATTAGAATTGTTACACAGGGACAAATTTCTTATCTTTTATAACCATAACATTTAAACAAAAAGTTTCCAGATTGTATTGTATGACTCGAAAGAAGTGAGGTCATCAACACTGGGTATCTTGGAAAGTAAATATTTGTGAAAAGACATAATGAAAATATTTAAAAAAAAATAGGCACTGTAGTCTCATTAAATTTCATCAGGTCTAAATTTATTACCTTTCAATGAAATTAAAAGTCTCCTCCTTCACAAATACAGAGATCACTCCTTTCTATTCTACTCAATTTCACCTTGTAAATAGACCCAGTTCAGTTCCAGTTCAAGTGTGAATGAAATTGTTCCAATCTGATTTCAACTTGAATTAATGAACTTCTCACCACTTTTAGAGCCCCCTCTTAATTGCTTTGAAGCTATTGAGAGAAGAACAGCAAAAGGTGAAGTCGAACCTCTGATGTCTTTCACCTTATTCTCCATCTTGTTCTTTATGTATTTTGTAATACGATGTATTAGTTATGCACCCAGCCAACAGTTCCACTGAGCTCTCCATCACAATACTAATCACTATCCTAAACTGCAGCTTAACTTAAATATTTATTACTTTGGACTGGTCAACACAATTTCTCCAGCAATTTGTTGTCTATTCACACAGCTTAACTACTTTTGAAGTTCTTCACATTTGTCTCTGTAGCTGACAAACAGCTAAGCATACACAGTTTCAGAGGAATCCCACTGCTAAGCTTTCACCAGCACAAACCATTAGGTTTATTTATTCCTTTATCAACCAGTTTTCAATTCACAGCAACTCTTTACTCTCGCTCTGTGTTTAGTTTTCCTCTCCAAAGGAACTTTGCAAAAGGTACTTTTCCAGTCTAAATAACACTAGCCAAACAATAAAATAGTAGAAAAAGGTGGGATTTAAATCACATACTAGAGAACTACCATTCACAAGACTGCTGTCTTAAATGGAGGCCATTAGCAATAGTTTCACAAATGTTTTAATACTGGTACTGCCAGCTGACTCTTCTGAGTCAGGTCATCTTTCTCTTTGCAACTCATTTCATCTTCTTACACCACATCTGCACAATCAACTAGGTTACATACTGGATGAGGTTTTTTCTTTTTTTTTTCTTTCTTTTTTTTTTTAAGCCGTTCAGCCCTCCCCCCCCCCAAAAAAATGGGGGGTGGGTAGTTTTAGTGTGGATCTGGGCCATGATCCAGATCATCACATAACCATTAACACATGTGGCCAATGAAAACTGAATAAGCTGTGCAAGGATGAGACCAAAAGGCTGGGACTTTTCAGTGGTACTATCTGCTTGAAATGTTTGTGAAAAAAATACAGCCTTGCATGCAGAATCCCTCACTGGTGTCACAGAGCATTTTCAGGCATGCAAACACATTGGCCTTATTTATTTCAGCAACTGCAAATATAAACGGCTGGAATATTATCTTGATCATGGCGACTACAATAGCAGTGCAATTACACACCTTCGTAAACCAGCTGAAACGTCATCTTATGCATTAGATTTTTTACTCCGCTGTAGTAAACACAAGCAGATTACGTATCTTGGAGCTATATTTTGGCTCAGATTGCACAGGAAAGTTACACCACTAAGCTTATATTCCATAAAAGATTTGCTAGCTGCTCTTCCTAATCAAGGTTGCACAACTCTTCCATTTTTAAGATCCTATTTTCAGCTGCTTAAAGCCTTGCCAAACTCACTTTTGGCAAGACGTCTTTCTCGCACATACACCTGACAAAGAAAGGGAAAGTGATATATTTCGTCCGACTTTCATTCTAAAAAAGTAATTTTGCAGAATAAAGTAACAGAGAAAAATGGGTTTATCCGTGTTAAGCATGGATTTTTTACTTCAGTTTTCTTGAAAAACTAAAATTTCTATGCTTTAGAGCAGTTACGCTAAATATACAAGAATGAGAAATTACTTCTCTGATATCAAGGCATAATGCAAAGGCATAATGCCTTCTCATGTTCCAGCTCAGACCTAATTGCATTTTAAGAGTGAAAAAAAATTCCTACTTCATACACTCTGCAAAGTATCGAGAGATAAACAGTTTAACTCCCTAAGATTCTGTTTCTCTTCCAGATTAGAGATGGACAAGACTTTCCCCGCAATTACTTGGCATGCTTCCTAAGAGCCTAGCATAAAGAAACAGCATAAAAAAAAGGTACAGAAAACAGGGAGACATCTCACATGTATTCTTAGTCCTATCCTTCCAGGCACTCAACAAGCAAAAGTAAAATGACTAGCATGAAGAGATACATTAAAAACAAAGTCAGGCCTAGAAGAAGTAGGAGGAATGAAAACACATCACACAAATAGCAAACTCGGCCCTAAGCAGGAAGGGAACCCAGAATTACCACAACTTTGTATTCCTTCGGCTGCTAGCACATAAGCCAGTGCTGGCATTCCACAGGCATTCCTTGATTTAAAAATAAATCATTTTCCTTCGCACCCTTCTCTACTCATATTCTTCAGTAATGTCACCTTTACTACCTTTATGTAGAAGTGCCAGCTTTGGTATGCCTTAAACACTTTCTGTTTTATCCAGAGTAGGTGAAATGCAGAAACAGTGATCAACCTATGCTAAAAAACAAAAAAGGAAACAAATAGCAAGAAACAACAAAAATATCACTAGCAAAAAAAAAAAAAAAAGAAAGCAATGTGTGCTTTTAGTCTAAGTTTCTGTGCCAGCAGGCAGTAGTTACAAAAATTAAATATAGAGGCCATTTCAATACCTAATCTTCTGGAGTGGCCCTTTCTAGTTAAATGATGCAAGAGGAAAACGAAAGATAAGCCTACTTCTTTTGACACACTGCTGACACTAGATGAACTACAAAGCAAAACTATGGTAAAGCCTGTTCATGTTTCAAAAAAAAAAGAGAGCTGGGAATTTCCTGGAGTGATTTCATACATTATTAAAGCAGGACAAGGGTCCTTGTATCGCAACCCCTTTTCCAGACACACACAGCATGTGCACAAAGAGGTTTACAGTAAGTTCACTGTACTCCTACTCCTCACCCTCCTCTTACGTAAAGATACAGTGAACCTTTGCTCCTAGGCCACAGTAGAAATAACTCCAATGTCTTAACTCGTTCAACTCATTCAACTCTGCCTATCAAGGTAGCTCATAAATTACATACAAATTCCCTTGACAAATAGTAAAATAAGTTCAAAGATCTCAGTATAATCTACACATAAATTATGAACATCACAGAAAGCTGCATTTAAAGCCAAAGATTACCTAGAAATTCAACACCTAACAAAACCTAAAAGTTTCTGTCTGATATGCTGCTATCCAAACCTACTGGAGTCAGATTAGGTGTCTTTGTACATTCAAACAAGAAAAATAGAACAAGAACTGCTGTGTTTTCCCATTTCACACACCACCTGACTTTCCCCTCCACACACAAGTGGTGATCACTCCTCAAAATGAAATATTGCCAATTAAAGTTATAACTGCAGGGAGAAAGGAGAGTAGAAAATAATGGTCGGGCTGAAGGTATAGATAGGTGTCCTGAAGTAATATCTTACGTCTTATTTTGGGGAAAAAAAAAATATTTCATCTCATCTGCTGTTTCCAGCTTCTGTTACACTTCTGCCCAAAGCACAGGGCCAACCAGACACAAGAAGCAGAGCAGGCAACATGCACATTCTTCCCACCAGTGCAGTGGTATTGCACACAAGAGCGATTCCACCTTTATCTTTTACAATTGTAGAAGGCTGAACTAATCTTTCTGCTAAAAATAAGAAAAAGAGTTACAAGTCTGTCAACTAGTGAAATACAAATTAAGACAATTTTGAATTATAGAAAAAATTAGATGGCTGCTGGAAAAAAAAATGGTGATGACAACCAAACAAGTCAGCCAACAAATTTTAAAATAACTGAGGAGACAAAGAAGGGAGGACCATGCCTAAAAAATCCAAATTTTAATTTTACTGCACTTAGTTGAACATAAAAGGAAGGAGGAAAACTCCTCACCTAACAGAAACAAAATATTCTTACAGTACTTTTTAGACATCATCTTCCTCGCTGATACAGAATAGTAACAGGCAATTCCACTTCATTAGTTCACCCTTTCCTAAGCACTGCATCACGATGCCAGCAAGCTTCCTCATCCTGCCAGGGTTTTTTTGATGGTATCGGAAGTATGTAACTCTTCCTTTCCTCAATCTCAGGCTCAGCAGCTTGTCTAGTTTTATTGCAAAACCGTGTTCCTTGGCAAGAGGCTGGCACAGAGGGCCCTCCTGAGTTGCTCCCTTCCTCCTCGGCTGCTGGAGCACAGCACGCTGCAGGCTCGACCTCTCCCAGGGTGCAGGCGCCCTTGTTGACCCCACCAGGAGAGAGAAGCCGCGGAGAGCCGGGGCAGGCAGCCGAAGGGGGACACTCACTCGCCCCCAGCTCCTCCCCTTCTCCACGCCCGAGCTGAAGGCCGGGCTCACAGCGCTGCGCCGGGCCGCGGGTCTGAGCTGGGCAGTGTTGAGTCAAGCACCAGATTAGCATCATGAGCACCAGGACTGCATTGCTAACCAATTACTCCCCTATTGCATAGACTTCTCACTCCCGTGTCGCTACATTGCCCAACACCACTACGAGCCAACGCCACCTTTTGCAGGAGAAGACAGTAAAAACAGTTTGATTAAACATTTTTAAGCCAAGGAAGCTTTTGTTCTACGAGCCCTAACTATTTTTAGCAATTTGATTAGATACAAGGATATTAAACTTTAAGAAGGAATAACTACTAGCCCAGAGAAGTTCAGATCCAGAAGATAGCTGCTTCAAAACCAGTTTTGTAGGTGAGCAAAGGTCATTACAGATTTACCTCCACAGATATGCTCCATCTCCCACCCATTACATCTACTGTGCTGCTCCATAGCTTGTTTTACATGTATATTAAATGACAAATTACAGTATATACCATGAATATGTAGTTCTCCAAATACTGCAAGGGAACTTAAAAAAATCCCACAGAATAGTACACAGTAAGTTAAGAAAATAAGGTATTTGTCAATAAAGGATCAAACACTCTTGAGTTTACCTTTTTTGGAACACATCTTACAACAAAGGCAGGAAAATATTTAGATGTGCCTTTCAAATCGCACTAATACGCAGATTTTGAGTGCCCTAACAGGACAGCTCCTACAAAGAAAACAATACATTTGCACAAAAAGCTTTAGAAAAGAGAGGGGAAGCTGCTAGCCTATCTGAACATTCATCATAAAAAGATACTCAGTTTCCCTTTTTGTAAGAAACACTATGGAGTTCAAGAGAACAACATAGATATTCATCATACTCTGCCCTTTAAAAATCAAAGGCAACCAATTACAGCCAAGTTCTCTGTCATACTTGCATTTTAAGAAGAAAGATTACGCAGAGGGATCTTTACAATTTCTCTTCCTATTCCTTTCTCTATTTTGCTTGCTCAGTTATACTCTTTATCTCTTTACGTAACATCAAGTGCATCTGCAAACAGAAACACCTACGTTTATCATAAAGCACAGATTAGAATTGCTGATACAGACACAGCTCATGTAATTTCTCTGCAAGTCCTTTAGGATCCTAACATGAAAGCACAGGTTCTTACAGGGGCAGAGGGGAGAAGGGCAGACCTAGCTCCTAAGTTTTCTTCAGCTGTTACAGCTTTCTTCAATAAAACATACTAACAATCTAGCAGCTCTAGCAAAGCAAAGAAGAAAAACTAAAACTCACTGCAGCATTTATTGCTGAGCCCTCTCCTACAGACTATACACAAACCTGCATGAAAAAAGCTCTGCCCGGAGTCTAGTTTCCAGGCTAAGTCTGTAATTATAAACGGTTCATGTAATTTCTTACCCAATGAAGAAAAAAAAAAAGAAAGAAAAAGAAACAGCTTCAACACAATGATTGAAGCAGAACACTATCTCCAATTAAAAAGCAGGTAAACTTATTTAACTGATTACCCTCTGAATCAGGGGGGAATCAATCCACCAACTGTTCTCTGCTCTGCTGGTCACAAAAATGAAAAAGTCCTTTATCTTCTCAATGAATTCATACATACCTATTATCTTTTATTTACTTCCACAAAGATGGAACATATTGAAGCTAATCTTTGACTTAGTTTGGGGCATGGAAGATAGAAGTATGCTGGAGCAATGTCACCTTGAGATGTACCACTGCAAATTTCAGACACTTAGGCATTTCAGTTCTGAATTAACATACATCATACTCTGCAGAGGGAACAAAGCGACAGTATTTTATAAAGTCTATCAGTCTGGAAATAGGCATATAAATCACTTTGTTTACCTATATTAAAGCCACAAAGATATATTTTCCAGGTTTATTCTGCATGTAGTGGTGAGCATTGATAAGGACAAAGAAATAAGCTATTCCCTCTATTTTGTAGCTTTTGGTATAAAACATGTTAATGTCTTCATATCAAATAAGAAAATACATTTAAACTGAGACTTCTTACTAGCATTTGCTTAAAATTTTCCCCAAAACAAAAGCCATGCTGCGTACTGGAAAGTGAAGAGAAGGGCCTCCTTACCCATATACCATCCCAGAAAACACTTCTGTGTAGCTGTTTGTAAACGATACTTCAAATAAACATACTAAGACATTTCAAGACTGTAAAACAAAGAATTTCAATTTTCAAGATACATCAGCAACACCAATCAACAGACGCTTCAAGAAGACTCTAGGATATGCAGATCATGCTAAGACCATTTTCCAAGCAATAGGCAAAAGAAACCACACAGTTCTGCAGTCAGCAGTAAAAGCTATCCCAAACAAACTGCCTTCAAAATTGACAACCATATTGTCATGGGACAATGGCTTGAATTTTAGTTATCACATTCAGTATACGCAGAGTGTACACAGGGTCGTATGCTGTATGACTTTAATGTTACCATTATGCCGATAAACTTTCCCATTTCCAATTCAAAATACACCTTGAAGCACCTTGAAGATCAATCCTTCCTCCTGGAAGGACTTTGTTTTTAAAGGCTTAAAGCAGGCATTTAAAATGTATCTGCCACTGCAAACACTATGTGGACTTCTTTTAATGAGCAAATATAAGAAGATTTTTAAAACAGCGTATCTGGAAAAGCTTGAGCTGTACCAGGCAAGGCAGTTTTGAAGCAATGCAATGTTTGCAATAGTTCTAGCCCGACAGACCAGAAACTAGCTTGCTGCTGCCACCATCTCCTTAAGAAGCACTGGAAGCTCACCTAGAATATCCACAGAAACTCTGTGCATCTCGGAAAGGCACATGACAGGGTACGAAAAGGCATATTATCACAGAGGCTTCAGCTCTTGTAGCCTAACAAAAAGAGCGCTCCATCTGGATCAACACTGACTTTCTCACTAATCAGGAGTCTGACCAGACTCCAGAGCTGTGTGTTCCCATTCCTTTTTTTCCTTGTTTACATGGACAAGACCTGCAGATGCATCCTGGGCAGAAGAGAGGGAAAGAATTTTAGGAGGGCTGTTCATGTTTCACACCCAATAGAGTCATTTTTTCCCCTTTCCAAGGTCTAAGCACATATAAAGAATTGGTGGCTGTTGCACCAAGTGCAGTAGCCAGGATGAAAATCACTGTATTCAAGGTCAAGAGCCTTCCTTAATATTTCAGTTCAGTCTGTCATCTTGATGAGCCTATGAACACTAGCAAGTAAAAATAAGTTCAGTAATAATTGCAAAGCAAGCATGCAGAGGAAAAAAAACCTAGAGACTGCATAATCAGCTCTGCTAACAGTAAATGAAGTGCCATTTAGTCAAGAAACATTTTATATATTGCTGTTCCTATAAAAGAAGTTCCCTCCATTCTGAAGCAGCAGAAAAGACAGCCACTGTTGCAAGGAACAGAAGATCTACTCTTCTGAGATGAGCTTCGTGTCAAACTCCTCAATCTTGTGTCCTGATAGTTTTAAGTGCAAATGATTTAGAGATGCATGTATTTAAGAAAGCTTGTTCATACTCAGAAGTTGAGCTATACTGGCCACATACACAGTGCAACCAGCTCTGTTTTGAAGAGCTGCATGTCTCTCATATAATACCAAACCAAAGTGACCTAGGAACTTAGGAGAAAGCACACTTCTGGTTATACTAAAATGAAATATTGACTGAGAAACTCTATCACTTAAAGCACATCAGGAGAGATTTGTAGTTATGATTTTTTTAAAAAAGTTTCAGAATACTTAGCATCTTGAAACAGAAATACAATAATTCATGTGAGTAAGAAACCTGGGGGGGGGGAACCCCAAGTATCCCCTGTATTTACATATTGCCCTATACACCCCACGCTAAAACATCACCGTTTTACTCTTTGCCCCCGTTTTATGCTTGTTTTTTTTCCCCCTTAAGTTCAGGGGACGCGCTTACCTGTGTATCCTGCCCACCAGCCCCAGGAAGCCACCATGGCCAGGAGCCATTTGAAGAGCACTCCTTCGACGAGCCAGAAGCGCTCGCAGTCCAGCGCTCGGAGCGGCTGCAGCACCGCCAGGTACAAGATGTAGGACGGAATAGCCACCAGGTTGTTGGCCACCATGAACCCGAAGCGCAGGAGCGCTTTCACAAAGGCGCAGCCCGCCCGCCGCGCCCGCGCTAAGGCCACGGCCATCCCTCAGGGCAGCGCCGGCGCCCGCGGCGGGACCGTCCTGCGGCGAGACGGGAAACGAGGCGACAGTTACTGCCCGGCCCGGCGCGGCGCGGCGCGGCCCGGCCCGGCCCGGCCCCTCCCCGCGGGGCCGCTACCGGCGCGCCCGCCCCGCGCGCGCCCGCCCGGCCTCCATCTTCCCCCCGAAAGGGCGGCGGGCGCTAACGCGGCCGCCGCCGCCGCCCGCCCCCGCCCGGCGGGAGCCGGCGGCCCGCGCTGACAGGAGCCGGGCCGCGCCGGCGGCGCTCACCTCCGGCGGGGCGGCGGCGCGGCGGCGGAAGCGGCGGCGGGGCTGGGGCGGCTGGGCCCGGCGGCGGCGGCGGCGGCGGCTGGCGGCTGGCGGCGGCTCATGGACCCGGGGGCGGCTGGCGCGGCCGCGGCAGCGCTACTCGCCCTGCGGCTCCCTGCGGAGAGAGGGGGGCGGGCGGCGTGAGCGCGGGGGCCGGCGGGGAGGCGGGAGCGCCGGGCGGGCGGGCAGGCGCAGACCGCCGGTTCGCCTCGGGGCCGCGGGCCGCGCCGCGTCCCTTCGCTCCCCGCCGGCCCGGCCCGGCGCGGCGCGGCCCGGCGCGGCGCCTACCTCGGCGGCGCCGCCGCCTCCGTCCCCGCGGCGCGCCGGGGGCTCACGCCGGCTGCCGCGGCCGCGCTCCCCGCCGGCTGCGGGCGCTCCCCCGCCGCGGGGCCGGCGCTGCGGCGAGCGCCGCCCCCGCCAGCCGCCCCCCTCCGCCGCCACACACGCACGCAGGCACGCGGGACGGGGCGGCCGCCCGGGGAAGGAGCTGCGCGCCCGCTGCGCGGGGCCGTGGCAGCGCCCCGAGCCGCTGCTGCGCGCCGGCTCTCCGCTCCTGCGCTCGCCCGGTCCTAGAAACGCTCCGCAGAGCTCCGGCGTGGCTGTCGGGTGAACACGGAGAAGCCGTACAAAGCTGAGGCTGGAAGGGGCTCGCTTGGCCCACGCCTCTGCCCCCCTCGAGGCAGCCCCACGCCGGCCCTGCCCGGCCCCACTGCGCGGGGGGACTCTGCCTTCTGTCTAGCCGGGCTGCGCCCTGTTGCAGCGCGGGGCTGCGGCCTTCTGCCCTTCCCCGGCGCACGTCTGACGAGGGTCCCACCTTCCCGAGGGGCCTTGCCCAGGCCTCAGGAACGACCCCCTTTCCGCAACCTCATCCACGTTACTCGTAAGCTGAGCGGAACTCCTTGTGCAAGCGGTTTTAATTTGGTTTAGGTTCTTACTCAATGGCAGCTGATGGGAAAAACCCAACATGCCTTCAGGAGGAGGTGTGCACAAAACCGGAAGGTCGTTTGTGCTGAAAAATGAATTTTTCAAACCATACTACTTAGACTGAAAAATACACTGCTTTCATATACGAACCATGCCATTTTAACCCAAGTGTACTGCTTCTAAATAATGAGTCTTCAGGGATGATTGTATGATCAACAGAATTAAATCCAAACCTCCGCTCCAGGAAGCAAAGTTGTTGTTGCAGATAGGTTTCATTTTAGAAACGCAAACAACCAAATGATGCCATCATGTTCTATTTGAGCAAAACAAAACGAAAATTGCTGACCTTCTTGACAAAGAGGACAAGTCTTGCATAAGTGTTTCCAAGCCTGGGTGTTTTTCTGTCTATGTTATTTTTATTACTAGGCTAAATCTGACAGTTGCGTTCAGAAATTATGATAGAGTTGGCTGTAGCTGTTCTGAAGCGCTACCAGCTTCAGTAAGACTAGTTTGTTTTCCCCTCTCACACGAACAACTCCCGAGTTGAACTAATTCTCAATTCTTGAACTAATTCTCAATAAAATGTTGCTTCAAAATCTTCAGGAAGAGAAAGGGTAATTGTTAGGAAAAAAATTAATGTTACATTTTCATTTTTAGATCCCAACAGCAAAAAGATGACATTATTCTAAGATGAAAAGCATGGATTGTGATTTATTTTTGTATTAATGGAGGCTATTAATCATTGTATTCACACTGGACAATTTGGAATAATGTTCTCAAATACGATGCATCAAAATGAGGGATTCTGCAGAAATTAAGACAGACAACTAATGAATTAGGTAATTTATACTGCAGAAGAGACTTGCACATGGGGAAGCAGACAGACAAAGCATTCTTTGTCAGAGTGACTGCCTTAAAGCTTAGGAAGCTGTGGTTAAACATTTTGCTGAATGAGCTAATAGCAAAGACCCACCCCTGTTCCTCATTTCCTGGCTCTCCCATGGACAACCTCTGTCCTAGGAAGCACACACAATGAAATACCCCTCGTAGATCTTGGGAAGGCCGCTGTCCGCCGTTCAACGTGTAGCTCGGAAGAATCAGTTCTAGTATAAAGTAACGCATACATGTACAGATCTTGCTACTACTGCAAATAAACAGTAATAGCGGACTTTTTCATTTGGCCAGTAACTGTTAATGCTGATGCTCAACAGTTTCACAATACAGTTTTTATTCTGATTTCTAGAGGCAAAAAACTGAGAAATTGTGAGCTTTTATAACATACAGTCTGTCATTTTAGTTATTACAAAGGCAAAAAGAAAAAAAAGTAGTATTAAAGAGCTCTCGATTTTCGGCCTTTTAAACTATTTCTCTAACGCTAACATATTTTTTGACTGAATACCCCCTGTAACTATGTCTTTTCCAAGCTTGCAGACAGTATTGACAGTGATGTCACTACTGATCATTGTAAAAATACATTTTAAATGTGCTTATTAGCTGTTAGATAGATACAGATAGTAACATCAGGGCTATGAGGTGATTAACTGATGTCAAGGATTGCTGGAGCAGATAATTAAATATTGGAGTTCTCTTCCACCCCGCCTCCCAAAAATACCCACTGACAAAAAGCACACAAAAAGGTTAGGTGTATTAATGCCTGTATGGGAAAATAGGGAAAATAAATTCTCATTGAAAGGGGGAGGGTTGTTAGAAAATAAAAAACAAATTCATCTGTTACATTTGGACAATTACTTTAAAAAGTTATTGTAAACAGCATATAAATCACTGCAAGCGAACTGCATGATCTAGAAGTTTCTTAGTTCACACAGACTAGATTTGATCATTGTGTTTGCCTACAAGATTTAAGTCAGTTTTTAGTGATAAAACCATGGGAGATTTTTGGAGAAGATACTATTTTTTTGTTTCTGGGTACACTTCAAGAAGTTATGAGTCGTTGAAGGCCTGAATTCACCATTCCATAGCACCCGTTTGCATTCAGACTTTGCAGCGACATTAGAGCTGCCTGCAAGCCTAGCTGCGAGGAGAGAAGGCACTGCAGACATTCAAGCAGTCCACAAGTCGGAGGCAGGGATTGCCGTAATGAAATCCAGGTTCAAGGCTATAAATACCAAACCAGCTAGAAGACTTGTTTCTGGAATTCTGAAACAGCAGGTTTGGGAACGCTTTTGAACCTCTAGCTGGGTCAAAGTCTGTGAGACAAAAAGCTGGTCATTTATCTTGACCAGATTCAGGCAATTCTCCCTATTTGCTTTTCTTATAGCAAACTGAAGCCACAAATACTATATGGTCTGACAGAAAAAAATGAAGAGGTGCTAGAACCAAAAATGCCCTTAAAAATCACAAAGGCCTGCCTTGCAGAGAGCAAAGACGAGAAAACAGCCTCCAAAAATTCAGAGATTCTGTAGAGCAGAATCCAACCTCTAAGAGCAACGCACTACTTGGAAAATTGCACAGAATTAAAAAAAAAAAAAAAAAAGAAAAAGGCATGAGAAAAGAGGAGAGTGGAAAACACTGACAGGGAACTACAAGAACAGGAGCATACGCAGAGTGCAGACTGCTGAAAGGCACGTAACATGAGATAAGGCATGTTACTGAAGGGAGGATAATTCTAGAGAGCAGCTCAAGTGAATCAAGCAGTTAGTGTTGGATTTAGAAAAGTGAAAGTTTAAGGAAATACCAAGAAAAAAATTGCAATTAGGTTTTCCATAGGCTGCAATAAAGAAAGAAGGGAAAGGAACTGCTAAAAATCAATCCATAAAGGGAGGAATTTGTGGGCCCTTAAAAGGAGAGAAAGAGAAATCTGCTGCCTTCTATTCTGAGCCACTTATTCATGAAACTGAGGGTGTAAAATATTGTGGGTTTGCAGGATTTTTGCATTCCTGTCCTCAGAACATCAAGGATTTTATTCATTTTCACAACAGTAATGGTTAATCTTTCACTAATATTCTCCAGCACTAGCTTCCATTTTATCTTCTGTACAAGAGGTAAAACTACCTCTATTCTCCAAGTAAATTCTTAACTCTAAAGGATAATGTTATCAGCCACTCCATCTCCACCACCTGTGCCTCAAGAGGAATGGAGAAAATATGCTCGTTAAATCTCTTTGAACCGAGTGGCAAGTTGTCCTTACTGCCTTTCTCTGATCATTGAATGGTGGACTACTTTTGAAAGCTCTACTTGAATTCATCTTTTAGACATATGAACTCCTTTCAAAGACTCACATCCTACTATTAAATTTATCACACACAATATTCAAAGAACAAGCATTTTCTTTGTCTGATTTTTCCTCAAGAAGTAAATGATATCAGTCTATTTGCAAGTAAAAGCATCTTTGACCGGAAGATCATCTTCTCAGTTCTCCTCAGGACACTTCAGGGTGTCATAAAGCAGCCACTGAAATGGAAGTAAGTTGTTGAATTGTCCTTAGCGCTCAGTACATTGTCAAGTCCATGTAAAGAGGTCCTAACTTACCTGACATGGGGCCCAGCCCACAGGACCCCACATGCAGTATCATCCCTCACCAAGATCAGCCAACTGCAGGCAAATCAGCCTAGCCACTTACTACAGTTCTATCATATGGCATTGTCATTTTTGCTTGTTTCTCTTATATTTTAAGCTCTTGGATAAGAGCCTAGGCTTTTTGCATTAAAAAATATTATGCCTCAGAAAAAATTTCACAAGTGTAATCAAAAATTTCAAGCTCATGATAAAGGCATGCTTTTTTTTTTTTTTTTTTTTTTTTTTTTTTTTTTTTTCTTTCCCTCCCCTCTGTGATCTTGCATTAACAGACAGTGTAAGTTTTAGCAAAACTACAGAGTGCCAAATTAAGGCTTTGTTTTGGGGGCATTTTTTCTTGGGAGAAGGTGGCCAAGAAGATTTCCTGTTTTTAAACTATCTGTATAAACATACAACTGGCCAAAGAAACCAAAAGTTTTTGCTAGGATAAGAGAGACTAAACAAACAAAAGGTATTTCTTCTGAATAAATTAAATAGTATTGAAGTAGCAGTGTCATGTTGCTTGACCCCAAATCTTTTTTTTTTTTTAATTGGGAGTCAGTAAAAATTATGCAAATCTGATCTTTCCATAACTCTTGGAGTTAATATTTTATTCTTAAGTTTTTGTAAGCCTAAATGAAACCAAGCAAACATTTTATAACTGGGTGTGTTGCATCTATAATTTTGCTTTACAGAATTTTATATAGTTAGACATGGATAGAAGAACATCTTCTAGGTCCAGTGAGGAAACATCCTTTCACATTCCACTAAAGTATAAAATTATGACTAAAATAAAATAAAAAATAAAATGCTTTGCACAGCTTCTGGGGAGAGCAAACAGGGCAATAGGCTAGAGACCATATGACACAAGAATGCTAAATCAGTGCAAGTACAAATTATCAAGTGAGCCAGCAGGGAAAAGGGAAGACCATTCACATTTACTGCTGGATCTGGGTACAGTCCCATCATTCTGTCTTGTAAGTTCTACAGTAAAAAGAATCTTTCTTATATTGTGAAAAAAATCTCAAGAACATGTAGGCTGCACTTTCCCTACTCTGCGCTTCAGATTGAACTGATCTGTTGGATTGCTGCTGCTCAGTTTAACCAGCCAACATAGTATTGAAACATCAAATGGTATTCTATTATTCACACCACAGCTGGGCACTCTCCATGAGAATGTATTTCTGTCTCACTTGATAGTTAATTCTTATTTATCACGTGTTTTCCAACAGTTTCCCAAGGCCAAGCCAGTATCAAAATAGGTTTGTTGGATACTCACACAAAAAAGTGATGGTTGGTAATCTTTTTCAGGTAGAGATTGTGTTCTAAAATGTAAAAGCATTCATTTATGTTTTGTCAAGGTTTCATTTTTAATTATTTTTGGACACGTTTGTTTTCTTTGTAGCACAAAAAAAAAGTGTGCTAAGTGGTACTTGTACTATTTTTCAATAGAAAGAATCTAAAGAGACTCTTAAGAATCAGCCACAGAGGGGTCCAAGCCATACAACATTTCAACTGAAGCTCCCCATATCTTCCAAAAGATTTTGGGTAGATTCACATCTGAATGTGCTCATTGTTTCTACAGCATGGCAAGATAAAACCCTAACACTGTCAAGGAAAGTTGGATCTGGAACAAAGCTGGATGTGATGCTCTGATCATGTTCTCACCATTTATAAGAAAGGTGAAGAAACAGGATATACCACATTTCAACAGTCTGCCAGTTAATTAAGATGAGTAGAAGGTGAAGCAGGTATAACTCCTCTCTCACCTTTCTTCTATCAGCTGCACAAATTTCATGATTTTCTACTTAGAAAGAGCTTGTAAGCCTTTGCAACACAGCCCCTCTTTGATCTTCCATCTCAGTCTGCTTTACACAAAATACACATATCAGCTTCAGAATGTTTTTGGTTGTTTTTTGGTCTAGTGTATCAAGAATACAGTCTCTTATTGCAACTGCATGTTCTGTAACTCATGTGGGTATCTGATAAGATTACTTGTAACAGGTTGCACATTTGTCCAAACTAACACCATCTTCAAAAAGAGAGAGTTTTGCTCTCTCTCAAAAAAAGTTAGGCTTTGAACACCTTCACCACTCAAAAGCTATTTAAATCTTATTAAAGATGCACAACTTTATCATTCTCTTTTTCTAACTACAATTTTCATAATGGTATAAGATGAGCAAGAACTTAGTATTAACCTTACAGAGACAATGCCTTGACTCTCAGGTGTGACAAAAATACACATTTTGATGCAATTCTTAATATATACCCAGGAAGAAAACTGTTGTTCATGCTATCACAAAGCCATTTCATACAATACTAATTTTTTACAGGCCAACACCGGTTAAGTGAGTTGAATTATTCAGCTGTTTTGAGGTGTTTAATTTCTCATTAAAACTAAATTGAAGACTTTGATAAGGATTACTGATTAAAGATGGATACACCACAATGTAACCAGATGGTAAGCGAGGAACACTTTACTTTGTTACTGCATGCAATGTGTTTATAGCATAGTGTGTTTGTCAATCAGTGGGGTGGCTTAAGTAAAGCACACCAAAGCTGGGTTCTCATCAGGGTTACATGAGCGTGCATTTTTCCCCTTTTGACACTACCAAGGTAAGTCTGAACTTTTCTGTTTGTTTGTTTTTGGAAGAAAGCAACTCTAAAGTTGTGCTCCAACTATTTCTTGAATCTTTAACCTCTGTGTTAATTTGATTATGAAATCCTTTATCCATGACAAATTTATTTAGTTCAATCATATCTACAGAATCACATCAGTTCAGGCAATTAGTGGTATGCTGATTATATATAAACTTGTAGCTTGCAAGATTTGATTTTTTCCCAAGCCCACAATGTTTGCCTAGGCAAGCATAATACAAATGCAAAGACAACTCCGGCCTGTCCTAGGTGTACGGAACTCCTAACATTTACTACTTATTATCCTACTGCTTTGTAATTAGCCATTTTAAAAATAAGTGCAGTGAAACTGAATTAATCTTTAATGTTCCTCTCTATTTCCACTGGAAAATTACCCATGTCACAGCATGGTTCTGATCATTAAAAAAAAAAAAAAAAAAAAAAATCACATGCTGTGAGGTCAATGATCAGATTAGGCTCCTATTTTCTTCAAGCCAGTTCAAGTATTCCAAGTTCATTTCAAGTCAACATTTACCAAACTGACTGACTCTTTTTTGGTAAACACTTACCACCATCCAGTCAATGTTTGCAGATCAAACTTCAAATACAAGAGCACTAAATACATACTTACTGCTGTTATTAAGATGATTCTCACACTTAACCTCCTAAAGAACATGTTGTTATAAAAGATATATTCCTACTTTATCCTTCTTATGTTTATTGGATTATGTATCATTACAATCTAAAATTAATACTGATATTTCAGAAAGGTTTTTTTTTTCAAGATGAAAACAAAAGTAAAGAGCCCAACAAAACAGAGACAGACACCTTTGCAGTGGGAGTATATTTGTCCATGTGCCGAATTCCAGCAACTTCAAACAACTCTGTGCAAAGTGCAAAGATCCATCCAGACTGAGCTGACTGACATATCAGGGCAAACTCATTAGGTCTGATCCAAGGTCCACTGAGCATTTCTAGGAAGTAGGTATTTTAGAATAAATACCATCAGCGATGGTGCTTACCAGGACTGAGGTCTCTAGAAAACTACTTCTTCCCTCCCCAGTTTAGACCATTTAAACAGCAAGCAAACTCCTTCCCTTTGATGCCATTAGTAGCTGTGCAACCCTTTTGCCCAGCTTCCTCAAAGCTTTGTTTAGCCTGGTTATAAATGAAGGTAATGATCAACATGTCCATGCTGCAAGCTAGTAATGCAGTTTTCAAACAACAAGCTGAAGCTTGCTGAAGAAATAAGCCAATACCGGGAAACATAAAAGGAGAAGTCTCAAGATGATAATTTGCATTTAAGCTACATTCACCCACATCCTCTGCATTCTTGCCACCTGACTGTTTCATGGTGGAAAAACAATATTGCTGGTTCTCTGCTGAATTTGGTAAAATATTATTGTCTGCTGTTAACAGCAATTAATCATCTCCTTGGGAAAAATTCAGTTAAAGCTGCTGCTGGCATTGGTTAATCAGTAATCATTAATTAAGTTAGATAACGCTATTAGTTAGGCAGTAAAAGGTAGCTTGCTTTTTTCCTCGGGGTAAAAGATATAAAAGAAGGTTTAATTCCAGAAAATCCTTATGCATCTTAGCTGTACTTTCACACGAAGATCATTGTACTAAGCCAGGGAGAGGCCCAGTGTGAACTGGAGGGAGACAAAGGGAGGAAGTTGCTGTAACCACCCTATCGCGAGTGGCATCAGCAAGAAGGTCCCTTTGTATCTTCCCCACATTAAATTCAAGCTAGGGCAATTTATCCCGATTTAGGCTAGCCAGCAGCAGACAAGGCCTAAGCAACAGTCATCATCAGTCAAAGAACAATTTTAATCTAGATTGATAAAAGATATACTTTTATACACTTAGTACAGACATCCAAGAGCAGCTTCCCCAAGTCTGTACCGCAGAACAAATGTATGTTCATAAGAGACAAACACCACAAAGTTCATCTTTTCAAGTTATATATTCAAATTCTGCCCAAAAGGTCTGCAGGTTGGCATGTGCAATGACAGCTGGAAATTGTTCTTCCTAAAAACACCACAATTGTTTATCATTAGTCCTACTGATGTGTTTCAACTTAATAAAAGCCATTATGCCATTGTTAAATGTGGCTAAGAAAAGCAACCCTAATGGCATGGATGAATCCAGCCAGGCCACGGGGGATTACAGAGCTTGATCTGATCAACCTAACCCTCACAAAAGAAGGCAAAAGGAAACAAATAGAAAATTTCAGCATGAAGACGACACAGTATTAATGCCACCCTTGCTTAGATTTATTATTCTACTCACGTCTCTAGGAAAAAAATGATTACAGAACATAAAAAACAATAAAAATTCAAAATAAAGGAATCCCATTACTATACAGAAATGACGTAAGGAGAAAAGTAAAAACCCTTTCAAACATTTGCCAAACAGTTAACCGTTCTTCCTATACATGAACACTCTGCCCTCTCAATATTTCATACCTAGAGCTTCACTGAGCTCCTTCAAACACATATATCCTTGTCCATCCCACTTTGCCCATGGTCTGGCCAATCCAACCTACCGATATTTTATGCATACTGTCTTAAATGCACCAGTTTCACTAAGGCTCCAGCTTTCATCTCTTGGCACTCCATAGCCCCAGAATTGAAGTGGAAGTTGGGCCAAAAGAACCTAGAGATGGAGAAGGCAGAAGAGCATGACCTGATCTCAGTATTTGAGTAGGACACAGTATCTGTAGCATACTTACTCCAGGACACTTACAGGGTAGGTCAGATGGGGATGCATCCCCATTGCTGAGGGGGGAAAAGTAATAATTAAATCAAGTTGTGAGATGGGTAAATGAAAAGTCTGGTTATTGGTGTAACTCTGGTCTTTTCACTTGCTTCTACTAATAATTGTCAAGATTGACAAACAGCAGTGAAAGTCACTATAATTAGATTTTGCAGGGGAGGGGAGCAGGAAGCAGGCTAATGCGCTGAGATTCTTAAGTACTATCAAACAAAATGTGCCTTGTGTTAATGCTGAGTGGCAAAATGATACGTCACTGCAAATTCAGTATCATAGAACCATAACTGCTTATCATGCCAAGCTGTGAGAACTTTGTACTGACTTAATTGAGGTCAAGATTTAATTGCATGTCTTTCAGATAACATTTCTAAATGGCAGCATCCGTCTAAAGAGAACATATTAACCCATCAAACCTTTTAGGCCAAGAACTGGAGAGAAGCAGCAAATTCCAGTCAGCAAGAATGTGAAAAAAGTAGGTAAAGACATCTTATCTAAAAATGTGTCTTGACTGGCAAACTGTATGAAAGAAACAATATGCTGGAGGAATAGCTAGATAGAGCAGATTGTGGGCTTGGGTGTTTAATCTGGTATTCAACATTGCTTTCTCTGTCCTCATGTATTCTAGGGGATTCTTGTCTCCAGAAATCAACCTGCAATCCCCTTTCTCATTGTGAATACTTTCTGATCACTGGATTAGACTCTTATTAAAGCAAAGCTACTGAAGATAAACACAAAAATAAAATTTAATAGTTGAAGAGCAAATTGTATTGGATTTGCTACAGCTTGCTAGTAAGGGTTCTCAAGCTGGAGTGGCAAAGTAGGACACACCGCAGGGTGGCACTTCAAACCCAGACTAACTCCACGCCTGCTGGGCTGTGGGAGATCAACAGTTGACAGAGTAACTAGTAAGGAGCAAACCCAGCTACAGCACTCTTGGAGACTGGAATTTGCAGGATGATCTGGCTGTGCCAGGTTATAAACATTCTTCTCCTGAGATAGGCAGGAATGGAAGATGGGACTCGAGGGTTTGTAGTCTTGCATCAGCTTTTCTTCTCTCAAACTGGGTAGGGGTGGTGGAGGACAGCAATTTGGCACATGCAATCTCTATTGCCCTTTCCGCTCCCTGTAACTCATGCTTTTACTGTAGTCACTCCTCTCCAAGTGGAAGCAGTATAGGAGCTGCTGCATACCTTACATATTGATCATTTCTTCCCTAAGGATGGAGCAGGAAAGGGGTGTGGGAGGGACAAACAAACAAAAAAATGCAAATGCTATTAGCTGAGGCCCCCAAAGCATCCCCAGGCTCCACTCTGATAGACAGCAGAGGCAGTAGGTCTGTGAGGAAGCATAGGGTTGGCATATCCCAGTGCATGGCAAAGTCTCATGTCCTAGGTGAGGAAGACAACGTTATGTCTCCTCTGCTGTTCATTATGCTCTCAACCACCTCAATACCTGCTTGTGGCCACTCAGATTTCCCACTGAAGAGTGAATAGGGGAGGGAGTAGCAGTAACACAGTAGAGGTTCTTATTCAGTGTAAAGCAGCAAGGGTGATCCCTACTATTATACTTCTCTTCATCTCCCCACTGTTTCCTGACTCCTTCTGCTTTTCCTTCTCTCTGACGAAGTCTTAAACATCACAGCTTTTGCAAAAGTAATTTAAAGGAATCACTGAAAAAAATCACTATATATGTTTGGAATGACTTTGTGCAGTACTGCACAGAATGACCTGCTAAAAGCTATGGATTATGTCCTGAGGAGATGAATAGAAAGGTTCAAGTGATTAGAAATTCAAGTAGATATTAGGAAATGTAATAAAGAATGAATGCAATAGGTTTTAAGGAAAAAAAGTTAAAGATATACAGCAATTTGACCAATCTTATATAAACGTAATATATCCTGAACAAGCCCAAACTATTCCATGAATTAGGAAGATTTGCAAGTCAGTATTCTAATCATACTCCCAGAAGCAGTCATTTTGCACTGGGCCTTTAAAAGATACCACTACTTGACTTTGTGATAAAAACAAAAAGGTAAAAGCATTCACTTCCAGTTTGAGTCTTGCAATCCTGCAGTCCAGAGATCAGCAGCTGCAAAACCTCATAATGTCTTTGATCACTGTCTTTAAAATAGAGGACAAATGAAATATCCTTACAAAATACAATGGATTAATATTCTGCTCTGATAGGAAAATGTTAAGTATCATAGGAAAACCTATATATTTTCTATTTTACTAGAAAGCCTGTATTTTTCAAGTATTATCACAGAGCTTTTCATCCTGTAAACTGTGTAGCTGTGATTCTACCAAGCCTGTAGCAGTGAATCTGGTTCACATCTAATTTCAGTTGAATGGTTATAATAATCTTGTATGGTTTTTACAAAGGTCAGCACAATGTATAGAAATCAACAGTCATTTACATGTTTTCATTATGCAAGGTGAACAGTATGAATTACTGATTAAAAATAAGAGCTCAAGCTAACTTAAGTATTACATATAAGCCAGCAGAAGACTTTTATATAATCTGATCCCAGTCAGTTAGTGACTTCATTATGTAAGGAAACAAGAGCAGGGACAGTCAGATTTTTTCAGTCCAGTCTACAGTCTCACTTACACAGACATTTGCATACATTCAGGTCTGGAAGTCCATTCCTAGGCACATTTGTTGTGTGCAAACATAGACCAACAGAGCTGCCTACATAAATGCAAAGATCAAATTTTGAACTGGTAACACAATGCTGTGGGATCAATCTTTTTTTTTTTTTTTTTTTTAAAAAAAAAAAAAAAAAAAAAAAAGCAGGACCATATAAATTCCAACTATTGCTACCACCGGCTGCATTGAAAAGAATGCTTGTAAATATGATTCCAGTTTTAGCGGTTCAGAAGTATACTCAGAAGGATGCTCTCCCCAGTGCGTCTTCCTAATACAGCTACTGGTCTTTGCAAGCCACATTAAATGTATTCAGTCATTGGCCTGATGTTTGCTTTGTATTTATTGAACGTATTTTGTTCCTAAGAGTGAAGGCAGGGAACTCAATCAACGCTTTTGCATTTTATTCCTGATTCTAATTTTTGTAGCATTAGACTTAAAAACTAATTTAAGTCTATTTGGTGATCAACCAATATGAGAGTTTCATTACTTAATAAATGCACTCAAATAGCTCAAATAGTATATTTATTAAATGCACTGTTAGTAACTAATTCCCCCCCCCCCACACACACACAAGTCAACTGCTTTGAGATTCTTTCCAAATTCTCTTTTGGAATTCATCTTTAATCTTTGATACTACAGAAATATAGATTTGTCTGTTTTCTCTTTTATCCCCCACAAAACCCCCTCCATCAGAGTAGCAGTTGCTTGCATACACAAAAATACTTATAAGATTTAAGGTCTTAAAGAAAAGGTACAAAGTTTTCATGTATCTCCAACACATTTTAAAGGAGGAAATGACTACTCCTAGGCAGTCAAAATAGCAATAATAATAATAATAATAATAATAACAAACAATTAAAATAATTACATCATTAATCACAAGAAGCATCCTTTGCAATGAAATATTGCTTCAGTAACAAGTATTTCACTGTATCAGGTTTGTATGTTTTGCCAAGGTTGTAATTGAAGTGGCCTGAAAGTTTTAATATTTTAGAGTGGCACAAATGAGTCATAGTCTTGATCCCCTCTGCTGAGCATAAATTATGTACCCTGCTTTAGCATTACAATGGAATAGAAGTCTAATGGAAATACAGCAAGGAGTTTGTGCCCTGTGTGAACCCTACTACAGCATTAACAGGATTTGTCCTACATTCAAAGAAACATTCATCTATATTCTATTTTGAAATTTGACTCCCATCAATTTCCCCTGAACTGTCTCAACTGTCAAGTTTGTAAATCAGGAGCCAACAAGTTACATACCAGGCAGTGTATCTGAATTGCTGCTCTCCAGCTGGATCAGCTCTTTTTCATCTTTGGCCCTGTGTAATTTCAGCCATTTATTTTTCATTACCAACAACTGGCACTAGAAACTGGTAGAAATGAATTAGTGCTCAACTAATTTAACTGCTCTGACTAACCCTGGCTCTGCAGCTTCAGAAAACTAGTCAAAGTCTTTTCTGAGGGAAAAGGGAAAATGAACTGTTTACTCCCAGTGATCTCAATATTTGAAAACTCCAGCTTAGTGAGTATGTAACTTTATTAGCTGCAACTGTTCCCAAGAGCAGATAAAGGCAAGGTAACTCAGAATCAGAGGATGATCCACCTTTCCAAAATGTGCAGATGAGGAAAAACAGGTGGTAATTACAATGATGCCTGTCTAAATTACTAACTTGTTTCCGATCTCATCCTTTTTGTCATTTTGCAAGTCTCAAACACGTTTTCTCCCCAAAGAACTTCCTTCTCTATAGGTATGAGTGGGAGAAACCCGACTTCTACAGCTTCTTTTGATATTCTGCTATTCTTTTACTCCTCAAATGGCCAAATATGTTAGGCACAGCCCAGGAAGACTGCACATTGAAGGCCCAGTCAAAGCTAATTGAATTGACACAACATTGTCAGAGACGGATTTTATCGTCTGTTTGGTACTTGGTGTTTTTTCAAAGCCACATTTCCTAAAATCAAGTGCTAAAAATAAAAATGAGGACCAAGGTTATGCAAGTAGCTTATGGCCTGCATGGTTGCAGAGAAGCACCTAAAGGTAAAGAGATTAGAAGTGGCTTTTTCTCCTCCCCTCCTTTTTTTTTTTTTTTTTTTTTTTTTTTTAAATTCAGATTGTGTAGCAGAGTATTTGAGATTGCCAACACCAACTTCTCCCTGGGCTGCCTTGGAAAGCACTTTTAAGGTGCTGAAATCAGTCTAAATTTTACAGCAGGAAATGGGCTTCAGGCCTCCAGCAGCTTTTCAAATCAAAGAACATTAATTTCTGCCAGGAGAAAACGTAAGTGGTAGGACATTGGAGAGAACTCATGCATCAGAAAAGATGCATTATATCACAGGTAAACTGTGGCTGAGATAAGACAGTAGATTATTAGCCCTTAAACAATCATTAAACATAGTAAGAGGACTGTCCAAAAAAAATAAATAAATAAAAAAAAAAAGCATAAAGCCCAAGCAAAGCAGAAAGGCACATTTCAGGTGATTAAGTAGACGTCACAGAGAGCTATCCCATCTGTCTTACTACAGCAAGATGTTTACTGTGTTTATTCTGCAGAATGGGATTCATTATAAACAAATTTTAAGTTCCCATACTCCCCTGGGTAAGCTGCTTTCTGGTGAGGTAGTATTTACATATATGCATAAATGTATTCAATGAATCACTAACATCCTCATTTACCATTTAGTACATTCACAACATGAAAGGATACAGCTCAGGACACAAGTCCCTGGTCTGCAGCACTAGTTTTAGCTGAGAAATGGTTTCATAAAAATAACATGAAGAGATTAATAGGCACTGCATTTAAAAATACTTTATCTCAAAAGCATTATTCCTATATAAGTTTTACATTGGTTCTGTTATTTCACCAACTTTTAGGTAGGCATTTGCAGAAATAAGTCTATGGGGAAATAACAATGTCAAATGGAAATTGCAATGCAGTAGTTGTCATGGGTTTGGACCTCACTATCCTATACAATAAGAAAATAACATCTCTACCACAGAACTACAGTAGAATATTTTGCACTTCCTTAGGACCTGTGAATCTCCAAAACTCTCTGAACAATGAAGCATATGGATTAAGTTCGATATTCTAGCTTTTTTAAGTGGAAAAAATCAACATATAATAGTTGGTTGCTTTACCTATGGTTAGACAGAACTATTAGGAAGACAACCAAATGTACAGCCTTCAAGCTAGCTTTGTACTTCACCTGTTATGGGAAAAAAATATTCAGAGAGTATTTTTGTTTTAATCTAACATGCATATACTTATGTGTTCAAATCTGAGGGATCTGTTACATGCGCTGAACTACCGAGACACACTTGGAATTAATTCTCTCTTAGAAATGTCTATCCAGGTCAAAGACTGTGTTCCATACTTGCATGCAAACCCTAACAAGAGGTAAGGAAGGAATGGTTCTGCATCTCTCTCACTGGAGACAGAAGGCTGTTAATTAAATCTCTCCATCTTTAAGGATGAAAATGTACATCAATCCTTTATTGGCAATATCCAGAAAGAGAGGAACAACAAAAATAAACTGTATCTGAATTTATACATCCTACATAAAAATCGATTCACACTGCTTAAGAAAAACACATGCCAGAGTGGTGACTTCACTGAATGAATTACAACAATTAGCATAGTTAAAATAGCATTTGTTCCTCCCTCATGAAATAACTGAAAGTAAGACACCTTCTGAAGAGGTCAAACAACATTTTTGGTGAATTAGTACAACTACTGGAATTTCCTATTTGTTGGGTTACTAGCCATGATAGGTCACAACCTATGATTTTTTTTCCTCCTTACTAACTGGACAATGTTTTGGTTTGAACACTGCCATTTGCACTCAGACTGCTCTCTCCAAATAGGAACCCAAGAAACTAATTCCAGTGGATTTAAGATTAAGTGACAAAAACCTGGTTTTAGCCAAAATTTAAGCGCTGATGTAGGGACAGTAGCAATATATCTAAAAGAAAAAAAGTGAAATCAGAACTTTAACATCTGCACAATTTAGGATTTGTTAAATGATGCAAGTCAGACAGTGCCCACAATTGTTAGATACTGCCTATATGCACTGCTGGCCAAACAGAATGTATCCCAACTCACTTGCAAAAACTAACAACTCACTGTAGACTTGGCTTTACCAACAGCTCCCCAAGGGCACTCCTTCCCTTCTGCTGCCTCACTTACGGCTGCTAACTCACAGCAGATGGGAAGGCCAGACAGCTAGATGGTAACTACTGCAGTGAAAGGATCTTTGCCCTCTCAGATTAGTCATGCAAAAATGCCACAGTTCAGATGTATCTTACAGATCATGCCCTGCAGACTTGTGCTAAATACAGAAGTATACCATGTATGCATGGTCAGTCAGTCCAACAGTTGTTTACTTCCAGGATGCATCCTATTTCTTCTACAGCACCTTTCTTGTGCTGACTCTGATGATCAAGTGACTGCACAGTCAGCCAAGATCAACCTGCTGATCCAGCTGAAAAATCACCCTACGAGAATGCAACAGTTTTAACTGGACAAACTCCTGAACTGACGTGAAGAGCAAGAATGGATGCAGGAATAGGCACAAAGATAGCCTTTTTCAGCCACAACACAGAATGGCTTAAGTAAAGCATGAAACTGTACCCTGAAGATTTATCCCACCATCTCTGGCAACGTCCAGCCATTCACATGCCGTTCTATTTATCACAGCCACTCTCCTCTAGTTCAATTCCTATTCATTGCTTCTGCCTTGTAGTTAGAGGCTGTGTGTTAAGCACAAATACCTCTTCATTTAGGAATATGGTTCATTTGAAATTAATTACTTCTAGAAAGCAGGGAAGAGACATATAGATGAACTGTCAGCAAGTCATATACCTAAACTATTGAACAAATGAATATTAAATCATCCAAACCACAAAAGTCTTCATTTTATCTTGCTTGGAGCTATGCAATCACCATTGATGCCCCTAAACAACTTCAACAATTACTTTCATTAGTCAGATTTTTAAAAGACCTCTTGAAACCCTAGTCAATCACAGATCTGAGAGAATGTGAAAATAACACTCTCTATCCATTAAAAAATAGGATGACACTTAAGACCAAAGTAGCTAGGGTCTCAGTCTTATTTCTTCTCAGTGGAAGCAACGCAGCATCTCCCAGACTAGACTGACAGTCTGGTTCAATACTGACAAGAGAAAAAAGCAGATTTATACCACAGCTAAGTATCCAATTGACTGGAAAGTTTAAAGCATTGCCACGGGCTCTTTCTATCCTGAGAAAGCTCTTGCCTTGAAATTCTGGAACTTCCTTCCTACCTTGTATAAGATCCTTGGATCCAGGGAGGCAGGGACAGTAACTGGAAACTCCATGAACATACAGCCAAGTTCTCCTTAATTTGGATAGTATCACCTTTAGCTGGGTGGGACATAGATAAAAGCGTCTATCCTAAAAGCAAATGGGCACACCAGGAAGATATGTTCCATTTTTCAGCACTATGCTGATGATCAGCTGAGTAGAGCAACCTTCCAGAAATGTACAGAACAGCAACAGAGATCAAGGCTCACTGGGACAGTTCACTGAAATACGCATAATCTGTGATTTCAGTAGTGAGTTCGAGCTAACTGCCTTAAGCACAGCCCTACTGCTGCTGTTTGTCAGAGAGGTGTCCCTTAGAGTACAAAGAAACCATAAGCTATCTAAGGTCACTACCGAGGAAAAAAAATCATTTCCTGGTAACACAGAACACAGCACACGGCTTAAAAATTCACGTAGGCAGAAGGAACTGCAACATTGCTTGATACATCTTGTAAGAAAATCAACATAACACCTGTTCTTCAGTTGCTTTCAAGAAATGTGTTGGTCTCTGTCACTCTCTGCCTTGGAGGTTAACAGGCCAAGGTTGTAGACACGACTCTTCTGGCACAGCATCCAAGCTGGTATCCTTGGACACATCTATGTGGATGAAGTGAGAATAGCCTCAGTGGCTCTAGACGCTAGATTACAGCGGACAAGCAGAAAGAACTACCAGGTCTCGGGCCCTGCTGAACTCAGAACTGCTGGACAGGCTGGCAAAGCTCCTAGCTCCTTCACATCACTCCCCTCTTCCTTCCCCTCCCTCCCCCCTTTTTTTAAAACATTTTTCTTTGCTTTTTCCTCTTATTTTGGGCAATGCAGATACCTGACTACACCTGCATTCCTATAAAAGGAACAGAGTGTCTTGAGAAGATGCTGCTGAAGAATTAAAAAGGGCAAATTGTAAATATGCTGACCAAGGTGACAACAAAGCACCGTAGGCTAGCAGAAAGATGATAGCCAAAAAGACATAGCTACTTTGAAGGCAAGATTTTTCCATACTGTCTGCATTGTAGGAGATCTCAAACCACAACACATTTCTACAAAAATCTGAGACACCAACAGAGCTGGTTGCTCATTAACAGTCCAGTTTATTCTACCAACTCCCCCAAAGTCCTCAAGTCCATGTAAAATAACTTTCAGAAAAGAAACAGTCATCTACTTTACTGTAGTGGTATATGAAGAGATTTAAGGAAATTTACTGCTCCGTATGCTGCTTACTGTGGTGGACAACACTTACTGCTGCATATTTAAAAAGCAAGGAAGCAAACAAAAAGAACCCCAAACCACTGCTCCAGCAGGCTTAATAAGTGGTAGAAGATAGTTTTGTAGAGAGACTGCTTATAACCAGATCAGAATTTCCAAAAGAATAATAAGCCAAAAACATTTTCATTTTGCGGTAAAAGTGAAGTCTAGACAACAGTATTTTTCATGATGTTTATCCTGCATGTAGCAGAGAAAACATTAAAAATTCAGCTTTTTCCAACAAGAGAACAGCTATCAGTAGAGTTGGTCTGTATTACAGGAAGTTATTTTTGCATGATCAGTATAAGACAAAATCCCCAGGCTTCTATCTGACTCATGTCTGTCAGTTCCAATGCGCTATGTGTGCACGCATATATATACATACACGTGTAAATATATATACACACACATATGTATGTTTTGAAATAAAAATCCACACAAGGCAATCACATGCCCTTAAGAAGCTGCTAAATTGCAAGACTACTGCTGAAACAAATTGTCAAAGAGGAGAGAAATTTGCCCGATAAGCACAGAGATAAGAAAAAAAAAAAAAACAAAAAAAAACCCAAATTTTAGGTTATTCTCCTCTTGAGAATTAAGAGAGGGAAAAAAGAAAGAAAAGAAAAAAGAAAAAAAAAAGATAACTAATCCTTTTGGAGGCCAAAAAGTGTTTCCATTAGTCATTCCAGGTATTACACTAAGCCTCCAGGTCCAATCAAGCAATTCTAGGTTGAAAGCCAACGGGAATTTTGACAGGCTAAAGAATAATACTACATTCTCTTGTCTGTATTTCAAATATACCTGTTCCCAGGAGTTGGATGCAGGATGAGAGATCTAATATATACACCTTAGCTGTCCACAGATTTCTAGAGAAGAGACTATTAACAGTCATGGCAGCCAGGCACGTGAATACAAGTTGAGAATTACATTTTAGTCTTTAATAAAGACAATCTAGTTATAAGACCTATAGGTCAATATGTCTTACTACTGAAAACAGACAAAGGGAATAAAAAACAGAAAACTACTCCTTCCCTCCCCCTCTCCTCCAAACTATAAGCTAAACATCCCAAACAATACCAGTAAGGAAAAACATGCAGCACCCTGGACAATGCAATTTTGCTATGGGACAGTCTTTGAGGTCTTTGGTCTGTGAACACTCCCTTTTTAACATTCCTCACTGGAGTACTCAGTATACAGTTTCAGAGCTACTGTCCTTTCCATGCTTATTTATGATTATCTTCTGGGCTATATAATATTAACATAATTCAAAAGTAAAATAGATTTTAGGAATGCAATATGATTCACTTAAATCCTACTAATTCCTTCAAAAATATTTAAGTTGGGTTTTATTATTATTTTATTATTTATCAGTAGAGAAAATTAGAAACATTGTTTTTATGTGTACATATAAAAAAATTAAGAGTTGTTTCAAGATATGTTCAACTCCTGTAGTTTCCTCAGTATTTAAGACCAGGATACATTTTTATCCACTGTCAAATCTGAAAATCTTAGCTAAATTAAGGTATTTCAATCCTCAGGTGAAGTAAGTGCATATCCAAAGAAACAGAAAGTCTAAGATACCAGCAATATACATGACTGTAACTGCATGGAATCACTTATGAAGCACTAAAATGATCTTAGCAGGAGATTACACTCCAAACTCTGGAGAAAGGCAGAATCTGACAGGGGAAAATTCCTTCCTTACCCATTTTGTTGAAAACCCATGTTGCCTCAAGCAACAGATCAGCCAGGCATCTAGCCATGACACTTTCTGATGTAAGTACAGGTTCTCATGAATGTGCTCTACCCAGCCTTAGGAGATTGTCTCCACTTCTAAGAATACCTAGCTACATTGTGCTTAGGAAGTCAGGTTAAATTTGAAAGCTGAAGCAATGATTACCATTGGCTTAAAGCAAAACTGGAAGTATTATGAATGCCTCAAGTCATCCACATTTGATCATTAGCTCCCCCCTTCCCCAGGTCAAGAATTTATCAAAGAACCTAGATGAAAGTGCATCTCAATAATTAAGACAAAATGATGATGTAGCTGCCATCTGTCTGCATAAGCTTTTCCATCATTTGACTAAATTCTTAGCAATAGGCTCAAGACGGATATCCAGCTGAGTTTTTGTTTTGTTTTAAAAAAATCTGCCACTATGTGAAAAAGATATCTGAACTGTTTTCCATTACCAGTGTGTAAGTAGGCATACTGATCAAGGTACTGCTTTGTTTATTGAGAAATGCTTAAGAGATTTAATTCAGGCCCTCGTCATAGAAGTATTTTCTAGATTCTTAGTTACACAGCTTCAAGTCTTGGCACTAGAAAGAGAATGCAGGACTTGAGATAGCTGCCCTACTTCTATTGAACAGTCAGCTTTTAATACACCAAGGATCAGATTAGCATCCATTAGCTACAGCAATGCACAGAAATAATTGAAATTGTTATCTGTAACACCTTTTCTCACTCCTCTCTGGGTACTCTGACTCTTTGACTTACAAAAAAAAATTTGTTCTTGTTTCCCAAATACATGTTGCCTATGGGGATTAAAAATACATGAAAACCCCCGAAGAATAACCCCACCACAGAAACCACATAACCTGTAACACTGTACTGACTTAAATGGGCAATTTAGTAGAAGGTTCAGAGTCTTTCCTGATCAACACATAGAATCATAGATCAGTAAGGTTGGAAGGGACCTCTGGAGATCATCTAGTCCAACCCCCCTGCTCAGCAGGGTCACTTGCAGCATGTTAGACAGGGTTGCAGCCAGGCAGGCCTTGAAGATCTCCAGAGGAAGAGACTCCACAACCTCTCTGGGAAACCTGTGCCAGTGCTCCGTCACTCTCACAGGGAAGAAATTCCCCCTCACGGTCAGGCAGAACTTCCTGTGCTTCAGTTTCTGCCCATTGCCTCTTGTCCTGTCGCATGGGACAACTGAAAAGAGTTTGTCCCTGTCCCCTTGACACCCTCCCTTCAGGTACTTGTACACGTAGATAAGATCCCCCCTCAGTCTTCTCTTCCCCAGGCTGAAGAGACCCAGCTCTCGCAGCCGTTCCTCACAGGGCAGGTGCTCCAGCCCTCCGATCATCTTTGTAGCCCTGCGCTGGACTCTCTCCAGTAGCTCCATGTCTCTCTTGTACTGGGGAAAACAGAACTGAAAGCAGTACTCAAGATGAGGCCTCACCAGGGCTGAGTAGAGGGGCAGGATCACATCCCTTGACCTGCTGGATAATCTGCAAATGAGCCAGCATGAGAATTTCTTCAGAATTTGTTAGAAATTCAGGTACTTACACAGGAAGCCTCCTTCCTATACAAGTTAATTGCCAATAAATATAATTTTGTATTGTCCACAAGACTGGAAAGTTTCCCTGGAATAACAGTTTCACTCAGCTAAGAGGCCTTTAGCAAAAAAAACCCAGCAACCTGTCCACGTAGCACAATCTGAATGTTAAGCATCTCTTGAAGCTTGACTTCATAAGTTACATATACTTAAAATCTTCGCTACAGAACACTTTCTTTTTTAATATTCTGAATGGATGCAGTTGAGCATCTTGTATATTCCTTGACAGACAGGTAAACCTGTAATCTGATGTCCTTGCAGTATGGCTGATCAATAGTCAAATTGCTCTAATGAAGATGACACAGTAACACCCACTGTAGTATTTGACCACTGCTGACAGAAGATGGGAGATGTATATACTTTGCTCACTGCTGTCACTGTAATTCTAATATGACTGAATTAGGCCTAGTATATCGTCTACAGAAAGGCATAATCCTATACATGCTTTCTACAAAACATAACTAGGGCAGGGAAGTTGGGAAGTGAGAAAGGGAGGCAGGCAACAGGGGGATGAGTTGTACCCAGAATTTGGTTTTAACTTTCAGTCATTATTTGCCTGATCCAAATTCAAAGAGCTCTATGGCCCTGTCAGATCAGGTGAACAATCTTGTTCTTCGGGGAAGGAAAAGTTTTCTGAACTGATTCTTACAGCAAAACTAGTTCTATCTTACTGCTTTACAGCCAACTAAGTCTTAGGCCAGGGCTTTCCCTGTGTATGTTTTTTTCTACTAGTTTTTTCACAAGTTTAACTATGCACTACGAACTTTTTAACGACTTACAGGAGAAGCCTGCTCTGCAATGTGGCAATTTCATTTCAGTTTTGGAACACTGCCACCACAGGTTTCTGCAAAGTAGTAGTCAATAACAGAGCAAGAAACAAATACTCAGTTATGCAAGATTAAAAAAAAATAATAAAAAAAAATTGCTCTTTTAGTCTGGAGCTTTTTACCTTCTTTTTTTGCGTTACAATAAAAGTGGTTTTGTGATTAAGACATTGGTCTGGGATCTTAATAAATAAATAAATAAAACACACAACCACAAACAATTCTGTTTTCAAATCCGACAGACTGCATGTGCCACATTACATAAATCATCTCTTTCTGTAGCTCTATAAGTACATATACACACAAATAAATTTATATCTAACTATATAACCATTAAAATGGGGACTCCATAGCCAGATCAAAGGAAAGTGGTAATTTCTCCCTCCTGTACAAAATAAAGATCCAATTTAAGAAGGATGTTGGTGAATTTTTAAAAATATTTTTGTGAGACTTTTCACTTCCTTCCTGAAGCCCCATCACCTCTTCTGTTTAGGATTAAAATCTGACTAAAACATTATGAAATCTATCATGATCACTTCCAATTATTTTCTGTCACACTGTCAAGCCAAGAAGAAAGTTGACTTCTTAAGCAACCATTAGGGGAAAATACAATGAAATCAATTCTTCAGCTAGCTATGCTAAAGAAATAACTCATTATCATATTCTCTACATATAAAAAAGCAGGTTTCACAAACTCCAGCCAGCTTCTGCAGTGAATCCACTTTAAACAGCAGCATATTAGAAACTTGCTGATAAAATCACAATGAAAATTTCCTCTCCAGTGACAGCGATTAAACCATTTACAAACTGTTAAGCTTGTAAGAAGTGCCATCTTTCCTCCTACATTCAAGTAGTTCTTTCTTTCAAGCAGAGTGATTAGAACTAGGTAAGGGACGTGTTATGTGATCTACTGCATGAGAGTCCAGAGTTCAGCCCTTCGTACCTCCAAGCTAGCATGAAAGCAGCACATTTCCAAACTGATTCTGAATCAATTTCTAGTACTGTTACTCATGGTAAAATTCTCTTTCAAGTTATCCTCTAAAAGTACCAATTAGAATTACAAAATTGGTAAAAGAGTACACAAGATTACAAAGCTTTGGTATTTAATAAGTTCCTTTAAACACAAAGTAAAAACTGAATCACAACATGCAAATTAACTTTCTTCTTAAAAAAGAAGAACATTCTGAAACACAGATAAATGAAGAAGATTCAAAAGAGTAACATTTTCTATACCATCCAAGGAAGTTATTGCTCCCACTAGTGAAGTTCTGCTTCTTTTAAGTATGGACATCCCTCCAGCCTGTCTTCTTTCTTTACAGCTGCATATGAAGTGTGCTTTCACTTTGTTCCTTTCACATTAACGTAACAAACAGTGCTAAGGAACTGTAAAAATATAGATACAGATACACCACGCAAATACTAGACCTTGCTATTAAAATATGTCAGAAAAATCTCTGGATATTCCTGCCAGTTCTTTCACATTGAGAGATACGGACCTAGCATCCCACTTGGCTCTGCGTTAACTAGCCAACTTGTTAACAGATGTCCTGTGAGCCTAACATTAAAACCCACATGCTGCAGAAAAAGAAAGTACAAAAAGTACTAGTCACAAAGTTCTTCAGTCTCCCTTGCTAGCTAAGTTTGTGGAGCCTGCTGCAACTAGCTTGTAAACAGAGGTGAATAGATGAGGTTCTAATAGAAAAGTGTAACTCCAGATCTGAAATTAGTTACTTCTGCAACTTTAAAAAGTAACAAAGTGGCATCTGAGACTTTCTTAGAAGAACATTAAAAGCATAAGCCTGGGGGGAGGGGGCAGGGAAGAAAAAACAGCATCCCCCCCCAAAAAAATGATCCCATCAACTCTTGCAAGATAGAGTCATGTCCAAGAACTAAAACCGTGAGTATGCTGTTCTTTGCTGTTGCTGCTGTGATGGTGGCTGTCCTTGTTGTTGCTGGAGACGAACTTGCTGGGAGTATGGATCCTCAAGAGATTTAACAAAAATAGTTGTTTTAGGCCCCGTCTTCCAAACAATACCATTTGAATCTATTACAGAGGACTCTACTGTAATGTTATGGGTGCCAAGTATCACAAAGTTTAACAAAAATTGAGTGCTGAAGTAGTCATTGTGTGGTTCCACCCTCTGTTCCATTTCATTGGTCATGTTGTCAATAGGAATCTGAGAACACAGAGGGTTAAAATGTCATTTTATATAACTTCTTTTAACGGGTTATCTGCTCTCCAGTCAGAGAAAGATTGTTATCCTCAATTTTCCTAAACCAATGCACATGAACCAGTCTTGACCTATTTATCACTGATGATTGTGATGTGTATCTACTAACAGAAGCAAGATAGCCAGCACCAAGTTTTTTTTTTTTTTTCATTGAGTAATCTAAGTCTAGACTAACATTAGACACTTCTAGTCATGTTATGCCTTTAGAAGTAACCGAGTTTTAAAAACAAAAGAAACTCTCACAAAAAAAAAAACCCAGGCCTTTCATTAGATATCACGTTAGCAGAACCTGAACTTCAGACATGCCATCTTTGATAAAACTTTATTTGAATTTACTATGCATCTCCTCAGGTGCTATTTATTTTGCCTGAGTTCCACAAACAAACAGAAAAACTTGACACAATTAAAAAGTTCTGGGGGCTAGGCAGTAGGGAACAACCTACTTCTGCCTTTTTCTTGAGAGTTCCTTTGCTGTATACTAGGTTGAATTTTTCTGATCTCAAGTAGATTCCTACTGACTTGTTCTTATCATAAAATTCTTTTTTGTTTGGTATAAAAGTTGCTGCTGAAAAGGTGCATCAGCGTACAGCTGGCATCAAAATCCCAGATCCCTTCCATGCCCTAAGCCTAGCTCCCACTGGTGCCTGAATGTCGGCTCTCAAGAGTGAGAGGATTACAGAACCATCCATTCATTTCAAGCTGAGAATTCTGCTAATCTATAAAGCCAAATAAAAGAGCAGGAGAATACAGCAAGAAAGCTTCGGACACTGTCTGGCTCTATACTACCCATACCTTATAGTCTTGTCCGGATTTGCTCTGCAGCACTGAAGATACGTTTAAACAGACAGACTGGATTTTACGGAAGAGGCCTGGTTTAGAGCCATGCTGAACCACTCCTTCCACCTTTAAAGCCAATTGCTGATTGTTCTGTACTGCAATAGGCTCTGCAGGATTCCTTGGAGATGGGGATAGAGCAAGCTGTAATACAGAAAACCAGACAAAAATGTAATCCTAGGCCTTCTGAAAAGCAAAGGCAATTCACACATGAAAGGAAACAGTTCTTTCCACAGAGGGGTTTAGTATGGAAACTAGCAGATGGAAACACAGAACTTAAAGCTGAGACTCATCCCTATAACAGTTAATAAGGACATCAGCAGTACCAGACATGGTCTTTACATCTGTTTCATTAGTATACACTTTTGAAAGGAATGAACAGTCTTCTATAAAATATAGACGGGTAAGCTCCAAACATATTAAGCTGAACAAAGTAGTAAAATGTATACGCGTTTAAAATCTTAAAGACTCTCACTTCTCCCAGAAAAACAGAGCACTTGAGTTCATGGAGAAGTCTCCTATTCCACACCCCCTGCCCCCGAAGATCACATATAGCCATTCTCACCCTCCCGACTGACAGTTATTACAATTCTCTTCCAAGATAGTAAATGTTTTTCTAAAAAAAAAAAAAAAAGGAAAAGAAAAAACAATACAAACTGAAAAAAATGCTTTCCCACAACTAGAACGTTATCTAACTTTGTAAACGCCAAATCAAGAGAATCCAGAGTCGGTCAGTTTTTTACCTTTAAAGCTCTTCAGTCAAACTAAATCCTATTTGCTTGTCCAAGTCACAGAGTTGATAATAACAGTTAATAATAACAGTTCTTAATAACCTTATGTACCTATTATTCTAGCTGGTCCACACAGGCAAACCCAAGTGCTATTTGCAGTTAAGTGCCTTCACTAAAGATGCCCATCTTTGTGCCTTTAGCAAGGCTGTATCAACCTTTGATCATGAAGTAAAGATTCTATGAATGGAAATTTTAAACCACATTCGAGCAGTACTTACCTTAATGCTTGTAGATTGCAGTTTTTGAAAAAAGTATCTTTGAAATGAAAGGGGTACTTTCAGCAAGGCAATGACAGCACTGCATAGACAAGCTGTATGCTGTAATAAATGGAGGAAAACCAAATGAGAAATCTTTTATAGCACAAAAAAAAAGACATTCTTGAAGCACTAAAACTGCAGTAATTTCCACTGAAAGACTGGAAATACATAGTCATGAGATAAGAGCCACTATAATGAGAGACTACTTTAAGCCTATCTGTTTATTTTCTACCCTTTAAGAAAAAAATATTCTGCTCTGCAAAGAACCAGGCAGCTATGGAAAAGCCCAAATCATTCCTGCTTTAGTCTAGTATGTTGTTAAAATTATCAGAGCAGTACCTGCTAACCCACACCATCTTCCTCCTCCTCAAACCACAAAAACATCCAAAAAAACAATCAAAAAAAAAAAAAAAAAAAAAAAAAAAAAAAAAAAAACAACACTCTCCTTCTCAAAAAAAGTGAACAAGACTGGCATCCATCACTGCTTACAATGATTTAATTTTAAGCCTTTTGTCTATTTTTCCTTCCGTACTATGGCATACCTTCTTTGCTTGGATGAAAAAAAGTCAACACCATTGCAGTCAAGGAGCTGCACTGGTATGGAACCTGCGATGCTAAGTTTACAGGGTTTTACATAAGTCATTTTCTACACAATTTGGAATTGGTAAGGACTGCTGAATTTGAGAACAGGGCAAATAGAATAGTTCATATGTTATGGGTATCATCAATTTCCATCAGAATGGTCTTCAGCTTTACAATGTCCACTAACAGTAAAAGAAGACATCATACTAGCACTGTAAAAGGAGAACATTATCAGCTTACTGTTTGCATTCAGTACACTTTACATTATGTTGTCTGATGACCTGCATAGATAGGAGAAACACTATACACACAGATTACTACACTGTCAACAGCTCAGAAACTGAAGCGAGGCTAGTGCTGGACTCTCCAGCACTGCACGTTCCGGGATAGAATTCCTTTGTAACAGCAAAAACTAACAGAATACATTTCACTTCTGTTGAACCTAAGTGCGGCAAGAGATCTGACAGAGACTTGATATTACTTTTAGGTATCTTGACCTTTTTCAGCATCTGCTATATTCTCAGTGTCAGGATTTTTAAACATTACTTTTCACCAGACCAGTAAAGTTACTGATTTTTACGGATTTCGTATGTGTTTTTTTCTGTGTGTGTGTTTTTTTGTTAAGTATCAAAGTCTTCTTAGAGACTACTTGTGCTTTTAACAGGTTATGTCAATTAGCCAAAACGTGGTCTTCGGTTTCTTGACCGCAATGGATATATGGAGGTGGTCAGTATCTGGAACCTTCATCTATACCCTTAAAAGCTGTTACTTGCCAAGTAAGATACAGGAGCATATTTCCTGTTGAGGGATTCCACTTCCTCCAATACATGGTTAAATACAGACATCATTCTTCTTTCATATTCACTCTCAACATGTGCTGTTCCATTTGAACTATATTCTTGGAAACTAGAAAATAAAATACATTTGTTATATCTAGCATACTCCCCCCAACACAGAGATGTTCACTCTCAAACATGCCCAAGACCATCCTCTATTACAGCTTTAGATCCACTAAGAAATAACTCTTTTTTTTAAACTGTTTACTCTGTTTCTCTATTTTTCCACTGTAAGACTTGTTCTTTACGTTTAAATCCTTCTTTACATGCTCTGTCATGCTCTCTTGCACTTGAAGCAGTGAGAGAGACCTGCTTAATTGCCCTAGCTTTTATTTATCTGCAGTTTATAATGTTTTAAAAAGTCTCACGACTCATGAGAATACCAGCTAGAGCAAGCTCTAAAATTTAGATTTCCTAGCTCACAATCACGTGCTTTGAAAAAAATGTTACCTCCTAGACACCCAACTTTTTGAAGATCTACAGCTTCATATTTTTTACAGCTGTGGTTAATACACCTTCTACGATGCTTAATTCATAAGGAGTAGAGCAGAGTCTCTTGGGATGTCCACTTCTACTCACAATCACAAAAACAGACATTTAAGGAGATGACTAGCTGTATTATCTTCCATTTAATCTCAATCTGGAAGTTTCAAAGACTGACTCAACTCACAGTTGCTTCAAAGTGATTTTTGTTAAGGGGCAAAAGTTATTGTTACCAAAGTGGGTGGATTTACATTAAAAGATTAATTTAATCTAACAGATATATTACCAGAACTCTGAAGGAAACTAATGTGCACATGATAGCACAGAACAGTGGATACAACAGTTAACATAGAATGACACAAATTAAAATAGTAATAGATAAATAAAAAATAGCAATAGATAATGAACAGTAATAAATAAAATTTTCTGATCTCTTAAGAGATTAGAAAGCTGCTTTTATCTTTGATGCAAATCAGTATTTAAGACAAGTCCACCATATCTCTCTCAAGAGCACAATGAGTAGAAAGAGTAGAACCTGAAAGACAATCCCTACCCTGCCAGCTACAACACAGGTACTCAAGCTTGCCCAGAGTAACACTGCAAGGGTCCCTTGAGATATTTTCTGAATGCCCAGGCTTGAAGCTCCAACTCTTTGAGAATAAATAAAAAACAAAAGAGCAGAAAGTTAAATATCAAACCTACCTTGCAGATTCTGGATCCAAGATCAGGGCTTCTATTGCATGTGAAATCAACAGGCAGCTTTGCTGTTGTCTGACATTAACATTAAAGATTTAAAAGACTTATACTTGGTACCTAAAACAGGAGATCTGATACTTCATTACTGACCATTTTCCTTAGTTCTCTAGTTTTCATAAAGTAATCCTACAGTCACTATTCCTTTAGTAAGTACAGGACAAGAACTACAAGAATCCCAAACTTTCTGAACAAGTTAGGACTCAAAACTCCCAATAGCATAAAGTAATTTGAAATAATAGCACAGTAATACTTATTTCTAAATATGTTTTAGGCAGTTCGTATCTGATTTTTATGTTATTAATTGCTTCAGTATTACTTTTTGTCAGCCTTCATAGAAAATAGGATGGTTAAGCTTCATTCTGCCTGCACAAGAAGGAAAAGGGAAGTAGACAAAGTCTGAACTTTTGAAAGGATACAATTCTACATTCCTTAGAGTTGCTGAGTCTGCATCAAAAGATGACTGATACAGATCTCCGTAACGTGTAGCCAAGTTCCGAAATTCCTCCATTGAGAGTTTCATCTACAGAGACGATATTACTAGTCAAGAAACAAAAAAAAAACAAACGTGCCACCTCCCCCTGCCTAACCATGCTATAACCTACAAAACTGAGGGAATAAGACAATATACCTGGCAGAATATGTACAATTCCTACTTCTTCACACAAACAAAATGCACCAGAGCTACACAGACTTATGCATGCTTTAAATCGCTATTTTTCCTATAACAAAACATAAATATACCCCTTATGGGTTTAACTCACTCTGTCCTCCCCTCCCTGCCTCCCCCCCCCCGTGAATGGAACTGCTCTGTCTTTCAAAGACTGCCCACAATCCCTTCTTGAAGGATACATGCACTTCAGGAGCAGACTGCTGTGGTATTCCGTACTGTCATACCAAGTCAGCTGTCAACACTTACCAAAAGAATATATATGTGTGTGTGTATGTATATATATATATATATATATATATGTATGTATGTATGTATGTTGCAGTACAATCTTTAAGTACATCTTCTTCCTTCTAACTAGCGTAATCACAGTATCTGAGGTGTTCCAAAGCAAGATGGAAAAGTTTTGCTTGTTTGAGTGTTCTAAGTGGGTTACTACATGCATACCTTTAGAAACTCTGTGTGCATGAATACGCACAAAAACATGTGCATACACAAAACGTCAAAACAAGGTCTGCTACAGATATATATATTCACAGCCACAATAGAAAAACAAGGCCTACTATTTAGCAAAACAATTTACTGCCACTTTTCACTTGCTATCAGAGATGAATTTTGTTTCTCAGCAGGTATGCCAGAACCAAAACAAAAAAAGTGGAACAACTTTCACTGTGAGAGTGATGGAGCACTGGACCAGGTTGCCCAGAGAGGCTGTGGAGTCTCCTTCTCTGGAGATATTCAGGGCCTGCCTGGAGGCAACCCTGACTAACATGCTCTAGGTGACCCTGCTGAGCAGGGAGGTTGGACTAGATGATCTCCAGAGGTCCCTTCCAACCTTACTGATTCTATGATTCTATGAACAAATACATGCCTGGTTAGAGATGCGCCCACATCTTTGGAGATCATTTCCTGAGGTCATAGCAATTGTTGTGGCAATAGCTGGTGGTGGACTTGTTTTGAGGCTGTTGCAGGTACAAATGAGTTGAGAAAACGCTTGCAGAAGGTCAATCCTGAGTTTCACAAACCCACACTGAAAGCTCAAAGGATTAAGTGGCGTACTGGCAGCCTGAAACACAGTAATAAGAATGTCTGGAGTGGAGGTCAAAAACAAGCATAGTAAAATATTTTTGCAACATCATTGAACTGTCTCAGACAACAGAACTCTTCAATTCTAAAAGTCATTTTTAAAAACAAAACAAAAAAAAACTCAAGAAACACCTAGCATGTTCTCCATTTAAATTATACTCAATACAAAGGACATAGAAGTTGAAGTAATTACTAAGCTGTATTTCAAGTGCATCAGCCTTAAAACAAATGACACTAGGTACTACAACAAAATGAAGGCACCTATTTCCTCTTTTTCCCAAGGCCAACTCATCAGGTTTCAAATGCCAGTAGCCCAGACATTCCTCACCATAAGAGAGAGCATACTGAATTGCTGGACAGACAGAAATAGAAGGATTGAAAAGGGGATTCTCTGTATTAGCCAGAAGAGAAAGAATTGGCTGAAGTGAAGTAATCTGCATCAAGCAGAAGGGATAAAAACCTTTGACTTTCCTGGAGCTGTGAAATGGACAGGAACATTACAAAGGCAATGAACTCTGCATTTGATGATGGCAGAGACACAGTTCAGTGACAACTGAAAAAAATTAAACAACAGAATGCCAAGAGGGAAGATATGCTGCTATTTCACAGGACTGTAATGTCTAAATAACTGTGTTTCCTAAGAGCTTATCTCATTCGCATAAGCATCTGTGACAGCTTGAGACACTCAGGAGGGGAAAAACACTAGTCAAGCCAAAATTAATTACTTATTTTTTCTTATACTGACACTTCCCTTGAAAAACCTCTCTCTGCCAATCCCAGAAAAGCCAACCCTACTAGGACCTGCTGTTACTCACAGAACTGGTGCATGATATACTTACGCACATAATTCTCATTTCTCATCAGGAAAGGGCACTTCTGGAGATAAGAAGTTATAATCCTTCTCCAAAACCCTACCAAGAGCCATTTTTTTCCTGGTGTGAAAGCAAACAAGTTTATCTCAAAACATCGCATGTCATCTGAGAACTACCCTGCTATTGACTAAAGTGAGGAAACAGCCAACTACAATCATTTTAATTAAACTACTGAGCTAGATTTCAACCTAAGAAATGAGACTATTTCATCACTTGAGCTATTCAGTCCCTCTTACCACTTTGCTTTCCTTTCTCTAAGGGTATATATATTAAAAAAAAAAAAAAAAAAAAAAAAAAAAAACGGAAATCGTTTAAAAGTTTATTCTGGAAGGGTCGTTTCAAAAATCCTCTGTGGAAAGGACCTCATTGTACTGCAACTGCTCTACAGAGACTACACGCTTTATAATATAAAGAGTCAGTACTTTATATCAGAAAATCCAGACTCTTTTAGTAGCACAAATTGAGTGGATTCTTGTAAATGAAAATGCAAGCTTGCCTCATTAATCTTGCAATTTACGTTATCTTCTACCCATACAGCCATGGACAATAAATGAGCTGCTATACTTTGTGTGTAAACAACAGAAACTTCTTCAGCTTAATTAAATTCTTCAAGTAACACCACCTTTAACAGCATATTTAGAGTGAGTGCTACTTAATGCTCTGTTCAAGTTCTGTGTCGTCTCTAGATCACCTATAGTGAAAAACAGGCATAAAGCTTCCAATAAGATACAAGTTCTGGGCCAGAAAAATTGTAGTCCCTATCTCAAAACCTTTGGTAACTATACAAAGAAGCATATAGTAAGATGGATGGGAACTGTGGCTGATACATTACATAAGAGAGGTTGTGTGAGTGGGAGGGTGTCATAAAGTGTGACTTTTTTCAAGTGGTGTAACTCACAGGAAAGAATATTTTGCATACAGCAATGCAAGAAGGATGTATACTAGGAAGAAATTGAGTAACTTTCTGACCAGATGAGATACCGTCTGCACATTTCATCACCGCTAAGCTGAGCTGAAAGAACAGCTGCAGCAGATTACCTGGCACAGTATTTCCAGCTTCAGAGTGGATAACTACATAAGCTTTGTCACATGTACAAACGGTCTGCAGTGCAGGTTAGGCTCTGCAGTACTTACAGTGCTGACTCATGCTCTACAGTGAAGCCGAGGCAATGGCAAAGTTGACTGTAAAAGGGAAGAGAGAAGGCAGAAGTCTTGAGCGTTATCATGCACCCCCTAAGATACTTTGCTTCTCTTTGAAATACTGAGTTCTCTAGATGCAAGCAGTTGTCTCCTTTTACAGCAGAGACAAACAAGGTTAGGAATTTGTCCAGAGTGATGCAACAAGTCAGCAACAGTCTACAGTAAAACCCAGTTTTGTCTTCTCCGTTCCCCTGAAATCTGTACTTACTTCTCTAGACCACAACAGCCCACAGGGAAGTGCTTTTCTGGATGCAATACCAATGCAATATACAGGATGTGAAGTCAGCGTAAGAGATGACGACAGTAATACTTCAACAGGGGGAAAAAAAGAGACTATGGAAAGGCTAATTAAATTACTGAATCACAAAATGACCTATTCAAGCAAATTATTTTTCTGCCTATATTAAATATTAACATCTAATCAGATGGGTTTCCCCTCCCCTAGTCCTTTAGATGTTAAGAGAAATCTTGACATGTTGAATTAAAAGCCTTATTCACTCAGCCAACAAATTGAAGACAAATACTTCAGGAATGATGGAGTTTTCTCTCAAAGGATAAAGGCATGAAGTTCATGGCCTTCCTGCTGATTCAAGGCAGTTTATTAACAAACACTAATACATGAACTGTCTTGACACTGACAATCTTGGCAATGGCAAAAAAGCAAGCAGCTTCACTCACAAGACATACAAAAATCCACATATAAAGTCTGTTTATGGAAACAAAAATAAGAAAGGAAATATTCTGTAAAGCTGGATCATCTCTCGTTAAGAAGCAATTTCATCATGAGAACTGAAGACCCATGTTCATTACTGCCTTGCTCTCCCTTCTCTTCATCCCTCCCCCATAATTTCTAGCTAATTTCACAACTTTAGATAAGGAGAAACTATTTCCTTAAAGAAGGTACCACCTGAATTCTGCTGACCTGAAGAGATTGACTTGTCCTCCCTCCCCCTACTGAACTGGTGTTGCCTTATATTAGTTAGGATTCCTTAAGATCATATTGTCAAATACAAGGCAACAATAATTCAGTAGGGGGAGGGAGCACAATTCAATCCTTCTCCACATCTCAAAAAACTAGCAGCCAGTTTAGACAAATTCCCAAAGTTTTGTTTAGACAAAATCTAGTGACAACACTTAGATGGTCAAGACAAAGAGTGGAAAAAATTAAATATCATAATTAAAAAAAATTGGCAAATACCACCATTCAACTAGTGAAAGGAGGAAGCGAAAATGAAAAAAGGAAAAAAAAAAAAAACACACCAGAAGAGAGATCTAGCAAGTCATACTTATGTATCTTAGCCACAGGATATTCTTTCTGAAGATGCTATGGATTACAATTAGCTTTCCCTTGTAATTCTTTCAAAAAGTCCAGCAGAAGCCAGACAAACTTCAAAAGGTTGAGTGGTTTAAGAACAGAAACTGATCAACTCTGCTATAGTATACAGACTCAAAGTAGAAGATCTGTGCTAACCGTCAGTGATGCTATTCCCTTATGATAGGATTTTAAAGCTTCAGCAATGCAGGAAAGTGCTGAACTATAGTTGTCCTCTTGTAAACCTGTCAGACACTGCTCTGCATGGGAGAACTCCTTCAAACTGTTCAGCCAGAAGTAGAAGTGTTCTGAAGCCACCTGAGTCAGCAGGCTTTGATAAAGTTCCCTGGCCATGTCATGGTTGCCCTGTAATGACATGAAGGTTTGGAAAAGGGGACAAAAAAGAAGGCTGTGGGTTTCTAAGTAACACATACAAGTAAGAGAACAACCCTAGAAATAAGTAAAAGCACAGAGGCTTATGCCATAGACATAGCAGCCTGTTTAAAGTTTATTGACACAACACAGCCCAATAAGGTGAGAAACAAATATAGAAGTTTGCATTTATTTTTGCTCAAAACACAGGACATAGATAAAAGCATCTCCACAGTAACATTAGGTTGGACACTACCCAATGAGGCCAGAGCTTAAAAACAGGAGCTCTGTTGGAGTTACCAACATAACAGTATGCTCCGATCTCTCTGCAATGTGTACCTTCCCTGTCTGAAATTACCCCAGTGTCTTGTGCTATAAAACCTACACAATTCCAACACCAGCTGCAACTTTACTGGAAGGGAAAGAACAACAGTATCTTTTACTTCCTTTCTTCACATTGAAGAAGAGAAGTTCATAGCAAGAGGAGCAAGAGGGCTGGTATAACCTCCCAAAGATCAGTCAGTTAAAACAGATCAGGCACATGTTCAAAAAACAACGCCTCCCCCCGCCCCCCCCCAAAAAAAAAATTATTGCTTTCTTCCTTCTCAAATACTTCAAAAAGACAAATGGCTAGAGAAGTCATCCTAATGGAAAGACTGCCCTTGAAAGGCATTTAACTGAATTAGCATTTATCTGAATCAAGGAATTAAGACAGAAAATGATATATTTCTTTCCCCATTGGTTTCCTCCCTCTGAGCTCTGCTTTTTTCTTACTTCCTTCTGTTCAAAGAAATCACTAGGCTTCCTTTCACCAGACCAAACCAGGTACTTTCACTTACCATTCTGGAAGCCTGCCTGGCTATCCTGTAGGCTGTCCATCCATTAGAGGTATTCTCAAGCTGCTGTTTGATAACAGTTTTGATTTCTGGAGATAAAGCTTTCTGACTGGAAACAAATATCACCGTGGCAAGAGAGACCTAATGAAGAGCAGAGGGGTGAGAAGGAAGATTGTAATGCAAGGAGGAAAAAAAAATATCTGTTTCCTAAACTATCAAAAATGATCTGCTTGATTTTGGTCTTGAAACTTTATTGAAGACTAAATGTATATTTTAATGGAAAAAAAAGTTCTTAGTCATATCTTTTAAATATTTATGGCAACTCAAGTATTTCCTGTAGATTAAAGTCAGACTTTCATTTAAGGAATCTTTATTGCTGCCCTTAACTGGTATTTTTGAACACTCCAAACTGAACTAACAGCGAACTTATCATTTCTTTCTTAAAATTTAAATTCGTTTCCAAATAGACACAAGAGCATTTTTATCTCTTACACTATATTAAAAGTCATGGGAGACTATATATAAATTGAGATATTAACTGCCATTTTGTTTTTCTAGAAGGATTACTTCTGCAGAATACCCCAATAATTTCAATAGTTAGGTTTGTCTAAACAGTGCCATCTGCTGGAAAATTTGATGGAGTATATTACACAGTTCATCTATACGAGCTATGAGATTTTGATGTTGAATACTAGCATACATAATTAAAAGTTAAAGCAATACTCAAAATAAAGCTGTAGTCTGACACATCAACTTGCACAAAACAAACAGCTTAACTACCTTTCTGAATAAAAGGCATCTACAGTACTTTCCACAGACTTTATTTTTTAAGGGTAATTCAACAGAATAAGGAGGTCTTACCAAGAGTTCTTGTTTTTTATCTGTGGCAGCTCGTCCAATGACTTTATAGAGGTCCATTAGGTCTCCTAGCATCCCATCTGCTAAGACAGGCAGCTGCATGGCAATAGCTGCTAAGCAGTGGCACATGAGAATCCGAGCAGCATCCTGGGCACTGTGCAACTGGGTCAACAGGGATTCAACCACTGACTGGCTCAGGTGGGGACGACACTTGACCAACTTCACCATACAAGTCAATGTGATCTGTAATTCACATATATCAAGACACAACAAACATAAGGTCTACCTAAAACACTCAAAACAAAAAACCCAGAGACACCTAACTGAAAGTATGATTACAGAAATACGGTATTTTCAGAAGCATGTACTGTACAAAAGATGAGATCTTCTAAGAGCTCAGGCCCCTGTCCCTGAGCTCACAGCACAAAAACATATCACAAACTCAAGAGACGGTACTCTTCTTTCTCGTATTAACCTTTACATATAAATAACTGGTTAACATTACTTTGACAGCTTATGGAGTAAAATGAAACAGTAACAGTTCATAAAAGCATTGTATCCATGTACATTGTGTCCTCATCTCCAAAAATGAGGTTTCTCCCAAGATTCTCTTAGGCTTCAAAAATAGTTCCATCTCATTTTCAAGTCCATGTCCTACTACAACTGTTCCTCTAACTGGAAGCTGTCTCTCCTTTTCCCCCCTGTAACAATCAGCTTATTCTACAACTCCTGAGCAGAGTTGTGTTACAGCTGTGCTCAGTTCCTCTACGACTCTGAACTCCTATTACTTCCAGAGAATAGAATAATCTTGGTTTCTGTCCTGACAGTACACTATGCTTCCATCAAAAAGGAACTGGTGCAGAGTGTTCTTTCTGCTACGTAAGCTGTTACTTTAACTTCAAGCTGTGCTAATGAAAAATAGCATTACTGTCACCTTTAAGGTTGCTTGAGCTCCTGGACTGTCATCTTGACTACAAAGAACAAGAAGGGACTCTAATCCAAAAACTGCATCTTGCTCCAAAGGCAGGAGATCTAATGAAAAGAAACAGATTAAGTAAGTCCTGTCTTACAGTTTCTGATCTTACTCAATGTAATGCTTGCACTGGTGTTGCAGTGATGACAGACATTTCCTAGCACTTCTAGCTTACCTTATTTTGTTTAGAATCAATTCTGACATTCTGTGTCTCAGGGAACTACTCTATCATCATGCCAACTGTGACATTTTTAGATTGTGCATAAAACCCTGGGCTGAGACTTTCAAATGACACATTACTCTTTTCAACAAGTTTTGTGCCAAAAGTTCTCAGAGGCAAGGCACTAGTCTACAGCAAAGGTAAGACAAGCGTTTATTTAGCAGGCATTCTACTATGCCCATTAATTTTCTCTAAATTAGAAGATGAGGGGATCTTCACAATCATTCATGAAATCCGAGAGAATATTTTCTAGTTGATTACAGTCCCCATCCCCCCTAACCTATGGGAGGATCACGGTAGCACAGGAAGAGTTTGCATGTAAGATTAGTTAACATGTGCTAAGTGCATAAGCCTGACTGTAGACAACCCCATTCCACTGTTTTTGCTTTCAGTTACCTTTTTCCTGACAAGAGGCTGATATATTGGTCAGAATTCTCACTCCATGAGCTGCAATGCCACGGTTATTATGGTAACAGCATTCTTGTGCTAGTTTTACTAAATCAAATGATCTTGCAGTTGTAGCAGCTGTTCCTAAATAAGGACAAGACGAATGGGAACAGGAAACAGCACAGTCAATTATACTACAAAATCTTTTCAAGCACAATTCCGCACAAAATCTACATCAACTTGTTTTTTTTAATTTCCTATATCTTCATCCTATCCTCTAACACAGATACATACACACACACATCTTCTATATACTTGAATCTCCCTTCTTTCTTGAGCAACCCACACTATACAAGTTAGACATGAGAAAGCATATGCAGATCTAAAGCCTGATATTTCAAGGGCTTGGAGATCTTAAGATTATATCCGATTAAGAAAAGATAGCGAGCATATTAACAATTAAGATGTGCCAGAATGACTGAAGAGAACGTACTAGTTTTCTTCATTTCTGCAGTCCATATAGATGGGCTTATCATACTCATTAAGGAATCTGGCTTTCAGAAGAAAAACAAAACTGAAACAGTTTTATCAACATCTTAAAAATGTAAGGAGCAGGACTTCAAAATGTCTACTTTATTTCTCCAGGATACACTCACAAGGCAGAAGGTTCACCTGCCACTGAAACAGGTCATTCCCACAGAAGTGTTACATGGCTTCATTGTGCCAGGGTAACATAGCAGCTCACCCTCATGCCATAAAGCTTCCGCTACATAGCTGCATTTATTCATGCTCAAAAATAATGCACATCCACAGTTTCAAAGCACCTTAAGCAGAAATACACATTTGCCATTCAGGAAGCATTAAAATTTCCCCATTTTATAAACAAAAGTTGAAAACTCAAAGGTAAACAAAACTTTCACATAGCAAATTACACTCCCTCTCCTCTCCCGCCTCCCCCCCCCCCAAAAAAATGGAAATAGAATGTTAGACTATGATTATTCTTCATGATACAAAATATCATTTCAAGTTGACACACAATGAACACAATCCAACTCTCAGCCAGTGTTCCTGAATTCAAAAATACTTTAGAAATATATCATAGTGTTTAAATTCAAGCTAGTATAAGTAGATAGCCAATCTATCAGAAAAAAAAGCTAGAGATAGTAACTTCATATAGTTTTCTTACCTGGAGCACTGCTGAAGTACTGTTTAATGGCAATGGTCCCTGATAATGTGGAAAGAACAGACAGCATGCCCAGTTTCAAGCTGTCATAAGGAGTGTGAAGAGCAGATTCACAGAGTGCCTAAAGATCAGAAGAAGGGAGAAGACACGAAGCGAGGAAGCATCATAAGCTATCTGTATGTAAAGGTTTAGTTGCATTTGCCTGTGAGAAGTTTTGAGAATCAAATTCTTACCACAGAAAACACTATACCGAATAAGTTAAAAGTTGTTACTTGAAGAATCAGTTTTAGTAGACTGAAGACATGGCTTGCCAGAAAAGTGACAGTGGGTCCTGTACATTAGCAAACACCCAGTAAGTTATTTATTGGTTAAAAATAACAGCAAAAAAAAATTGATCAGGTCTCATTGATCAAATGCTGCAAAAGCTTTTAAGACAGTTCTCCAGTCTACTAAAGGCATATCGAGTATTCTGCTCTATCTTCTGTGGTCCCATAGAGTCACAAAGACCCTACTGAATATGAGAAAATAAATTAGAGACAAAGTCCAAACTACTTTTGTCCTTTTCAGTACACCTTTCTGGATGACTTACTTTGCAAATCCCTTACAGACACTCTCAATGTTACAAGAGAACACTAACACATACTCAATATTGTAAAAGGAATGAGAATATTCAGTTCTGATGCTTACTATCTTGAATGAGCCTGTCAGATAGAAAAAAAATATTTTCTTACTGTAAACACGCCTACTACATTAGATTTGAAAAATCTTTTAACTGAGAAAAGGCATATTTTCAGTAATATTTGGCTAGTTAGAGTAACCTAACTTAAGGATATGGAGATGCGTATTATTCCCTCCTTAATCTCCCCAACTTGTTCTTTTAGAAAAGAATTCTACAACTCATCAAAGTTTTACAATAAAATTTAGCTTAAAAATGTGTAAACCTGAATATTTTCTCTACTCCATGTATGCGGTGTCTTATTGGCCAATAACTTTAAGTCTTGGATTGCAAGTCTCTTCACAGCCTTCCTGGGGTCATTCTTCAAGTATTGCAACAAAAGCTGGACCTATAACAAGATAAATTCATTGCTTAAGAGAAGGAGATGCTACTAGAAGGAAGTCTTTCCAAAAGCACTCGTGAAGAAATTTTAGGCATACTCAGCCATGCAAGTGAAAACAGTTGACTGCCATCATTCTGCTCTCCTTGTTCATGTACTCTTCTCTGCTCATGAACCTCATGACCTAACAGACAGTTAAGAAAGCTGATTCAGCTCTCTTAACTAGCAAAAATACTATAAAGCAACCCCAAGAAGCTGTGTAAACAGTTTATACTACCCTGATTAGGCTACTAGCAAGTATATAGAGCATTCATGGGATTTGAACTTAGGTGTATGCACAATCTGCGCTCAACATGGATAGAATCATAGAATGGTAAGGTTGGAAGGGACCTCTGGAGATCGTCTAGTCCAACCCTCAGCGTAGTCCATACGGGGATTGAACCTGCAACCTTGGCATTAGTGGCACCACGCTCTAACCAACTGAGCTACAGCAACTCAAACACATTGTATATGCCTCAGTAGCTGCCAAAAACAACACAAACCATTTATCTTGAATAAAGTAGTACTTAAAAACATCTCCTCTATTGTGTTCATTTCCTGTAGATTTCCAGGGATGGAACAGTGAGCATACGTGAGAGATCAGGAACACATTAGCTTTGGTTTTGTCCTCCATCCCCACTCTCGCTACATCACTTAAAAGCAGCATAGGCTGCTCCAGAAATAAAACCTACAGCTCAATGCCTACTGCCATTAAAAAGTACATCAAGTGTTTCAATGCTGTTTTGGTTGGCTTAGATTCAGTACTATCAAAAGCATCCTTTGAAAACAAGAAATCACTTGTACCAAGAAGTTTCAGACAGATCGATCCTGTTAGTCTAACAGTAACAGACACCAATCTTGTAGAACTATGGAAGGCTGAAGAAAGGCCAATAGATTTTCATGACTACTTTGCAAGGGTAAGTTTGATGAATCACAAGTGTAAGAGTGTCCTGATTTGCTGTACAAATCATGCCCACAAAGTACATTATCAAAACATAAAAGCATTATATTTTTCCATTGTACTTTCTCAGAACTTGATTTATAGTCCTGAATTATAGCAATAGATTCATATTTCTCTGAGTTCTTTAAAAACTATATTTTTAAATGCACTCTACACTGTTGAAATATTCATCTGTCTGCATGCAAGGAAGGTGAAAGGCACTCCCACCACCCAACAGCAGTGAGAAGTGAAGCCTGGGTTTTTCAGGCAAGATGAAAAGTTTTCAGACTACAAAAAAGTAGGGATGTTTCCTTTCCTAAATGCTAGCTGATTTTCAAGAAAGACTGGGTATAAGGTACAAATGAGGATTCAGATGTTTGATGGGATTTTCTGGAAATGAGACGAGAGAGAGCAAAATATGAACGTAGCAGCAGTTTTTAGGGTACTCTTTCTCTATAACACATAGAGGTGACCAGCCTAGCACATCCATCTCAATTTACTTCCAATATCATCTAGGATATGTTTTTTTAAACTTGTTTTGTACTTTAAGTTGAAGGAATGCATTTAAGAATTACCTGTTTAGGAATATCAACCAAAGAGGAAGCAGCAAGCAGAGTAAATGTGTGCAGAGTAACAATGACCATCTTGGTAGAAGGGTATGATGTTACAAGCTGCTGAAGCAGCTGCCGGGAGCTGGAGGCCAGGCTAGCATCATGATGCATGTGCTGTAGAATAGGGATCAACTTCAATTTCAAGTCCACAGGTGTGGCTAAGCCTGTAATATGAAAGAAGATGCAGCCAAAGCATTAGCCCTTTGTGCTGGCTTTTGGCAGACACTGAGACATACCATATGCCTATGTTGCTATCACTGTTGACTGCAGATTGTGCAGACTCCTGATTTAGTTTCAAATAACCTTAACACTACCTAGCAGCATAACCACAGTAGTAACAAGTGCTTTCAGAGGTCCCTGGGAAGGCAGCTATTTGCTATGCTGCAGGTAATACCCCTATTAACTCATCTGAAGCCACCATATAAGAACCAGACATTGGATTACTTGTTAGCTCATTTAATTTCAAAACTGGAATCATTTGAGGATAAGGGCAACAGTACTCTGGTAGTATTTACATATAAATAATGAAGAATTTTCAAATAAATTAAAGCTTTTCCTTTTATCATTCAATATACACATATACCTTGAATCATCTCACTGATCTTGTTACATATTCCTGCAGCAAAATCCCTGTAGAGAAAAGAAAGTATCAACTGAAATGAAAATCAAATAGACCATCAAACATTACTTACTGATTTTTTTTTTTAAACAAAGAATGTTTGCAAAGACTTAAAGTATTTTAGAAATGCAGGATGTGGGCATGATCAAGTGATAGAAGGGGAACTTTTTCAAATGTGATGACATCACAAACCAATATATTTAATTTCCTATTACATAATTTCTGTATAATAATTTTTGATAGTCTTAAAGTCCGCCCTTCCACTTGCCCTTCCTGTATTTGTGAACTCTTTAATAGTACTTCAGAAAAAAAAATCTGTTAATTTGAATTCAGGTTTCCTACAATACCTTTGTTGTACTTAAGTAAATGCTTTCCTACAAATGACATCACCAACACTACAGGAGAAAATACTAGGTTTTGTGAATGATGGTGTCAATGGAGTTTCCATTCTCCATAATATGAAAAACTGAAGAATTTACATCTTACTTTGATTGTGCAGAAAAGTTAGCAGCAGCAAATATAGCAGCTTCAACTTCCACATTATCATGGGAATCCAAACTCTGTCGAATACTGTGATGGGCATTCTTCCTTTCTGGAATTATAGATGCCATGCTGCCTAACATCCTACAGAAATAAATCACAGCAGAATCAGGAAGCACAGTGATTACAAAGATATGTAAGATGAAACTAGGAATGTAAAAGACTTTGTTTGTATATAAATAAATGCTCTTTCATGTCTATGCCAGAGATAAGTGAGTAACAATAACAGGCATATAACTAAAATTAACAAATATTGCCATATGGCTTCTGTTAGTGATTTAATAAAACTAATTGTATGTTAGTACAATAACTGCAGCTTGAATGGGCATAGTGAAAAAAGTTTTATCACCAAGCGTTATTATAGAATTAAGAGTGTAATTTGGTGCTGGGAACACTGAGTATTTTTAAGGTGCTTTTAAGTTCAAGCTCTGATATCAGTATGACAGATTTAATGCTAGAATGTACTAATGGCTATTTTCATACACACATGAAGTATACCTTATGAGACTTAAGATCATAAATTGAGTAGTCTCAAGGGATAAAAGAGCATTTAGAGAGTTGTTTCCAACCTTTCTACCCATCTTCCCACTAAGACTGCAGAAGTAGATAACTGGCAAATATCTACAAAGTCAGATATGTTAACCACGGTAAGAAAACAATGTTTTCAGAGTACTACCATAACCAAGTAAGCAAATATCAAACTTTCATCACTTGTTTCTAAGATAATTTGCTGATCCACAATAAGGTTGTTACTGGTAATGATGTAATCCTTTTTGTGTAACCGCTAAAAAAAAGGAATAAATCAAAGTACCTATACTTTTATTAAGAATACCTCGGAAACATCTTTCAAATAGTCAGAATCAAGTATAATCCAATTAAAATCAGAATGGATACAGACCTTTGACTGATGACAATTTTAGCAAGATTTATACATTTATACACAGCTATTTAGCAATAAAATTCCTGCCCAGACACAAAGTTTTGTTTTAACCAACTCTTCTTTTGACATGCTCCTTACTGACACTACTCAAGGAGGACAAAACTGATCAACTAAAGATTTTTATACTGTTGAACCAACAACCACTTTAACCTGTGTTTCACTTGATGTATCTTGTGAATTGATGAACAATTGAAACATATTTGCAAACTGAGCAGATTCCTGAGGCTTCTGCCAGTCTGTCAACGCAGCCTTTCACACTACTCAGCAGGCATAATCTTATTTTGGAATACAGAGCGGAAACTATAAGAAAAACTATAGATGCACTACAGTCATATATTTCTGAGACACTAGAACATCAAAGCATAATCTCAAATAATCATGTTAGAAAAAGGAAATGGATGTACAAGCTAATTAAAAAAAAAAAAAAACACCTCTCCACTGTTAGTGGATTAATCATCTCTTTTATAAATACATACCGGAGTGTAATGGCCCGAGCAACTGGATCATTGCTATGAATTACTGAGAAAATTCTTTTCACAAACTCATCCACATTTAGGATCTTCTCTAAGTGCTTCTCACTCTGCTGGGTAACTTTGAGCACACACAGCCTCAGGAAGTTGTTTCTATTAGAAAACACATGCTTATATTTTTCAAATTGTATTATGATAGAAATTCAAAAAAAAAAAAAAACCTAATTGTACTTTAAGCAAGCAAAATGATTACTAAAGATACTTCAGTTAATTAAGAAGATGTCTCTAGAGAAAACTATATTAGCCTTCTGAAATATACTAAGAAGAGAATATTAACACACTATTTCTGTTTTACAGAACAATTAGGATCAAATTTAGGCCTGTCTTCCAAGGAAATTAACCTGTTGATATCAATGAAAATATGCTCACATGTACACTGTGTTGTATGCTAGAAAAGTGCATCAAGAATCAAGACATGAAGTCTAACCACCTTTGGCAGGTGTGAGTGAATTTCTTTTCCTTCTTCTTGGTTTAACCTTATAAATCTCTGTTAAATGAATTGAAAAGCAAATTTCTAAAATAACAATATATGATTTTTTAAAGTTATTACAAAGTAGTTCTAATTCTGCTATATGCATCATTCAGGCCTCAGGCACTTGGAAAACCTATACACTGGTCTTTGCTATTCACATCATAGCAAAGCAATTTCCAGACTTGAACGTTCATTTATTTATTACTTTTGATTTGAAATATCCTTACAGGGATGTATTTGCATCATTGAACTTAAACAAGTTAGCAAGTGAAGAGATGAATCTTCAGTTCAGGACAAATGGCAGGAAAAAAAAATGTGTCTCTGCTCACAGCTGCTTAAGTCACTAAGGATGGTGCAGATAAGCTTCAAGCAAGTGCACCCAGTCCTCCAGAGAAGAGGTATTGGTGTGTTATTGTCAAGGAAGCAGAAAAAAACCAAAGCTGCCCAGACTGCAGTGCAGCAAGACCTCAGGATACAATATATTACCACAGGCCAGAGATTTGAAGCATTACAAACCGACTGATACTACTTACCCAACTCTGAAAACATCAGCTAGCTTTAGGAAAGCAGAATTAATGAGAATAGGGAATGGATATTTCTGGAAGAGCCTGGGAAAACGAACGACAGCTTCGCACTGCTCCCCAAGTTTGCCAGATCTGAGGCCTGTGTGAGACAACAGTAATTACTGCGGAGACCGGGGCTCTTCCACGCCCGTTGGAGGTAAAGCGCTACGGAAGGGAGCTCCCGGGACCCGCCCTCGAGGGAGATCGGAGGGAACCGCCGGCGGCCACGAAGAACGGGCGCCAACGGCGCCAACGGCCGCCGCACGTGCCGGCCGTCACGTGACGGGTAGCCCCGCCCCGCGCGCCCCCGGCCCCGCCGGGCGGGTCCGCCTCCCGGGAGGCGACACCAGCCCCCCTCACCGCCCCCCCGCGGCCGCACCTTTGTCGAGCTCCATGAGGGCGGAGTTGGCGTCCAGCTCCTGCTCCCCGTAGCCCGCATCGGCCAGGAAGGACTTGGCGCTGGCAGCCATAGCGACCCCCCCACCCCCACCCCCGCAGCCTCCCCAGCCGGCCGCCAGCAGCGCGCCGCCCGCCCCTACCCACACCGCCCCTGCCACCGCGCACGCGCAGTCACCCTCCCGCCGCTTCAGCTCGGAGGCGCCTGAGCAATGGCGGCATGTCTTGTGCGCAGGCGCCGCACGGAGAGCGCGGCACCGGGGGCACGGCACTGCGCGTGCGCGCCCCCAACGGCCGCACCGGCCGCGGCCACGCCGGGCGGCTTCCTCCCCGGGAGCCGCCGAAGGCGGGAGGGGGGCGTGGCCTCGCGGCCCGGCCCCTCCACGCCGCCCAATGAGAGGCGGCGGGGCGGGGCGCCGCGTGCTCCGGCTGCCCAATGAGGGGGCGAGGCGCTTTTGGCGGGTCGGTTGGGTGGCGGGAGTTGGCGGTAGGAGCGCGCGCCGAGCGTTGGCCATGTTGTGCCGCTCGCTGCTCCGCCGCGCCTGGGCCGCGCCGACCCGTGAGTACCGCACCGCACCGCCCCGCGCCCGCGCGGCCGCCCCGCGGCAGCCCTGCCCGGCGGCGGGGTCGCCGCCCCTGCCGCTGCCGGTGCCCTTAGAGCCGCTTTGTCTCCCCGCAGGTCAGGCCGCGGCGTACCCCCTGCAGCACCTCCTGGACAGCTACCAGTGCAGGCGGGAGGATGACCACCTGTCTCACGGGGAGGTGGGCATGCCGGTTCCTCCCTTCGGCTGCGCCTTTTCTGCAGGTAAAAGCTATTTTCTGAACGGCCGTTTTAGGGTCCCGGCTGTGGGTACTGCGCAGGCACGTGCTGGAAGCGGGCTTTTTTCTAAAGTCTCATGACTTGGTTTCACAGTTTCTTGCTGCCTCTTTCATACAAACATGCTTTCTTACATCCAGGAAGAAGCGAATTACACGGTCAGTTATAACAGATAAACTTCTAGGCCAGAAAAGACTTGCAGCTTTTTTTTCAGGAATTCATGAGATGAAGTGCTTGTCCATTAAAGTAAGCTGATAAGAGTGTAATTGCGTGTAGATGTGATATAAATCGGATCATGGAGATCTTATATACCCTAATGGAAAACATTCAGTTAAAGAACTAGCTGCAAAGCGTGTATTTTAATGGCTTTCTGTTTCAGCTTTGTCCATGTCTAGGTTTGTCCTCTTGATGTACAGCTATGACTAAATTAGGCTAAAGATTTGAAAAATTGGGCTTTGTGCAAAATACATAAAAGCTGGAGAAGGATGAAGGAAAGTGAGTGGCAATCCAGGAGCAGGATCTTGCCGCTAGAGGTCCGTCTAGTGCTTCCCTGTGATAAATGGGATGAATGAAGTAAGCTTGGGAGCATAGGTCTTTGGTCTTTAGGTCAAAACTCTCTCATTCACAGGAGGAGTTTAGTACTAGCATGAGCTTATACCTTTCCCTCAGTTGCTTCCTGCTTTTCCAGCTCAGACCCATATAAAGCACTGGGGGTTGTGGAGGGTGGGTAGTAATGATATGAAACAGGAACTATCATAGCTGCCAAAAGAGGCTTTTTATGCAGGAATTGGCTCTTTGAGCCACTGGATCTCCTGTATATAGTAATTCTTGAATGGTGTGTCTAGAAATATTGCAGACAATATTTCTGCATTTTGCAAATGTGAACTAATGTGTAAATATTGTTTATTTTCACAGTAATCTATTTGTTCTGTACTCTGTTAAAAGTGTTTGTGGCCCTTGATGGAGAAGGGATGGTAATGAATTATCTACTTAATACACATAAATTTCATTTTCTCTCAGCCCCAGATTTGGATCATGTCCTGGCAGTTGCAAATGAAGAAGGATTCGTAAGGCTGTATGACACTGAAGCTCAATCTAGCAGCAAACTGATCTTTAAGGGTAAATATTACATAGAATATGATATTTATTTGATGTGACGAATATATGATATACTGGAACCAGAGAAAGCTTCTTCTAAGTTGTTTAAACATAAATATGGACAGTACTTGCATCCTTTCGTATCCTTTCATGAGTGTTGTTTACAACAGTGTGAGAATATTCTTAGATTAGCAGTACTAAATGAATAGTTCTATGTTGCTTTTTATGCCTAAGGCAAGCTGTTGACAAGTAACAAATTTTCTGATTTCAATGTCTGATGTTCTTTTGCATTCTGCAAATGGCTTTACACGGCAATGCACTGAACTCATCTTGACTTCTCTTTTTCTTGTCAGAATGGCAGGCTCACTCAAATGCTGTCTTTGACCTTGCCTGGATACCAAGGGAACACAAGATTGTAAGAAGTCTTTTACCATCTAACTTTATTTTTAACACTTTGGCAACTTGCTGCAGAGAATGACTAAAGCCTTTTATTCTTTCCTTTGAAGGTCACTGCTTCAGGAGACCAGACAGCCAAGGTGTGGGATGTGAGAGCTGGAGAGCTTCTTGGCATATGCAAAGGTCACCAATGTAGCCTCAAGTCAGTTGCTTTTTCTAGGTTTGAGAAAGGTAAATGTTGACGTTTCCTGCTCCTCTGTTTTTCCTCTTCTTTTTCCCTAACACATCAATACTTAGGAGAGTAAAAAAGAACTTTAAAAACCAACGAGCAGTGACCTAGTCAATGAAGCAAAACTAACTTGCTGGAACTTTTTTTAGGAATAGAAGCTGTGTTCACTGTTAAGCTTTGCTATTTTCTGGAGAAAATATATTATTATATTGCATATATTTATATAATATTGTATTATCATAATTTATCTTCGCTTTGAGGAAGTTGGAGTAAAATTAGGGCCTTAGGTGTCAGATCCTAGTGGGTGATCCAATGCTAGTATCTGCCCATTTCTGGTCTTGGACAAGTTTAAGACATGGTATTGGAATAATTCAGAAGCATGTAAACATTCTTTTCAAAAGCAGTTCTTTTAGGAGTAGTAGTAGTAAGGAAAGAGTAGGCAGAGTAAGGAAATTAGTCAAAAAGTGTTGCAGAAATCAGACCTCAATTCTGCATATCTTGCATTGGCATCCCAAGTGTTGCAGCAGAGAAGCCAGAGGCACAGAGGTAGCATTGTACTGGATTCAGTTAATTAAATTAACACTTTTGCATGCTAATAGTTTTCTCTTTTTCTCTCAGCTGTCTTCTGTACTGGAGGCAGAGATGGAAACATCATGGTTTGGGATATCAGATGCAACAAGAAAGGTAACTGAACTTTGAGATATGTATCAGAAGGGTTGAGTATCTTGTGCAAGAAGTAATACTCAAATGTTCTTGTTAGACTGAAGCTTTTGCCATTTTGTAACAGTATCAGATTTGCAGCACAATCTACATGCTGTCCTTATAATATGCTGTGTATCAGAAAGGAGGTGCAAGAAGCACAAAATACGTCCTTGGGTAGGACACCACTGAGATAGATTGGCTGGGTGATTGTGATTAGGGCAGAGACATCTGGAGGGATGAAGTGAAGTTGAGAAACCTTTAGCCAGAGTAGGAAGGAGAGCAGAAAGCACAAGAGCAGAGGAGCTTGTGATTCCTGGGAGCAATTGAATGTATTATGGGAATACCTGCTAAGATCAGAGTGAGCTACAGGGCTCCTTCTGCTCCTCTTTCTGCTTGCTGGAAAAGGTCTGTCTTTTTATTCGCAGATCATGCCCTTAAATCTCTTCTCAGTTCCCTGTTCTGTCTCCAGCAGTTTCCTGGCATGTGCTGCCAGTGTGTCTCGTAGTTTCATCTCTAGCTCTTGAGCCAGCAAGTGAGGGAAAAGGGAAGCTGCACATGATGGGAGTGGAAAGTACAAGGGGGAAAAAGTAGAAAAGTCACCATCTTCTACGACAAAGCTTGCAAAGTATTCAGTTTCATAAAGTGAGGAGTACAGGACAAAAGGATAAATACAAAATGAGGAAATAGAGTGGAAAAACACTGGAAACCTTCCTGTGAGTGTAGTTCTGCTCTGGATGAAATCTGCTGAACACTCCTAATCAGGATGCATACTGAAGGCTGCAGGGTAGCGATTTCCAAAAGCAATTTGGCTGTACCAGTTTTAGCTTCAGTGGCCAACTTACACTGACCGCTGTAATTTTGTGTAGCGTTAAGTTCCTGTTTTCTGTTGTATTCTTCTCATCAGGATCACATGTAACTAACAATTTTTGTTTTCAGAAGGCATTAATGATATTTGAAGGTCAATCTCAGCCATTTTTTAGGAAGTTTTCCAAACTGCTGCCTGTTTAATGAAATGATTGTAAGATCATGTTGGCATGGAAGCTATTAATTGAAATGTCTTTGTTTTCTTTCAGATGGATTTTACAGGCAAGTGAATCAAATCAGTGGAGCACACAATGTGGTTGACAAGCAGACTCCTTCAAAAACAAAGAAGAAGAAGCAGAACCTGAAAGGACTTGCTCCTTTAGTGGTAGGTATCTAGGAGACAAATAAAATGTTGGCCTCTGTTTGGAGGACAGTGTTATGCATACTAGTCTTCCCAAGAAATTGCAAGAGACATCTGGCTTAAATATGGTAAATGCTTCAATTTATTTTTGTAGAGACATATTTTTGTGTCATGGTCGCTTGCTGTAGCTAACTTCAGGCGCTGTTTAATTGTCTAACAACCCACATCATTGAAAGCCATTGCTATATATACATATATGTGTGTGTGTGTGTGTGTGTATATATAGCATATATACAGCATATACATATATATATATATATATATGTGAATGCCATATGAAAATATATATATGTATTTTTTTTTTCCAGAGAGGAGAGATGGCCAGCATTTCTTTTTTTTGGGGGGGGGGGAGCATTCAAATTTTTTTCTTCCAAATTGACCATACAGATGTCTGCCTCACTGGAGTAAAGTCTGGGTTTATTTAATCTATTAAGCCTTATGATGAAGGCAGCTCTGGTTATTGTCAGCAACTGAAGGATATAATCTTAAGGTTCCACTCAAACACTTGCCATTCAGTGACAATTTCACTGGTGGAGAGGTTTGGAGGACTGATGTGTCATGAATGGCATCTGGTATTCCAGCTTCTCCTGCTGTAGTGACTGGGGAGCATGAAACTTATTCAGACAGTAGAGAGAAACCAAGAGAATTAAGCTAGTTCTAAAGGAAAACTCAGTCTGGCCTATGGCCAAGAGGAGTGTAGATTGTCTCTGGCTGAGAGGAGGTTTCCTCAATATTCATTTGGCCTTAAACTAAGAAGCGGATCTTGCTGACCTTGAAAGAAAACAAACAGCTTTTTCTTCTCCTTTAAGGATTTCCAGCAGAGTGTAACTGTGGTGCTGCTTCAGGATGAGCATACTCTTATTTCTGCAGGAGCTGTTGATGGGTAAGGAGGGAGGATGCACATTTTTCTGTGCTGTTCTGCATGTTCTTTGTAGCAATTGGGAACACAGCCCTCTGGCTCACATTAATCTTCTGAGTATTTTGGGTTTGCAGCATGTTGTTTTCAAGCTTTGCAGGTGACATTGACTGTTCAATTCAAATCCCAAAGCTCCTAAAAGCCATACTTAGGCCCTGATACTCTGGCATACAGGTACATGAGATGTCTTCTGTGACTCTTGCAGGAAAGTCAGCTCTATCTGACAACTAAAAAGAACTTTTAACAGTACTGATGGTAACATTGCTTCTAAGTAAGCTCTTCTCTAGAATAGAAAGAAAAAGTTGTGTAGCTCAGAAATAGATGGGCCCCCCTCCCTTCTCAAAGGTACAGGGAAGCAATGGCACAAAGAAGTTAGGAGATATTTCTAAGATCAGACAGTGACCCACAAAGCTACAGTTACTACGAAGTACCTATATCAAATCAGCGGAGCTATGCTGCCAGCTTGCGTTACCTTAGCGGTATGCTGCTTTTCTTTCTTACTGGAGATTGCAGCACTGGGACAAATTGTGCTTATGTGGTAAGAGTTTGTCTGAGCATCTTAGCTGTGGAGCTGAAGGAGAACAGTTCATATCATCTCTATCTATTCTTATGGAGTTATTGGACCACAAGTAAACAAACTGTTGTTAGGCAGTGAGCTATTTTGGGACATTAGTGGGTGGCTGGTGCCTGGATATGTGTAGGCATGCTTGGGAATATGTTGCCTCGAGTCACAAAGAATGCATTCTTTTAGGTGCCAGATCTGTTGCAGCATCTTGGAGCTTGAGCAAACTGCACCATTGATTAACATGGAGATTATCCACTTGGTTCTTGATTTTTCAGCAGGCTGCAAGTAGTCAAAGCCTTTCTGGGGATTGTGATTCCTCTGCCTACAACTCATGACAGAGGCTTGCTCCTGGAAAGCAAGAAAAATATTGAAGCAATTGTCAGAAGTATAAAGGCATCTTTGCTATCCTTTTTACCTGAGAAAAGTTGACTTGCAGGGTCATGTTGTATTTTGTGTTAGTTACAGAACATAATGCTGCCTCCTTATCTATACTCAGCAGAGCAATTGTTTTGCTTTCAGCATGTGTCTGCTCTAGTTTTGCTCACTTGTGTTTCTTATCACTGGACACTTCTCAGCAATGAGCAATCTGTCTTTCTGTACTTCTAGAAGGCTCTACCACCACTGCAAAGCAGATTTAGAAGCTGAAGACACTTGTACTTTTATATTTCAGTGTGATCAAAGTATGGGACTTGCGCAGGAACTATGCCACATATCGTCAGGATCCAGTGCCATTCAAGTCTTTTTGCTACCCTGGGACCAGTACTCGCAAACTTGGTAAGTTGTTGGATAATGCATTTGCCAAAGTGCAACTTGAATCTGAGAAGTACTGACAACCCTATATCTTATCTCTGTGGGCAATTGTGTATCAGACTGACAGGTTCAGCAGGATTTTTTCATTGCCAATACTAAATTTTTAAGTTGAAGACTGAAAGTGCCCCATTTCTACATCATTATACAAAAGATTTTAAAAAGTCTATAGACTTTAACAGTGTATTTTCAGAAATGGAGCTGAAGGAATAATAGAGCTCAGTAGCTAGCATTTAATAATTTCAGTGCACAAGTTGAAATCAGACTGAGCTCCTTTGCAAAGAGAACAGAAGGGGCTGGGTATTTACAACCCAATCTTTGAAAGCTGAGCAATACTTGAAGCTGTTTGTTACTATAAACAATGGTGTTCTTGTTTTTGCTGCTCTATACTTCTTTGTATCTTAGCTCCTTACAATGCTGTGATCCACTACAGTAATTCCAGATGACTTGTCTAATCAGCTATCTTGATATCATGATTGGTATCACACTCAGGAAGATGAGGGAAATTCTCTAGGAGCTGGCTATGAAATAACTTACTGGCAAGGAAAGATTCTTCTTAATCTTAAATCACTAACAAATTAGAGAACAGCTTATTAAACTGAAGCATGAAGGTTTCTACTAATTTTAATTTCTCTTGCTTCAATTGGATATTCCTGTTATGCATTTGTAACTATCAAATAACTGCTTGCCTGTTGTCAAGGTGAGAATTTTCTCAAAAATTCACCCTGAATTGCCATGAGAAAATGTAGATATTGAGCTAGAAACTTTCCTTCTCTAGCAACAGCTCTGTCAAACAAATAAATTCTCTCAATGACAATCTCTTCTGTCATGGAAATTCTTTCAATTCTTTCTCTCTAAGCATTCATTTGATTTTTTTTTTTCCAATAATGGTTTGTACAGAGTTATTTCTTACGAGGAACTTCTGACTTTGTCTTTAGGATATTCTAGTCTGGTTTTGGATTCCACTGGTGCTAATCTGTTTGCTAACTGCACAGATGATAGTATCTACATGTTCAATATGACAAGCTTAAGGACCACTCCAGGTAAGAATGATATCTAGAGAAATAGCTGCAAAAAAGAGTACCGCATACAGCAAGGTACTAAACTTACCCACAAAACCAGGCATATTTAAAATCTAGCAGCAGGCAGGCTGGAATAGTGTTGCATGGATACAGACCTTTACTTCAAATATGGTCTTGATCAGTAATGAAAACATTTTAAGAACTGCAGGTGATTTGGTGGTACAGATACAAAGAGCTTATTCTCAGCCTTGAGAACTCATATCATGTAAACCAGCATTGTAATTGCCACTTGTTGGAACCCTGCTTAGCAGTTCTCTTAAGCAGGCCAAAGATACGGACTATCTCATCACCTTATAGACTATAGATAATTGGCAGTGCTAGCAAACATGTTACGGAGAGTAACAAGACAATTTTCTCCTTTGTAGTGGCTTGCAGGGACAGCTTGAAGGCATAAGAAACCTATTCATTCTCATAAGTCTAAAACTGTCTGGAAGGAAAGGCATCTTTTACAAGAGCTGTTCATATTTAGCAGTTAGCCACACAAGTAAAAGTAATAGCATAAGAATATACACAAGTGCAGATACTGATTCACTTAAATTGAGGCTAACAGTAGTTTGCATATTGACACTAGTTATCTTGTAAGGAATGGTTATATCCAGCTGTTATACATCCAAACCAAGTTTAAATCTTCCCCTTACTGACAATCTGATTTTGTTTTCTTTTTCAAGCTCTATTAGATGTGAATTCATGTAGACTTGTCAACCAGTGTGTTATATTCAGATATTTTAAGATATCACCCTCTTCAATTTAGCTTCTGCAGCAGATTTCTAGGAAAAAAGCATCTTCAGCTTTTTAGATTGCTTCAGTTCTGTATCTGTGACCTACATTGACAAGATGGGTTGCAAACTTTGATGCACTAAGCTGCTTTGTCATGGGCCAATGGATGCTTCTCAGAAAGCAGCAGATCTTATTAGATGCATCCCAGTCAGACATATGATTTAGTTTCCACTGCCTTTTCTTAGTCTTTCAGTTAATTGAAGTTAAATGAACAATGCACCCTTCTGTATGCTCTTCAGGAGAACAGTCCGATGGGAATGCTTCCAAAGCTGAGAAGTAGTGCAAATGTTAAATATTAATAGACCAATTGTTGGTTTTAACCCTGGGTATCACTGCTGAGCTGTGGAAATACTCTTACTGAGCTGTCCCTCTGGGAGAATGGTTTCTCTCTAAAGCACAGGACACTCTGCAGTCTGCCTCTTGATTTAGTTTTTGCCCTGTACTGCCCTGTGTGTAATGGATAAAATCTGGAGAGAAATCTTGATTCACACAGCTGGATTAAAAATGTGTGAATTTTCAGAATGGTTGTGGGAATGGTGTGCTGTTCCTCCCGCAGAGGGCAGCACCAACCTTTGGGTTGGTGTGAGCAGCTGGGGAGGATGCTGGGCCTCTTTCCTTGACCGCAGCTACTCTTATCTAATATTGAGACAGCTTTAGTTTGAAGGAGAATGTGAGGAAATCATTCTGTAATAGGACGTGCCTGTAGGCTCCTCTTAGGAGGATACTCACTGCTCTGTAACTACTGCGTTGAAAGAGCTGCAGGTAAAGATCAAAGGGTCTTTTGGAATCTGGCAACTTTTTGAAAAACACCAAAAGCAGCCATGTGGTCTCTGGTTTGTGAGTCACCTTCCTTGCCAAAAATACTATGGAAAAGGGATTGGATACCCTCCAACCATCTACTAAACTGCTGCTTTCTTGCTGCAGTGTCTTGGATCCTGCAATATTTGTGGTGTCAACACTTCTGAACTTCTTATGCCAGGGCTGGTAGAGGACAAGTCAGTCACACGTGGTGCTAAATTGGGAAACTTGCCCTTTCTACCCTGATAAGAAGTCTGGATGTAGTGTGGCCAAGTGCTCTAGATCCACATTCAGCTCCTGTGTTGGCTATTGGTGCTTCCGGTTCTTACAATACGAAGAACGGCTGCTATTCAGGGTGATGGCTTCAAGGCTTTAACAGGTCAGCTGAAGCATTACTGAGACTTTAAAAATAGGCAATAGAGAAGTGTAGTTGGCATAGTGTATGTTTTGTTGATGAAGTAAAGGTGCTAGCAGCAGCAAAAAAGCAGTAGCAAGTGCCTTTGTTGCTTTAGTGGAAGTAGGCTTTAGCTATGTCTTCTATGTGGCCATTCCTGTTAATTTAGCAGGAGCTGTTAATTTGGCAGGATTGTGGCTACAGGAAGAAAAGACAAGAAATCTTAGCTAGTGTGCTGCTGGGGTAGTCCGGATGATGTCTTGGCCTGATATGGCCTACTGATACGAATGGACAAAAGCTTTAATAGAACGGCCCCTGGTTATTAATGCTATGGAGAGAACTGTTATGGGAAACCTGCTTTGTATCAGAAGCTACAAGGGTTCCCATTGAATAATACTTCCTGCTGCCTGGTGACTGGGGCTCCAAGCCCTAGAGCAAGGGAGCAGCATAACCACTTTTTCTAGAGGATATGTGGCTAGGCAGGAAAAGCCTGTAAGATCAGCCCTGCTTATGTAACCAGCTCCACAGCTGTGCATTGAGGGGTACCTTTTTTTTTATTTTTTGTCTCACAGTGGCCGTTTTCAGTGGACACCAGAATTCTACCTTTTACATCAAATCCAGTGTTAGCCCAGATGACCAGTTCCTGGTTAGTGGTTCGAGTGATTGCAGTGCGTACATCTGGAAGGTGAGATGCTTGGGAGAAACCCAAGTTTGCAGCTCCAGGCTGGCTACCCAGAACTGCTTTGCTCTTTCATTTCATTTGCTTTTCACGTTCACATAGGACACTCCCTGCCTCCCGCTCCTACTTAACGCAGCGTGAGGTTAGCTCCTGGCATGTTGTGCCCAGAGTGTGTTGCTGTCAAAGCTCGATGTAACTATTTAATGTAAAACAGAGCTAACCTCCTGCCATCAATATGTCTCTCATCACTGCTGCTTATTGCAAGTTGCAGATCTTAATCTGGTTTTAATGGGCATTAAAATCCTCTTTCAATCCTGTTGATTCAGCCAGCTATGACAAGTAGACAGTTTTTGGTTCATATTTAGCAGTGGAACGCATTAGCAAAAACCTAACAGTTTAATTGTCTTAAAGGCACTCTTTTTTTCCTTCCCTTTTTTCCAGTTCTTGCTTCAGACATAGCTTTTTCTCATGCTTAATTTACAGTAGTTAAACCCTTTGTATTACAGCAAGGGCTCAGTCAGAGCCTTCAGCAAAATTCCAAAGCACTGTCTGACAGCTGAGAGGCTTAGTCACTTGGCATCTTGCGCTGACGTGCAGGAAATGCAAATGTCACAAAGTTATTAGCAGAGACCTCAGAATGAAACATGCTTCGAGTTCTGTTCCCCATAATTTACAGCCATATGAGAACAGAGTGGACTTTATATCTGAAGAAAAATAGGTAGAAATGTGGGTGACTTTGTTTCAGATATTTTATAATTTTTAGGGTGCTGACTTGCTTACCCCCTTTTGTGATGAGTTCGAAAGCAAAATACAAACCTCAGAGCAGAGGGCCACTCTGCTGTGGTTGTGGTTTGAGCATGTAGTCTCTTTGATTCTGAACTCACTGTTCTTGTGAGTGGCTAGATTATACTCATGCTACTTCTGAGTAAGCAGTAGCATGGCTAGTGGTGTAATTGTAGCCTTCTTAATGTTGTGAGCTTGTTCAGCAAAAATACCTGTGAAAACTTGGGTTGTGCATCTTGCATTCACATGCTTTAGTATTTTCCTGGAACACAGACTGACCTGGGCTAGGAGCATTCAAGGACGTCATAACATCTTGAATTTAAGTAAGCACATTTAAAATGCATTTGCCTACAGAAGACTTTATCGCTATCACATGTGGGTGACAGATGTTATTGCACATTTAGTTAATAAATCATCCGATGATCATCTTTATTTTAATCCCATAGTCATGTTAGAAAGTGGGACTTTCAGGGAACTCGATCTCATTTCAGATCTGTCTTATCCAGAGACTTCTTAATTTGTTTTAAATGAAGGCAGGTTTTACAGAGACTGAAACGTGTCCGTCTCTTCCAGGGATGAGCACTTATGCTGTGAAAATATGTGGTTAGATATTTCATGAGCAATTAACAGGTAATGTCAGAAAGAACTTAACGAAAAGTTCTAGGTCTCCATATTTAGAGAGGAATGGAAGGCAGAGCAAAGACGTTGTCCACCCAGATTGTTTCTTTGAGGAAATCTGGCAGCAGTGCTAAGTTGCACTGGGTCAATATTTCCCAAAGAAAATGCTGAATGGACAGGCATGCTGTTTCAGTCTATTCCACACACAACAGCACTTTCAGGCAATGAACATTTGCTTTGTGCTTTATTTTATTTTATTTTTTTTATTACTAGTCTGATTAATGAACTGACTCTTGAACAACCCTTTGTTTATAAAAACCAATGAGCAGAGAAGTTTCTACAAAAATGGTACAAAGCTAGCATCCTCTGATTCCCTGGAAATAGAAAATGTCCTTTATAGATATGTGCTTCCATAGTTCCATTCTCCTTTGTATCCTCTGGTATGGGCCACTCCAAGGTGATTGTATGAAGAAATCCTTTGGTCTGTTCCCATGTTCAGTTTTTATGCTTCTATATCATCTGATGCATGAAACTATATGCACCACTTCATCCTGAATCTTGAAGATGGATACAACAGCTGTTTAAATGAGGAGGGTAACTGATAAAGCTTTATTTCCTAGGTTTTTCTACAATTTCTCATTTATTAATAACCCTAACCTCCCATCAATATCCTGTCAAATCAGGCAAAAAGTAGCATGAGTTGAGGCTAATCCTGACACGTGCAGGCTGGCCAAATGTCTTTGGCCAAACAATGGATACTGCTGTAATTATGCCCACTTTACATTGTGGGAACACAGTCTTCACAGTCTCCCTGGTAAGCGTGGAGCTGTTTCAAGATCAGTGCTCTTTTTCAGGTGTGGACCTGCTGGCCAATTTCATCCAAAAGTTGAAGTAGATAGATGGGTCCCCTCATTGCAGAACGCCTTGCTTTCTTAAGAAGCAAGGTTAAACTAAAGTTTCTAGACTCTTCATGACATAAGGAAATGCAAACCTAGAAGTTTTTGCAATTCTGTTTTTTCTAGCACCCAAGGAGAAAGATGCACTTTATTGATAATGTAGTCTGGCCTCTTTCTCCTTCAAATTCTGATGACTGCATCCTCCTTTTTTTCACAACAGTGTAAATTAGGTATAATTGGTTTAACTGACACTACTGTACTGCGAAACTAGTGTGAGTGTAGAATCTGGCCCAGCAAGTGTAATTCTCTTTCTCTGCTTTCCTATCAGCAATCAATGGCCACTAGACTGCTATTGTGTCTGTTATACGTGTATAGCAAGACTGCTATTAAATGTAAATGAAGGTGTTCTCTGCACCAAGCTCTCCTGCAGTGCATTCTTTAAATAGAGATTTAGTTTCCATGGTATTGCATGTTTTGGCAGAGGAGGGAATACTCTGAACAAGGCATTTAGTAGATATTTAGTCAAGTGATTGCTTCTGCTGTGCCAGGAAAAAGTGGCCTATTATGATAAACCTGTTTATATCAGAACAACTTCAAGATTTTGAAGCTTCAATTTCAGCTTTGCAGGCTTTTACAGAAGGGGATCCACAAGAGAAACTTGTGCAAAAACCTGAAGCTTTCCCTGATGTCTTGCATCTTCCTTTGAAATCTATGTGCAATATCTCCTCTTTTCCCACACAGTAAAGAATCTGTTCATTCACTTAGTCATTTATGCAAATCCTCCTCATAATGTCACATCAGTAATGGTAACTCATAGCTTCAGAAAGCATTGCCTGCTGAAAGCATGCAAAACTTGGATGTAATCTGTTTGTGTGCATTTGAGTGTGTGTGTATGTTTTCTTCCTCAGGCCAACTAATGCTAGCTTCAGCTGTATCTCTCACTTCCGTGAGCTGCAACTGAAGATTCATAATAATACTGCAGAATAGGAGAAAGCTTTTTATGAAGGCTATAAGAGAAATGAGGATCAATTTAATGAACATGTGTGCTTTAGGGAGCTTTTTATGATCTCTTGAGAGGCTCTCTGATCCAGTTGATTGCCTGGAAGAAGTACTGCCACTTGACAGCTACACAAACACCAATTCTAAAGCCAGTGAAAATTCATCTATTGGATTTTTCTTTTTTTTTCTTTTTTCTTTTTTTTTTTTTTTTTTTGATAAATCATTGACCTAAGATTGGGACATTTGTAAAACAGCAGCAGAATATATTTGCCTATTCTAATTCAAAGTAGGAGTTTCCCAAACCTTTAAGCATCTTACCTAGAACAGACAGGGTTACTTAGTGCAATAATACGCTTGCATAGTATGTTGGGTTGACAACTCTCGAGGCAGAAGTCCTGCATGTAGCAGAGATTAAACAAGTGTTTCCAGGGAAGTCAGTACATCTCAGTGCTGACCAGCTGCTTCACCTCTAGAAATGAAACACAAACTGATTCTGAGAGCTCAGTCAGTCGTTACCTGTCAGAAAAGATTGCCCACAGTGCTTGTTGTGAGGAACGTTACTCAGGTGCCTCTGACAGTCCATGAGGTATTGAAATGAAACCATGGACTTAATATATGAGCTACTGAACAACTGTCATGGCGTAGCTAACCTTATTAATGTCATCCCTATGAAATTAATTCCTTCTTTTCATTAAGACATTAAATCCTACAGAGAACATAGCCTTTCCACAACTGCAAAGAATACAGAAGCTGCGGTGATTTCTGGGAGAGTGTGACACCTCCCAAGATACATCTACTGCTGAAAAGAAGTTCTGCCAGTAAAGGAACGGGGATTTACAGCTGGGTTCTCCTCTCAGCTGTAATGGAATATGATGACAGGCTGAAAGCATTTGGTTTATCTGTGTCATATAGAAAAGACAGAAAGTATTCATACGCTTCACAGGTAGCCTGTGAAGTCCTTTCTTACTAATGTGTATTAGGCTGCGTATCTTCTGATTTTACACCTTTTTTTCCCATGGAATTTTTAAGGTTTCTGAGCCCAGCCTTCTTCCACGGGTACTACTTGGTCACTCTCAAGAAGTTACCTCTGTTGCTTGGTGTCCTTCAGACTTCACTAAGGTTTGTTTTCTAGAAAATCGTCTTTCCTGTGAAACAATAGATGTGATGTGACAACATCTACTTTTCAGAATTTACACAGTGTTTATTTTTTGGAAGGATGTTCTTAGTTAATAACATCCAAAAATGTTCAGTTTGGGGGGCAGTAAGCCAAAGTCATCACATGAATAAAATATATCAAAACTTTTTATTATTTTCAAATAATTCGGACTATTTGATAAGATCTCGTAAACTGTAAATGAGCGAAGATGTCTCCTCATGAGAGCTTGTTACAGTAACTCTAGGAGACAAAACTGTATAGCTATTTCTTCAGGGCTTTCATAAGCTAACAGCTTGTTTTATGGTTCCATATTTATGTCTTCCTTACCTGTCTGACCACTGGTATATGTATCATTTGTACAGAGTGGCAAGAAGTTTTGAATGTCCTTTCAAGAACACATGGATTCTTAAACTGCTATTTTTTTTTCCTAAAGCTGATCTGTTCCTATGACAAAGGTTTGTCACAGGAACCCATGGTGGAATTGGGTCAGGAATTATCCACTCAGTATCACTAAAAGGAAGAGAACTGTGACAGGAAGCTGGTCAGCTTAGCTCAAAATGAGAAATAACCCCGAAAAATCCTAGAAAGTGTCTTAACAATAGCTAGAGTTTCTTTCACTAGACAGCATTAAGCAATTCAGCCACTTTCCCTAATTTTCATTATAGCGCCAGGGCTTCAGAATAGCTTTGCAGTGCAGGAGACAGGAGTCTTGCATACAAGTGTAAGAAGAATTTTTCTAGTTGTATAGGGTGTGCAGGAACACATGAACTATCATTTTAGATTAAATCTGTGGTATATGTAGCCCAGCATCCTGATCATGATGGTTTGGAAATGCAGAACAACATAGTCTTTAAAATCTTTGTCAATACAGGTAAGAAATAGTTAGCTATCATACAAATTCTGAAGCATGAAGACAAATGAAAATTATAATGTTAAGAGAATATGGGAAGCTTGGAGTGATTTGAGAGGCAAAGTTGCTTTCTGTAGGAACAATATTGATGTCATAGGGGTCAGAGTAGAGACATTTTCCTGTCCAGATTACTATGAACTTTGGCCACAATATTTCCTTTTTCTTGCTGCTAATTCCCAAGTGAGTCACTAGATAATTGGTCCAAAGAGAACCATAAAAGTGTGGGATAGACAGGTTCTGTTGCTTCTCTGAAATAGATGCCATAAATCATTTTGGAATGCAATAAACCGAGCCTGGAATATAGACTAATGTTTCTAGCAGTGTTGATTTCTCTGCCAGATACTGCTAACATCAGGGTATGTAGAGATAGTGCTCAAGGCTAGTGCAACAGCCTTCCAATGTCACCTTTTCAGTGTGTTGCAAACGTTTGTCCCCAAGCAGAAAAGGTCGTGAATGACAGAGGCAACACTAGATGCAGGTGCAGAAATGTCTCTATTTGTTTCCAGTTTCTTGGAACATACAGAGTGGGGCATGACTAGGTGACTTTTTTTGTCCAAATAGTTGAAATTTCAAAATACACATCGGCCCTCCCTGAATAGACTGTCATCTGTCACAGAGCTATGCTAACGCAAATGATTACTAGGGGCTGAGACTTCTCTAGCAGGAAAAACGTAAAGGCTTTTTGCCTGTGAGGCAGCCTTTCTCCTTTAAAACCAGTATGTCTGATACACCAGTGGAACAGGATTGTGTTGTCTGGTTTGTTTTATGGGCAAATCCTGTCCCCCCCCCAACGATGGTTTCACCCTGCATTTACATTGGCATGGTGTATCAGGTTCTAGTTCTGTTGGCCTGTGAAACACTAGATGTAGCCTGGTTGCTCCAACAAACTAATTTATGCTGTAGATTGCCACCTGCTCTGATGACAACAGTGTGAGGATTTGGCGCTTACAACGTTGTCCTGAGGAGGAGAAATCGACATTCAGCAAAATCAACTTGGTAGGCTGGGTTACTCAGAAGAAACCAGAAGAACAAGGTGGAGTAGGTAAGGACCCTGGGGTATCTTGCTCTAAATTTTGGGTGTTCTCTGTACCAGCAGAACTTCTGCCTGCCTTCAATTTTTTCGTATTAGTGAATAATTCGTATCACCAGCCAGATTCTCCTACTGGTAAGTACCTCTACCACCAACTAGAGGAGCTAGCTAAAATATCTTACAACTATGCTGAAGTCCCCATGACCAGGCTGCATGGCAAATATGTATCAATACAGCTTATTGGGCAGCCAGATCTTCACTGGGCATCAGCAGGGTAATTGATAATTGACCAGCTAAAGTAGATGTCATGCCTGCATGAACTTCTTTAATTGGGAGAGCTGGAACACAAAATCACAGGCTTCAGAACTGAGTCCTTGCAGCTCCAAATAAACAGGATTTTGTTATTAGCTATTAGCAATACTTTTTTTTTTTTTTTAATCACATAGCAGCTGAGAGCAAGAAGGACACATGCTTCTTTGAATTTCATATTTTACCTAGTAAAGAGCTAGTGGCACATATACAGCCCTGGAACTTTGAATTGTTTCCTTGTGCCCAGCAGACGAATTCAGCACAGTATTCTTTGTTGCTGCTCTTGCGGGTCATTTTTCTTTCTTAACTTCACAGGGTCAGAGGTACTGACTGTCCTGTACCAATGGCACTCAGTAAAAAGACTTTAAAAATACCTGTAGCCAATCGCCATGTATACATAATGTTCCAAATTAATCAATAGCATTCATCCATTCACCTGTTAAAGCTAGTTAATAAATACCATACCCTTCCAGAAAGCCTAGGAGATCAGATAAACCATGCAGCGTATTTCCAAAACTAGCCAATCTGGGCTCTATTACTCAAAAATATCTAAGTTTAGTCTAGATCATTCTGAAATATAAATACAAAGATTTCCCAGCAGGAAAAATCAGTTTGGTGTATATACAGTGTTGCCTCAGTTCTGAACTGCTGCTCCTCTGCAGAAGAGAAGGTAGCCTCTGGACAGTACTGTAAACCAAAAGAAAGGAGCCTTGCATCATAGCATTACTTTTGACTTGTCTGAAATTTGCATTATGTTATGTCAGTGCAAGTGAATGGAGAATAAACTCTCTAAAAGTGAGGTACGATGAGCTGCTCTGTATAGTAGCTCCGAAACTAAGTAGAAAACAGCTCTGCAGCATCTGTTGATGTGACTTCCTGTGTTCCACCTATCTTTTCAAGCCACTCTCCAAATGAATTTCACCTTGGCTAACGCAAATACAGGCTGAAGGTCTCCCAGTCCCCCTAATGGGATAACATTGCATCTAACCTTTTGCCGGTGAATAACAGTCTTGCAGGAAGCTTGCAGGACAATAGAAAGGAGAGTGCCAGGTCTACTCCATAGCTGGTAAATTGTTTGTGTGAGTGCATACACCCTGCTTCAGAGAAGCCTGAGAAATCACTTTGTGTATTATTTTCAGCAAAAGAGAAGTAAGCCTAAGTCTAGTCTCGAAGCCCAAAACCTTAAGTAGTTTGTACACTGAACTTTACAAGTCAGCTTTAGCAATTATACTAGGGGGAAAAATGCTTATTTCTCCTTGTTCTTGCTGCATTAGAGCAGGAAGAAGAGGAAGTACACAGACCTTGCAAACACAACAGCAGGCTTCCTGCTGACCTTGGCTCTTGAACACAAAGCACGTGCTGTTAGAATATAAGAGTTATCTGCAGAGACTGATTCAGAGCTGGCAAGCTGAGTACTATTTCAGACCTGCTGGGATGAGGCCTAGGTAGTTCCTCGCCCATTTATGTGGAACAAATTATGAGGCTGAGGCTGTGTACTGACTGTTGACCTATATCACGAAGTGTGGCAAGTAGTTTCCTTTTCTTTGGAAACTGTTTTTGTGGTTTCACTAAATTGCACTACTTTCTGTATATTTTTGTGTAACAAAACTTCTGGAGCTGGCCTATATCAGAAAAATTCATAGCTCTTAAATCTGGAGGTTCATAGTGTCCCTCTAGAAAACTTACAGCAGAAGGGAGAGAAAGCAGGAAACATCTGAAATAGCTGCTTTGATGTTATGCAGGTGGACTACAGGTATTTACAGTATTCATTGCAAAGAGGCTTGTGCATCCTAATGGAATGGCAACGTAAGTGGAAACAGCTTGGATCTGGCTTAGTACAAGCCTGAACAATGCATACAGCCTTACAAAAAAGCCTGATCTTTATGTTCTGTTTTTAGGCTTCAGGGTATAGTTGGTTTGCTTGTCTCATGGTGTCCGTCCAGCCCTCCAAAACACCTTTACTTTCCTCCCCCCACATCCATAATCTAGTGACGCCACAGTGTAACTTTAGACTGTGGCAGGATTGAGAATGCTCATGTCCAGCTGCTCATGTCCAGCTACTTATGCCATATTTCTGCTGTATGAATTTGTAGATGGTCATTAGGGATTGAGAGCTGCTGAGCTTGCTAGCTTTCTTCTTCCTCTAAGAGCTCAGATTTTTAAGTGCAACTAATTATCCAGCTGAGCTATTGTCTTGTAAGAGCTCATTAAAGTAAAGATTAGGAGAACCAATCTTGGCAGTGATGTTCTCTTCATCCAGTTGAAGCAAGTTGTTACGAAACAGCACATTTCATCAGGAAACAGGCCTTTAACTCTGCTCTGGGCTTCAAAGTGATTTGTAATGGGATCCATTAATATGGAATCCTGTTCAGTTTGTTCTGATGCACCAGTACTAATATATATAAATTTAATTATAGTAAAAGGAAGGATCAAAAGGAGGTTCATATCATAAGTAGTCAGGGTCATGTAGTGGTCACTTGACAGGTTACTTGTGAGAGTCTGGCATTTAAAAGAAATGGCAGGGCATTCCCACTACACTTCTCACTGTCTTTATGAAGTGCTTTACAGTATAACAGCTAATGCTGAGGATTAGGAATTCAAATTAAACTCCTAGTATACAGAAAATGTTTAGAGACCTTGTGCTTATCAGCAGAAATGTGTAAGGTAGCTATTGTGCTATCCTTTTCGATTGCATCACTTCAAGTTAGGTGAACAGAAAGCAGGCATTTAATAGACCCACTAATGTATTATCTGCTGGAGGGTGATAAGGATTAAAAACAACAACAACAACAACAGAAAAAAAAAACTAATATTGCTGTAGACCAGGATGTTTGCTACCTGTGATTTCCACTGTTACTGTCGAGGTCCTAATGCCCCACTTGTAAACCTACCTATGAACATGAAACTACTTGTTTCATGTTTTAAGAAGCTACTGTTTTGAAAGCAGGGGCTTTTACACAGTAGCTATTGAGCTCTAAAGCCATTGTTATACATTTGTCTGGGAATCAGTTGTTTTAGAGAAATGCCTTAGCATAGTGAGAGATTTTATTTTCTTTAGAATTTAAGTCCTTGTACAGGCGGTAAAGAATTTCTCACATTTGTCTAGGTGGGATAAATAACTGGCTACAATCTTTGTACTAATATAGCATCACAGAAATTTCTCTAGCAAAAGGGAGATAGGATGAAAGCATGTCCTTCCCTGTTCTTTTTTATCATAAAATGTACAACTGTTAACACCTGACTAGAAGCATTATTCATATAGTAGGATATTCTTGTATAAGGTTTCCTCAGAGTTACAAGTAGCTATGGGACCTGCTTACAATACCTTTTGTCCCTCAACTCAGTTATGAAACCATTAAAGGTTTTAATTAGGAACCTAATCTTGTCCTCAGACAGCTTCTCATAAGAGAGCTATCTGGACAAAGCTTCTAGGAGGGCTAGATAAACTTAGCAGATTCAAGACCTATTTTGTCTATCCATCAGTCTCTTGGCTGTAGTTCACATAAGCAGTGCTAGTTACAAGAAGGATAGAAGACAGACATCAAGTAAGCATTCTGTTTTAAATTTGCCAATATGATACAGTATTTTAAATAGGACTTGTGTTAGTTTAACTGAAAGAGGATTTATGCAATCTGTAAATCAAAAGGTATGTCTGAGAAGCAGGGTCAGTGCTAAATCCAGAATCTCTTAGCTGGAAGGGCTGTCTTTAGTCTGCTGTTCTGTGTTCCTCATTAGACTACTTATTTCTCCTCTTGCAGGTCTACCAACCAGCCCACAGACTACTCCTGCCAAGGTCTTTACAGTGGGCAACCCATGTATTTCCTCACCTCGTGCAGCTGCCTGTGCTCCCAGTTATTCTGGAGATCTTCCTCTTTCTACAAACACTCCAACAGACTCTCTCAAAACCCAAATGGCCATGATCTGTACACCGGCAAAGCAGAGCAGAGCCAGCCCATGCGCTTCTCCCAAACTGATGCCTTCCACCAAAATGTCCATTAAACATTGGGTTACTAGGACTCCAGGCTCTTCTCCTCTAGACATGGGAAAAAAGGCTCCTTCTCCTAGGAAGGCCCTGGCAGAAGTCACACAAGGTCTCTTGGAGACGGCTTGCACTCCTAAAGCAGCGTACTCACAGTTTGAAAAGCGTGCCAAAAGAAGGCTTGATTGCAGCAAGGAAGATGACGTGGGGCAGAAGTGTCTGCAGACCTGTAGCTGTGTGACTGAACTGGACCATGTAGCTAAGAAATCCAAGCTAAATTTATGTCATTTGGCTGCAGGCCAAAAAGCTGATGAAAGTTCTCTGAGTCTGGCCGAGTTGGATAATGATCGTGAAGGCTCTAGCCACAGCCCAAAAGAGCCTTCTTTTCCTGGAAGCCCTATTAATCCATCAGGATTTAAAACTCCCCCTCTTTTCCGATCTCCTTGCGGGAAAGGAGCTGACGTAGTAGATAAAGAAAATAGTTCACCTGAAAGAAAAAACTGGCTGTCTGTTCTGGGAGAGAAGCTAAGGACTGGCAAAGCTGGCATCCCGAATGCATCAAACAGCCCCCCATCATCTTGTAATCCCAGTGCAAAACGACAAGAGGCAGCAGCAGTGGCCACTTCACCAAAAGCTGTAAGTAGAACAGTCAGTCACAGTGGTATTGAAAGAATTTGTTGCTAGTTACCACTCTCTCCTCGTCTACATTTAGTTCTCTCCTACTCAGGCATTTCAAGAATTATCTGATCACTTTGATTATAGACAAAAAAAAAAAAAAAAAAAAAGGGGGGAGAGAGAGAGAGATGATTTCTGGCCTCAATAAGTCCCAATACTGATCTAACAAGCACACTAATGTTTTCATCTACTAATCTCCTCCATAGAGAAAGAGAATTTCAGAACCTTTTGGTCCCTCATCTGAAAGGGACTTAGAGCATTGAAAGGAGCTAAGAAATCCTTGCAGTCCCCAATTGGATGTTCTAAGGATGAAGCCTTCATCTGAAATAAAGCTCTGCTCCAAGAAACATAATAATGACAGCACCTTTCCTGGCAGATGTACTGTTTATATGTGTTCACTGTCATATCTGTCCATTTATGTTACTGCAAAGTCACTTCAGCATTGGAAGAAAGAGCTAAATTTTATTCTAGCCCAGGTAGCAAAAGAATTTGTTACCCACGCTAAAACTGTAGGGCTAAATTCTACCTTCGATTCCTTCTGTTGAAAACTAATAGAAAATGAAGGCATTGCAGAAGAGTCGGAGGGCAGAATGTGACCTACATAATCCTGCTTTTGATATATGAGAAGCTCATCCTGAGATCTGAAAGTTAAGCTTGTAAAGCAGTTAAAAAGTTGGCATGGGAGGCTGAAGGTTTAATCTGCAAACTGAGATATGATTACATTTTTAAAACAAGTTCATCTGTTCTCTGAAACCAGACTCCAAATCCTACAGTGTCTATAACTTAGATTCATATTTCAGTAAATCATATGTAAATTTTTGATCATCAGATTTCAGTTGCACTCTCAATTGAGTATCTGATGCTAGAAGTTGTTGCCATGACTAAGGGTTATTTTGGTAAGATATCTCCTGCTTTACTCGATTTCATCTCTTTCAGCATTTCTGTCAGATGTGAAGTGGGCAAGCCACTACTCCTCACCTTTAAATCATGCATAGAGTTTGAGCTCTTAGTATTGTAGTTTGACCAAGAAATCTTGGTTATAATAAACCTAGAACTGCTTGTGCTTGATGCTGTACATATTTAAACAGAAGACAAAAATTACCCTGGAGAGAGATCACTACGGAAGAATTTTATTTCTACCTGATATGCTTTACTCAAATCTCAGGATGCTCATGGCCTGTGTTGCATGCAAAACCTGACAAGGTGCTTAGAGTGCCACCAAAACTATTTGATCTATTATATTTTGGAAACCTGCAGCTCTATCGTCGGCTATAGATGAGCTCAAACCGCGGCCAGTGCTTCTCCTAGGGCAGTAAGGCAGCCTCAGGTTTTAGCCAATGTTTCCTGTAGCTACTAAGCTTCTTATCTATGAGACAAACAGATTATAGCAAAGAACCTCTCATTTAGAGTCTTATCTGAGGGGCTAAATAAACTGGAGCAATGATGGAGGGGAGACTCCTGCAGCATACGAAGTGATAATCTTAAAAGATTTCTTCATACTGTTTTTTCTAGGCTGTAACCACTTCAGTTTCCATGAGGAAGATCTGCACATACTTCCACAGAAAGCCACAGAATGACTAGAGCGTGCGGCAGTTGTACCTGGTGGATGTTGACACTGTGTGGTATCAAGACCAGATTTAGCAACACTGACAGAGCAATGCACTGGGATTACACAGCTTCTTGTCAGACCTTAATAAACACGGATTTTATTCTCCTGTTTTTAAACCTGTTAACACTTGAAATCAGCTGAGCATGGAACACTTACACAATGCTTATGGAGATTCATGGTCTCTTAGTGAGTTCAGATGATGGAATATTCAATACATTTTTTTATTTTATAAAGAAAGCTGAATATTTTTCACATGATGACTGATAAATTCCAAAGGCAGGAGCATATTCGCTGTATGTTGCTGACAGGCATGTACAGCTTGTCAATTCATGTTACTAATCTGCTATTGAAATTTTCTGTATTTACGAATCCTGCAAAAAGTCTTTACACCCTCTTGAATAGCAAGTGTTAAGAGTTTTTGTGGAGAAGCTCTTACTGGGGGTAGACCTGAGCCACTTTGTGCTGAGTGGTATTTCTACAACTGTTCCTCTAGTACAGCAGTGACTCTGATTTTGGCAGGAAAGTTATAAATGTGGCTTCCTGTAAATACAAAAGACTTCTAAATGCCCAGTGTATCTGTCTCCATCTGATGGCACAGCTGGTGATTATAGGAGACAAAGTATAGTCAGGTATGTGATGCCTGTACTCCTCTTGCCATCTCCTTCCCTTTCAGTCTGAAAACGTCTGAATTTACAGACTTAGCTGTTAAGGCTTACAACCTGTCACCTCTTTGAAATAAAGTAGTGGCAAGGTGTGTTACAAAGGGTTAGTTTAGTCTATCCTAAATAGACTTAACAGATAGTTGAGCAGTGCCCTCTCACAGATGCAGCCTGTAGCAAAGGTGCTAATAACTGTTTATAAAATAATTCCATAATACTTTTCTAAGCAGCATTTATAAAATAGTATTTTGTAAGTTTGGGGGGCACTTGACATTTTAGAAAGCACTTGCTAGTTTACATATTAATAATAAATACTTTGCCATCTGTAAGTCATCATTGATGCTGATAGAAAAAGATCACTAACTTAAATGAGGTCACAGTCCTGCTGGCTAATGATACTAACTCCTAAGTCATAGGTTTCCATAGGAGTAGCTAATAGGAGATCCACATCTTAGACTGGAGCATTTAGTCTTGCTTCTGGTGTACCAGTTCCTATGAACGTCTTAAAAAATAATCTCTGAATCCCTGTAAAGTCTTCATACTGCAAAAGTATTGAGAACTGAAAGGGATATAATCCAACTAATTCATGTTTTCTATCTGCAAATTTCACATGTACTCTTCAGTGCCATTGAGTAGTATGGTAGCTGAAAGGGATCAGGAAAACATTTTGCTTTATATTTTATTTTGTGGACTGTATTCTGCAAGAAAATAAACAACATGGGAGAAACTGGCTTTTGTGATAGTTCTCTTATACAGCTGCAAAGCAAAAATAAGCATGCAGTGTGTTTTTTTAAAAAAGTGGTTATGAAGTTTCAGCTTTTGGCTGGAGCTAGGGTATGAACAGGACCAGAACAGCTTTCAGACAAATTTAATTCTGTCTTAATTGTAATTAATCAGAGCAGTTGTGTATGGTTCCAAATGTCTTACTTAGAGCCTGTTTTCCCTGCAGGATTCTTCCATTCAGTTTGTAAGTGGCAGGTAACAGAGTAAGCAGATCTGGGTACTCTTGAAGTACCTGAGATTCTGGTCAGCAATTTCAAAAGCAATGGGATTTCATGTTCTTCCATATCTTTTGCAGTATTTTCCTACTCCAGAAATGTCCTACATGTAAACTATTATCTAGAGTGATAATCATTAATGGGCAAGCACTTGGATTAATCATCTTGCATGGACCTATGAGATTCTTCTTCCTTTTAAATTGTATTTGATTAGTAGAACAGCTTGTTTCATGGACAACCAGCCATAATTTCTTTCCTATTAAGCTGAGCTCAACTTGTCTGAGAGTCTAGGAGAAGAAACGGAAACTTATTTCCTATGGCCAAGCACCTTGGTCTTATAAAATCATGACTGCAGAAGTTTAGAAAAAGAGGCACTGATAGGAAACCTACATTAAGTGGTTTAAGGTAGCAAGCACCACCTTCACCTGCGACACGTGCTGAATTAAGCATCAGGAATTATGCCCTTAAGGACCTCTTGTGCTGAGCCAGCAGGCTGTATTTCTGAACTATTTTTTAAAGGATTGCCAAAAACATTACTTCGTGTTTTATAATCAAATGAGATATTTTGAGATATTATTCCAAACCCTCTCTCTCTCTCTCTCTATATATATATGTATATCTATACATACATATATATATATATATATATATATATGTAGATCACACTTTATGCATCTTGCAGAGTTTTCCCTGCAGATGCTGCTGCTGCAGGTGTCTCTGCCCTCACTGTTTGCCTTCTGATTGCCACCTAGAGACCTGCGTCTGTGTGTACATGCGTGTGTGTGTGTGCATGCGTGTGTGTGTGCACGCACGTCTCTAGGGATGAGGACCTGGAAGAGCAAGGATCCAGGACGAGCTAATGCACTGACGTCTTGTGTGTGCAAGGCCAGCTGCTGGACGGATCCCCGGTGTGCAGGTACCTGTGTGTGCACATGTCTGAGGGAGGTAAACCTCAGTTTATCGTTCTATTCCTGTTCTTGCAGGAGGTGCTAAATAGCCAAAAAACAACAATAGTCAGATGATCTCCCTGCTCCTTAGGACTGTAAAGCCAGTTACACCATACATTACAGCACTAGCAAAGTAGGCCTGTGTTGACAAGAGTTTTGGCAAATATTGGTAGATTGTATTACCGAATTATTCAGTGTCACCATTATTTTTATTCTGCTAATTTTCTTGGATTTACTGAGGGAGGAAAAGAGAATGTACGTGGTGAGATTAGGGAATTGATTGGATTCTTGAAAGCAGCATGTGACAGAAATAAATCAAGCCCTGATTTGCTTGAGTAGACTTTGATTCGGTGTAGGTAGCTGATAACAAGGTGGTAAGTGAAAGTTAGAAGTGTTGCACCACAGGAAACCAGTTGCTTGCACACGGGCAATTTTAAGAAGTGAGACTGAGGTAACAAAGAGAAAACTGGCATTTGCAGAAGTAGGCAAGAAAAAAAAAACAATCCATTTAAGAATAAAACTAAAAGAACAAAGTACATTGCATAAGAGGTGCCATTAACAGGAGAAACTAAATGTCACACGTTTGTTACTTACCTAAACAAAAGAGTAGGACTTGGAGGGCCACGTTCTGCCCCCCTTGTGTCAGACTCCCATCTACGTCCTCTAGGGCTTTTTTTTTTTTTCCCTCGGTGAGCTGGGATAGTTGTCCGTGCTTGCCAGTTCTTTCAGATGAAGACAGAATATGAGTTTAAAGGCCGTTCCTGGTCCTTCTGCATGCTGTTATCCTGATTCTGGAATACGGAGCGCCTGGTCTGGTTTAACCTAGTATGCTTTTGGAAAGCAGTCGGTTTTGACAAAGGATTAAGATGAACCAGAATAAGGCTTTCTCCTTTTGGCATTTGCTTGGGGTATCTGCTCTCCTCTCTGTTCCAGCAGTGGGGCTTGGTTTCTTGCAGTGCTGGTAGTTTTATTAAGAGCCACAGCCAGGTTTAATGCCTGGTTGATTTGTTGTCGTGTTGCAATACTGCATTGGTTTATTTTTCAGCTCACCAAAGTTCCCGCTGAATTCAAGTCATCTGTGTTTACAAACACTTTATTGTGTACTAAAGCTTTTTCCCAGGGTATGAGCAGGACCAAGGACTTGCAGCTGAGAAATTTCCCCATTATATGCATTAGAAAAGCGTTAGCCTAAATGAGTAATAGAAATTATTTCTGCTCCAGGAAGCAAAATGATGCTAAACGAAAGAGAGAAAGCGAGAAGACGGTTTATATGGAAACACAAGTACATTCCCTTTTGCCCGAGCCAGCCGAAGCAGACCCTGCCCTCCCCGCCGGCCGTGCGGCTCGCTGCAGCGCGCGGCAGTGCCAGAACATGTTCCCACAACCTTCCAACCCGCTCGGCGCGGGGCCTGCTGCTCTCCTGGCCGTGTTGGCGTGCTCCACTCGGCGGCGAAGCGCGGAGGACGGTGGTAGGGCAGCCTCCCACCAAGCACACGCAGCACAACGCAGCCTCCGCTGCACACAGGCTGGTTTGCCGGTCGCTCTTCCTAAAAACTAGATTATTGATATTTTATCCTTCTGATCATAAGGGTGTGAACTGGAAGATGTGTTGTTCCTGACCATGGCTCCGTCTCTTAGTAATCCCATGTTATTCTGGTTGACAATGTGAGGTCTGCATCTAAGCGAAGCCCTTTGCAGCCTGCCTTTGCTATTGCGTAAATAAAGTGGCTCATCTGCTGCTGAAGACTAACCACTGCTGGACTGAAACAGGACACCTATTTTAACTGTTTAATTCTTTCAAGGAGCTTTGACCCTGACAAATATTTTCCACATTAAGGCCTAAGCCATGGGCTAGAGCGGGGATAGCTGTAGGTGGCCAAAATCTGGAACTGACCCTGTGGAGACCCACAGAGACAAGCGATGAACAGGCATCTTTCATGCCAAGGTGACCTGCTGAGGACACAGCACGAGGGGAAAGTGTTCACTGGTGGGTTAGCTCCAGGTTTGGGAGACACATCCCCCAAGTCCCCCAAGGCAGCCAGGGGAAAATTTCTATTCAGGAGCAGAAGATGAGACAGTTTGGGTTTCTGCCGCCCATGGCTGATGTGAACTCCACGGACACAGGCCAGGCTCTGGCATTTGTGCACCAGCAAATCTCCACTGATGCTGGAGCTCTGCTAGTTTGCACTAGCTGAAGGTCTTGCCCACAGTGTCACAAGTTTTAGATTCTAATTTCGATTTACTCCCTATTTCCCTACAAGGCAAATATCACCTATCACCAGGCTGTTGGCTGAAGAGAGAGTTGCGTTACGTCTCCAGTTTCACTTTAAAAAGTAAAAGCAAAACTTAAGCATAGTCCTTCCAAACTGCAGTGTCAAAATACATACCAACACTGTGCTGCAAAAATATTTGGAATGCTAAAAATAGGTTGGCATTTGAATAGCTGTTGGAAAGGGAAACATTCCTACCCAACGCGAGCGCGACCAAAGCTGTTTATTTTACATACTCTTATTTCCAAACAGAACTGTCTTAGCACACAGAACTGTCAACTCCCTGTAGGGTTTTGTAAGCCCAGGTACCACCTTATGGCAGTTCCCAGCAGAAGTGAAGCTGGGTTTCCACTGCTGTCACCTGTCTTCCTGGCTAGACCTCCAGCTCAGGCATCATCATCATCGAACTGGAAATTTTTTTCATTGAAGGAAACTATGAAGGTGATTTAATGAGAACGAAAATCACAATTCAGTTCAGCCCCAGGAAAGAAAACACTGGTATCTTCATACTGAAGCCTCTGATATTCTTCTGTATTATTTCAAAGGCAGAACTTAACTGATTTATCTAAACATCAGAGAGAACAAAGCATGAAAACATTCACCACTCTCTCAGTGCCCTGTGTTGATGCACTTGCACTTTGCTCATTTTCCACTACTGAAGTCATGCTGGGGCAAATCAAACATTAATACGTAAGTCTCTGCAGTGTCCTATCACAGCAAAATAATGGTACCTCAGAAGCACTTTTTCCAATTGAACTGTAAGTACCAATGTATTTGTCAAACTTCGTCAATCAATATTCACCTTTAAATATGACAGACCTACAGCACAGCTTGTGAAAGCATTGCAAAGAGCCAGAGCACAGGAGAAGCAGAAGTCCCGTATTACAGAGAGGGGAACTAATGCCTAAAGGAGTGATGAAGACGGTGCCGTGTGAACCCAGTAGAAATGCGAAAAAGCAGCAGATAAATTTTCTTCCCTTTTTCTTGTCCAATTTAAATCTCAAACCTTTTGTACTATGTTATTAGCAAGAAAGCGAACTGCTGCCGGTAGAGTTTGGATGTCTTCTACAGTACTTGACGTGACTGCATGTGTGTGCTTCTGAATAAAATGGCCTTTGCAGCAGATGACTGCAACAGCCAGATTCACACTTTTTCAAGGCAAACAGCTTCACCTGTGCTCTTTCTTGTCTGTACACCTCACTTAAATTGAGCCTGGCTTTTTGATGGCTGCCTGAGGTGGTTTCTCTGTGTGCTGGGAGAATCTCCTCAAGAGGCTTGCTTGCTCTAGAGCGCACCAGAGGAAGGTGGGGAAGTGCACTGGCCAGGGAAAAGATCAACAGTGCAAACAAAAAGAGCAGTTTCATCCTTCTCAACGGTGTCTCATGCAACTCGGCTTTCCCTGCGCGGCTTTGACGTAACCACGTTGCAAGCAGGCAAGTAGGAAACGCAGCAGCACACAGCCCCACCTCGAAATGCAAAGGCTGAAACACCCACAGGAAAAAGAAGGTGGTATGCTTGCTTGGCCATAACATACAGCAAGTTTTCCTCTGCTGTGCTGGTGATTTTTCAGTAGCCTATTGCCTTCCTCTATCTATCACTTACAGCAGGAAGCTATGGTCCTTGCTCAGGCCTAACCACAGACGTGTTTTTGGCTTAGCAAGCCTGCGGATGAGCCATTAGATAAACCAGATGCCTCTCTGTGCGCTAGTTCACAGCTGGCACAGCTGGAGGAGCAAGGGCAGCAGGGTGTTCGTGTACCTGCTGGTGACTGCAGGACACAACCCGAACACTGCTGAGCGCGGGTCCTGCTGAGCACGCGGACACAGCATGGTCCTCTGCGGGTTACCTGACGTTTTTGTGTCTGTTTCTCCTCATTTTGAATGAGGCTAAATCTTTCCATTTAAATTAACGCTGGTGGAATTGGATACTTGCAAAATGCTTTAAAACTGCTCCATAGAAGGCCATGCATCCCCTGCAGATGCACATTGCTGGGCTGGGGTCCCGGCTGGCAAGAGGAGAGAGTACATCGCCCCCAAATCCAAGAGCACACTTGCCGGCAGCTCGCCCTCGTGCTCGGAAAGTGCTTTCGTTCGCGGGAGCTGCCGCTCCTCGCACCTGCCGGGGTGCAGGCGGGAGCACGGGCTCATCCCTCTCCCCTTCCCTCCCCACCGGCGCCACCAAGCACGTTACCGGCATGCGAGCAGGGCTGGGAGACGCCGCTGCGGGCCAGGGCGCCGTGCCCGTGCTGCAGGCAGCCGGCACGGTCAGTCTTTCCACTTCATAAATATGGTAACAGAGTTTGCATGAGGTCAGAGCCAGGAATAAATTCCATTGCTCAAATAGGAGCGAGCTAAGTTTCATTCACCCGCGCACCCTTCCAGCTCCACGTCAACGCCGTTTGCTAAGGGTGACCTATTATGGGTGACCTCAAAGCTGCCCTGGAAACCAAATTCGCTTGCTCTCTCTCTTGCAAGCTTGCAAAAGCACCTCTAGCACAACCGTTGCCCTCGCACGCCCGGTATGTTCCCTCCCGGCCAGGCACGCTTGCAGCCGCACAGGTATAAGCAGCATGTCCAGCCCCTGGACCGGGCTGCCTTTTCGGTGCCTGTAGATCTACGGCTTGCTCTGCCCACCAAAGCAGAGCGTGGTCACCTGGGGGCTGCGCAGCCCTGGCAGCGCGCGGCTCGGTCCCTCGCAGGGGGCGGGAGCCTGCCTAAGGACTTCTCTTTGGCTCAAGGAGGAAAACCCTCTTTCGTGCATCTGGAAGTGGCAAATAGGTTCAAACACTTGTCGAAACCCAGCAATCAGAGACTATGCTAATACGTGTGCAGAACAGACAGATTTATGGCATCACAGGGAGTTTTTAAATCTGGCGTTTCAACAGCTCTGAGCACTTGCCTTTTCCACTTAAAAAAGGGAGCGAAAGAAGGTTAAATACGCCGTGTGTGTATGCTCAATGCAACAATCATATATTAAAGAATCATTAATCTCTCGCTGCTACATCTTTCCCAGATCACATAGGAAAGACTTATTTGGAATGCGGGAAACACGCAAGGGTTGTGCAGGTTAGTATATCGTGGGCAAATGAGCTGTCTCCCTGCACAGCAACGGTTTGCTGAACACGAGTGTGAAGGAAAGGGAAAGGCAGAAACCTCTTTTGCCCAGAGTTGCTAGTCTTCATGCAGTTCTGCGAAAGAAGTTACCTGACAAATACAAATTGGATTTGAGTGATGAATCTGCCTCACTTCTGTGCACCAGTGTTTGAGATCTGATGGGATTAGCCCGAAAGCTGAAGCTGTTAGTCCTTGCACACGCTCATCTCTGGTGGAACAGCTGAGAAAGTCATCTGAGGTCGTGAGGTTTTGACGAGGGTGGAACAAACTGTAATACTAAAACAGCTTTCTGTATTGCCGGACAGCAGATCCTATTGGACAATATGAGTTCAAAATCTTAAAGCTGTTTAGGTGAGAGAGAGTTAGGTGGCCTCATCTTCATACTGGTTTAGATACCTCAAAACCCCCATTCTCTGTCTTTGCTATAGAGAGGCGTGAACTCGGTAAAACTTAGGTTGCTCTGTCCTAAATTATTTTCTGTTCATCACTTTAATTTCGATGAAAGGTGAGAATGTGCATATACACTTTCTAAAAATAATGTAGAATGTATATGTGCTTGGCCACATGCTACTTGGAAACCCTTTAGATTTGGCTGCTGATATGCAGAGAGGTGGGTAGGTGGCTTTCTTCTTTCTTTCTTTGGAGTAATTTGGGTGCTTTTCAGATCTACAACACAGAATGTCTCAAACTCACTATCTCATAATCCTGTCAGAGAATAATGTCATTCTTCTGCTGTGATACATGGATAAAGAGGAAGAAGTTGTTTTCAGAATGGAAGGTGGTATCATTTACATCCAGGAAACTCTAGCATTGAAAATTGACCTCTGAAACTGATAGTTCACTACAGAGAAAAAGCTACTGTAATCCCAGCCTGCAGAAGCAAATTTTGAGACCTTTCAGAAAAACTAAGCAAATTACATCCATTTCAAGTTCTTTTCACATACACTACTAAATCTTTAGTTGTCGTCCATATATGCACCACAAAGAAAGATATTTCCTGCTCTCAGGAACTGTCAAATCTAGGTAAAGACTGATGAGAGCATAACACATTTTAGGTAAGCCACTTACATATTTTAAAAGTATCCAGTTAACCTTTAAAACATACCTGCAGATTTACCAGGTACCTAATTGCTTTGAGCAAGAATATGTTTTTCCAATGTGCATTAAGGATATTTGCTGATAGCTTTGTGCTATATTCCTTCAATATCTCTTTGGGGGGCCTCAAGCCAATTTGAAATCTGTTTTCTGTTTATTTTCATCTCAGCCTCCCTCAGTGACCACATCATTTGCTCATTGACAGGTGCACTTTGAAGGCTCTATCAATATGATTGTTTTTACTTACAGACTATTCAGGATCTTCTTCGATGCCGAGATGATGAGCATCACAGAGCGCTTGTAAAGTAGGCTAGCAGCGTTCGCATCTGAGGAAGGTGCTAAGACAGGAGGAGCTAAGGATCTCCATATATCATAAACACAGTTATCTTCAAGGGGTGTAAACATCCATGTCTGGCATGGATGAAGGCTGGGAATTGTGGTGAATTAACTTTCTCTGTTTACATCACTGTGGACTTAATGTGTTTGAATGAGTTGATAAAGAGATGTCCAGACAGTTACTAAGAATTTTCTTCTTCTGTATTTTCTGTTCTAAATATGTTCTCATTTAAAAGATTGTCTTTAGCCTGACTCTGAAGCCTTAAATGAGAATTTTGGCAAAGTAATAAAATTAATAATGACTTCAGGTTTTGGCCTTGGATGAAAACAAATGTTCTTCCTGTGGCTGAAAAAAATAATCTATTGATATGAAGTATCTAAGAGGTCACTAACACAGTAAATCATTTCAGAAATCCCTAACCACTGATCTTTTCATTGCTGCTTCTGACAGCACCAAACAGAGCCCTATAGTTTGAAATAGACACAATAAATGCTTTAAAAAACCCTTAATTACACAGTTTTTCCCAGTGCAACTATTCAAAACTTCTTATGACTAATACATGTTTTTAAGAGAAAGCCTCATATCGGGACCCCTTCGTGTGAGACATCTGTGAACGAGCAGCAGTGATGCTCTCTCTCCTGGGCAGATGTGCTGGAAGAGTAAAGGGTTCTTCTAAAACATCTGCCCAGAGGCAGCAAGAATTTAGTCTCCTCATTGGATAATACCACAGAAATACTCATGCTGCCTCATTAACTTCAATTAATCACCTTCTCCCTCATGATGTATTAGGTGATATTACTGCATTTATATGAAGTGTAATCAATGCAGACAGCTCAAACAGTTCCTAGTCTGGTATAGCAGAAAATAATCTTATAATTACCAGGACTCAGCCTACACACATAAATACCAGTAAGCTAGAGTACTACATTGCAACTTCTGCCAATGACTGCTCGTAGTTAATCAGCTTGCTTACTACTCCCTTTCAGAAGCCTCTTCAGGGGACACTTTTTTTTCTCCTGGATGCTGTATACTTACATAAATAGAAGTGGCCAGCACAAGAGAGGGAAAAAAAATCCCAGAATAGTCTGCTGATTTTTTTTGCTTTGTTAAGTTTGATATTCTGCTCCCTAGTTGTTTTTAGCATCTCTGTACTATGGCAGACATGCTTCCTCTAGGCGGGTGAGGTGGAACAGCTTCCCACACATTTTCTGGCTCCTCTAAAGAATATGGAGTGAGATGCCTCCTCCAGAAACACCATAATGGCTGGATCCATAAAGGTGCTGGGTCGCTTTGCATTTGTCAGCTCAGCTTTATGTCGTTTGGTCATGTGTGTGTACATGCTCTCAGGAACACGGATGAACCAGTGGGAGATACTTATAGAACAAAACATCAGGAGCGGCCAAGCTAGACGATATCCTTGCCTCACTGAGATTTTCAGAGAAGATGCACAGTGTGCTACCAGGGAGGACAAACAGACATTTCACTAGACTGAAATCTACTCTTTTTTCTGCACTATTGAAGTAAAAGACTCTAATAAATGGATATTTCCATAAGCTAGCCTTATTTTAAGAAACATGATGCACTCTAATAGATCTTTTTTTTGATGTTTTTAAGCATCACTCCATCAGTACCTCCAGTGGGTAAGTCAGCCCATTATCGCTGTGCAGGGTCTAGCATTTTAGCAACAGGGCATTTTGCTGCCCAGGAGAACCACAATGGCTTTTAAAAAATGCTGAAAGAATTTACTTCTCAAATACATTGGAAAACAAAAAGAAAGAGATGGGTACTCTATTTTTTGTTAATTTTGTAAAAAGAACAATTCTTAAATTGCACCATTTGCACCGTCAGATGTTGCTTTCTCTCTCTCCCATGCACTCTCCATTGCATCAAGGAATAAACTTGAGAAAGCCTTTAAAAAGAAGACCAAACACACGTAGGCGCTATTTTTTCTCCTTTGCTGGTGACCACAGCTTTACACAAGAGCGAAGGAAGGAAGTGAAGAAAGCCGGTTATCTTGCTCTCTCTCACCGACAGCTTTCTGCGGCTCCTTTGGCTGGTGAGAAGGGGATCTCCTGCAACACCTGTTAGGGTGCTCAGGTAAACACACTGCTAGGCGGCTGTGACATGAAGAATATCATGGGCAGCACCAGTCATATCTCAGGTATCTCTTTGCCCTTTTTTAATTCAGACTTGATATACAAACATGAGGCATATTGACAGACAAATACGTCACATAAAAGTGCCACAACTAAGCTTCCAAACAGGATGAAGCAGGACAGGGCCTTGCCAAGTGGCTGCCCAAAGTTATGTTTGTTTTATGAACCAGATTTATCAGTGGCACACAGCTCACATAGAGATAAGAAGAAAATTTACCTGGCCTATACTGCAGCTAAATTAACTGCACATGCTCATTAGCTAAGTAGTTTGCAGACATTTTTTTCTTCTGTCTTAAGATGGATTTATGGCCAGAGGGGAGATGATACATAGATGCCATTTTCTTAATTAGCGTATCTGTTCCTGGAAGGGAATCTAGTTTGATGGTTTTTACGGAGAAATCTTCATGTCACCTTCTCATACAGGATGTTTTTCCGCAGTAGTGGGCCACGTTTCTCTACAGCCTTTGCACAAGCTCTCTCAGGACACCTGGGCAGGTGTCTCTTCATTGCAACCTGCACAGCTAAATCCTCCCTGTAGGCAAATATTTTTTTCTCCTTTCCACAAAGAGATTTAATTCCATCCTAAATGCGAATCAGTAATTCAGCATCCAAACCCCCATTTTCAGAAGTTTCTGCCTTCGTTGTGCCGTAAAGCTCGCTCTTCCTCGCCAGCAGCACTGCTGAGTATCACGGGGGCCGTAAGAGGGAGGAGAGAACTGGCGGGAGACTCGCGAGGGTCCCCCCAGCGCTGGGCCTGTTTCGGCCGTTCCCGTTTTAAGTTCAAAGCCTTCTGCATGGCAGCTGAACGGGAGCCTTTCCAAACGCCGCGGGAGGCTGGGAAAGAGTCCAACACCACCGGGAGTCTCCTGACGGAGACGGAAGAGCTGGCAGTGAAGCACATGTGCAAGGGACCCTTTTTGTCACCGCCGGTCATTGTTTCCCAAACAAACACCCTACCCGTTCATAAAAGATCGTTCACTACCCCGCAGTGTGCGTATGAAGCTCTCTACCCCGCCAAAGACAGCTTAAAACCTTTCTTTAACAGACAGTATTTTCTAAGATCCAGGACCTACAAACCATACTAGTCTTGCAAACAGGCTTATTTGTAGGGATAAAGACTCATCACGAGCCTGAATTTTACAGGACTGGGCCTTACATTTCTCCTTGAAGTCCTTGCAACCGTTTTGTTCCTGCCAAATCCCTTTCTGTCTAGATCCTGCTCTTACATTCGAACTCCATTTCCTGTGGCTTTGGCTTGGCTGGGTTCTGTGCTCTTTTTCCCTTCTTAATCCCTCAATTTTCTTTTGCTGTGGGCTTTTTTTTTTTTTTTTTTTTTGCCCCTCAAGTTTGTAATAGAGTTTGCATAAGCAGGCTTCTGCACAGCGCTTAAATGGCAACGCTGTGGGCCTGTCCGGAGCGACAGCATTAATTTGCAAGCAGGGGAAGAGGCTGAGAGAAACCTTGCATGTTTAAATCTCAGCACTGAAATCATTATAGTGGACAGTGTTTGCAGAAGCTACTTTAAATGGTTGGGTTTGGGCTTTTTTTTTTTTTTTTTATTGTTTTGTGTTTTGTTTTACAATGAGGGTATCTCAAATCTCCCACAAGATTTCAGGCACAGACTTTGTATGCCTCTGATATGCATTAAAATCAGTTCTTCCTAAACTTTCTTCATATGCAGACAGCTTAAGTCTTTACTTCACTTCTCTTTCTACAGTGGCTCTAATAACATACAGCTTAGAGGAGCCAAGGGCTCCTGCGTATGTGTATCGGTGAAAAACCAAAGGACAGAGAGGGCCAGTGTTTCCGGCAGCACGGGCACACGATGATTAAACAGCCCTGGTTACAGATCTGCCAGCGCAGGAATGGCATGCTTTCCTGGTGAGCTGGCAGCGGCAGGTAATGGAGCCTGCGTGCCTACGCTTACGTTATGAGCAGATCTATTAGGAGCCTCTCCTCCCTGGGGATCGCGGCAGCAGCCGCTGGAAGGAGGCGGTGGCCACCCAGCACTTTGCGCACTCAGCACCCCCTGAGCACGCGAGGGCTTTACCACCCCTCCCGGGCAGAGTCCGGGTAGTCTTGCTTAGAGAAGCAGGAGCCTTCTCGCTGGGGCGAAGAGGAAGCCCTCTCGCTCCGAGCAGGGTTTGGACCGCAGAACAGAGCCGTCTCTCAATCTCTTCAAGGGGAGATGGTTCTGCATATATGCACAAGCCCCTACGGTTTTTTTTTTTTTTTTTTTTTTCTCAATTTAAGATCCTCCCGATTACTTCAGCAGTCTCTTAGGTAATATCTCATTGATTATTGTTGCCAGAACTCCTTCTTAACAGATTAAATATTTCAAGTGCCTCAGAGACAACCATGTCTCCTCACTGTGCTGACGCGTGTAGAAATGCCTCTCATACTTTTGGCTCTGGCTTATCTTTCTCAAGGGTTGGGGCACAACGGTTCTTGGCTATTCTTTTCCCCGGGAAATATGCAGGACTGTGCTTTTGCCTTCTTCTAGAGAAGAGAGAGGGCAGAATTTTCCCTCCTTCATTCTGCTGAAGTTACAGTATCTCAGATAAGTTATTAATGTTACTGTTACTGTTTTACAACACGTTTTTACTGCCTTATGATACTTACAGACTTTATTTTGAATCATCTAAATACCCCCTTCAGGCATATTTCCTTAAAAGTCAGATATATATTGTAAATGCTTGAAATCTCAGGAGCTGCTAGGATTTAGGATGTATGTGATGATGATTAGCATTTCCTTCAGGAACTTCATGTTTCTGGGATATTCTTAACATCAAATTCTTACGTCCCTTGGACATTCAAAACTCCCAGGAGACCTAGGGAAGTTACAATCCGGCCAAGCCCATGTATTCCCACAGTCCGCTTGCTACACCTCATTTAAGAAGCAATCCAGGATTTCTCTTCAAAGCTTCAGCAGCCCTGCGCATTGAAAGGAAACCTTTCAGAACCAAACTAGCACACACAGCGAAGCACACACAGTCCTGCGACGAGGATTATGTTGCAATAGGGAAATACTTCTGTGTAAAAACTGTAACAGAGGAAATATTTTTAAAGAGTGACAGAAACCGACTGAGACCAGCAGCTCTGCCGGACTCCAGATAAGATTCCAAGGTTGTCATGGATTCTTCTGTGCTTATAAGTTCTGCTGCTTAATCATGCTAACGCAGAGCAGCGAGCCTTTCCGGCATAGCTGCCATCGCGCTGGTAGGGCTTAGCCCGGTTACACAAAGCAAAACAGGGTATACTGGCACAAAACATTTTACAGCTGTGTATGCAGAGTGCAGTTTTTACTGGTACTATACATCAACAGAAAAGTCATATCCTTGGCAGTAAAATCTCTGCGTAGGCTAGGTATAAATCCCAACGGAAGTCATGCTTACTTGAACCTGCTCATATTCCTATCATTTCCCCCGGGGATCTCTTTATCACAGCTCCCTTTACCCTCCCTGATGCGTTTCCGTGTGTACTCCCACAGCTTCCAAACCTCTTCCCAGGTTTGATTCCAGCTTGGACTCCTCCCAAGCCTCTTGCAACACTTTCGGATCAAAACAGTCCATATAAATTTTAGTTTTCTTTCCAACAGCCACTTCCTCTGCTTTCCTGTCAGATGGGTTAACAGACCAGCTGCAGTAACAGGCCAATACAAGCCCAGTTCTTCCAGCAGGACAGGTGAGTGTTAGGCAATAAATATTGTTACCTGCTTATTTCTGTCTTTTGTGTATCAGAAGATATAAAATGAATACAGTTGAGGGAGGTATAATTTTTATTCTTGGCATCAAACTGCACACAAGCCTATTTTCCACTACAAAGAGGTTTTCCTAAGTATAGACTTTTTTTCCCCCACACAAATCCTCTCTAAGGCTCTTGCACATTTAGATTTATCAGATACTTGAATTGGGAACTAACAACTGCCCCACAAAACTGAGTAAGGTACCTACATGTGTACGCCTACCTTCCCTACTAGTATTAATGACATAACTACTCCAGACCCCCAGAGATCACGGTTGGCGTAATGCCTGCACGCAGCCTGAAGGGCATTGGCACTCCCTCACCCCCCATGCACGCACACCCACTAAGTCCTTCTCTGAGAGGCAGACAAGCTGGAGGCAAAAAAGGGACAAAGTCACTGATCTGAAGCGAAGACTGCCACCGGGCTACCTCTGAGCATGTCTCATGGCACAGATGACGCCAGTAGCTTGAAGAAGCATAGCTTACAAAAAAATGAGTATGCAGCAGAACTGTCTGTTTATGTTACTACAGTCTCGCTCCCTGGGGAGATCTTCTGCAATGCTTCCTACTGGTAAACTTAGAAGTATTTCTCTGCCGGTTGTGTCGGCTGCAGGAGCTGGTTGTTTCTCGTATGGGAAGTGAAGGGGAACTACCAGCACTTCAGTGCTGTCCTCCGTGTGGACAGGGTACCTCCTAGCTGCTTCACAACAAGGCTCAGGGAACCAACCCACAACCCCAGCCAAGAAAACGTGCTTTCTCCTGAAACACCTCCAAACCTATAGCTCTGGCCGCTGGGGAAGCAAAAGGCCACGCAGTATTGAGGACACCGTGGGGTTTTGATCCCTGATTACTTGGTGTTGATCATATGAATAACTTAAAAACAAACCAAAGAAAGAGTCCCACCAAACTGATAGAAAAAAAAGCCAGCTTCAGCATTTGTCTTCCTCACACTTTACTCAACTTGAGCTAGAGCAGGCAGACTGCAAAACCCACAGCAGCAGAGGCATGGAACGGGAGCGCTGTGTTGACTCAAGCAGCAGCCAGAACCCTGTGATGATCCAGCTCATAAAGATTAAAAACACTCTAATCCTTGAGCTAACGAACGGATAGGGCTTAAGGTTGGTGGATACTTCCGTTACAGCTTCTTTACATTCTGCAATAAAGAAAATCTCTTTGGCTAACTAATGAACTTATTTTTCCTCCTTTTTCCCAGCCTGACTAGAACTAGCAGTTATCCTCTCATAAGGTCTTGATCCTGAGAGAGACGCTAAATGCTACTATACAAAAATAGCTTAGGTTTCTCCCATTCGTTATTCATCTTTTATTTATGCTCTAAGCTGTTTGAATAGAGCAGGGACAGTTTCTTCTTATGGATTTGCACATCAGATTCAAACTACAGCTCCTATATTTCACTGGGACCACTGGCTGCTGCTGTAAGAAGGTAAAAAAAAAAAAAAAAAAAAAACAAAGATACCAGGATATGCAGACAGGCAGTCTAATGGTTACCTGAAAAAAACAAAGAGAAATGGCAATAATCCAATGAAAAGTGACATCTCAGAAAGTTACACGACAGCGATAGATACAGCAACCAAGGCACCAACACCACTCGCTATCAAAGGAAAATTTACAGTACTAGTGGCTGCAGCAAATATGAAATCTCTGTAGAAAGCTGGTTACTAACTGTAGCTCTTCCAGCTCTCCTTACAACCTTGATACTTGGGAGATCCCCTCAGAAAACTGCCGGAAAGTACCTCATCCTAGACATGGCTGTGGCTGCCAGCCTTGAACGTAGTGGTGTTTTGCAATCAAAGTAGCAAAGACTGCAATTACTAGCTCATCTTTCCAGTCTTCTTTCTGAAGAAGGTAACACTCCCAGCTACAACGAAAATGATTAAGAGAGCAGAAACTGTGGAGCAGATGAGTAAGTAATAACCAGCTGACTCGTTTCCTGATTCAGAGATGTCTGGAAACCTAAATTAGCAAGTCGCAGAACAAAAGACTTTATCTTTCAGCAACTTCACCTTTTCTTTTTGTTCTACATGGAGAGAGAAGTCTGCGGTGAACAGGCCCTGCGGCAGTGCCTCACGAAGGCCATTTATGCCCTTTTTCCTGCACTTGGTGATATTTACAGACACACAGGTCTTGGTATGACAGTGCCTGGCTAGGGGATCTCCAGTGCACCCTTCTGAGCTGCTGGCACCACATGGCTCTGTATTTCTGCGCCCTCCTTACTTTCACAGCTGCAGGTTGCCCGTGTTTTGGATTGTTGTTTTCAATAATGTGGGGGAATCCCTGGGATCAGGAGTGATTTTAAAACAAAACTGTCCTGCTGCAAAGAATGTTGAATTTTAATGAGTAAATATAGTGTGAATTAGAAGAACCCACAAACACAGAAGATCCTGCTTATGTTCATGAGAGAATATACTGTCTGAAGGTGCTCTAGCTGAAATGCTCGGGTGTTTATTTACACCAGATTCACTGAGGATTTTTGTAATACAATATTACATATGCAGGTTTTTGTTAAATTGCTCTATGGATGTTGCCAGAACTGGAACTGGACATTTCATCACAGGGACAGCAGAAAGTTATTAAGGAAGCTTCCAATGTAAGCACCAAAAACAAGTATTCTTCCAATGTATTGATGCAGGTACACGCTGATACATTAATTTAACTGTCCTGCAGCCAGAAGTGAGCCACAAAAAGCAACTAGAAACACAAAATTCTTATTAACTGTAAGAAACGGACCAAGATAATCTGCAGCCCATAGGGATCATGGTAACATGAGGTCTCTCAGATGCTGGGGTAAATGGTTTCACATTGAAGATACCAGGCATATTAAAGAATGTCAGGCATTTTCTCTTAACTGTAAGCCAATATGGAACAACCAGAATTTTTGAAAGATTTCTTTTTAACCTCAAGACATGACACTAGGAACCTGGAGGGAACACTGACAATATAACCCCCTCTGGCCCTCTTCTGGGAGACCCCCCAGGAGCCAATACCAAACAAATAAGAGATAAGATTGCTAATAAGGCCCAGTACACTGCTGACATAACTAGGAGAGAGAGAGAGGCTGGAATCAGAGTGTGCTGTCTGGCCTCCTCAGATATGGGACTATGTGGAACAGACAGACTTTACTGAAAACAGCCAGGCTTCACTATGGTAGTTTCAAGCCTGACAGGGGTTGCTCGTTGGAAATTACATTTTTGTTTAACCCCTAGTAATCTCAATTTATCTTCAAAAGTATAGGATAGCCACGTTTTTCAGAAACAAACTTCTACAGAATGTGCTGAACTCTGCCAGTCACTGCTGACACCAGCCTGCATTTCTCTGCAAACATGTTGATTCATAAATGGAATTCAAAGAGTCAAAAACTAATTCCACCACCCTAAGTAAGTCCTAAGTATTGCTTCAGTTGCATAGAAACCTAATTCGGGAGATCTAAGTAGAACATAAGTGCAACAGGGTTTGTGTTCATCCCTGAACAGGGGAATTTTTGTTAGACTATTTAAAATAACTCAGCATTCTACAGGGAAGCTTTATCTTGGATGAACCCACAGAATTCATTACAAGAGTAAACACGTGATACAGAAAGTGTTCACCTCACCTTGACAATTTGCAGTCTGGATTCAGAAGGGTAAGAGATAAAATGTTGAGGCAGATGATAAAAAAACCTACTGTGTTGGAATGTAATTTGAATGTCCGATAGACTGTCCTTGGTAGTCCCAAACCACCAGAATAAATGACTTCAGTCACAAATGAGACCGAGGGAACATTATGCAGAGTTTCAAATTACAGAATACAAAAAATGAAGCTAATCTGCATTATTCATAAAGGCTGGCCCAGTGAAAGACCCGAAGAGGCTGAGTTTTCTGGAAGTTCAGCCAGTGATGTTCCCCAGTCTCAGGCAATTAGAACCCATATATCACTCATTGATAGTGGACTTCAGTGCCTGTGGCAGAGAAACTCAGATAAAAAGAGGAAATATTTAATAACATAAATAATCAATAACAAACCTGAGCAGAGGAAAAGAATTTCCAAATCTGTGAATGAGTTGCTTCATTCTTATATTTATATATTACTCATTTGTTCTCAAGAGTTTATTAAACATCGCATTGTTTCAAGTTTGAGTATAACAAACCATTCCAAAAATCATCACCAAAACATATGGTCTACTTACAGTTTTGGCTATTACAGAGTGTGCTATTTTGAGCTAATTCAACTATCAGCAGCGGTTTTGCAGACATTGTGGATACTCCAATAATTCAAACCAGGCCTTACGCATGTTTGCCTGCTGTTGCAGTAGAGGCAACGCCGCACGAAGGTGCTGCTGGCCTCGCCGGCGCTTGAGCCCTGCGGCACCCTGCCTGCCCAGCTAGCTTGAGACCCCTCAGCTGCCCTGGCAGCCCCAGCACGGGTGGCTTCCTGCCCTCGCATCCTATCCCGCTGGCAATACCTGCTTTTTTTAATCTTTCTGTAATGTCTCAAACCGGCTCTCCTGTAAGCCCTTCTGCTACAGGCTTTATTTCCATCCCTATTACTCAGCTTCTCCCTTCTCATTTTTCAGTTATTACCAGTCAAGCTCAGGGAGCAGCAGCAGCAAAAGAAAGTTTCTAGCTCAAAAATGACGTCTGTTGAACAACCTAGACAACACTTTTGTTCAGCATATCAGCTTTTCCTCTGCCTTCATCTGACTTGCATTCCCGTGACTCTGGAAGGCCCCTTATACAATTATGTCCCCATTTATCCTACCTGTGTTGCTTCTTGCTTGGTTTTCCTGTGAAATTCCTGTGAAATTCCTGGTTGTCATTAGCATGACTGTGCATACACAACCTGCGCAGTGCGAATGCAATAGCCTTTCATCCAAAGTGACACATTCACCTTGCTCCCTCACTCTTTATTTCAGGTGGAATTTTTATAGGTGGAAACTTTAACTCCATCTGACTCCAAACATTTAATTGAACCTCTTAAACATCAGTGCCTGGTTGCCCCCTGTTCGCTGTGAGACAGGCACTGCAAGAATGCAGCTCAGCCCATCTATGAACTGTCCCTCTTCGCTGACTGTAGAGGGAGCATAGATCCCTAAATCAGGCACTTCAGATATATGCCCAAAATTAGTTTGCATAAATCCAGGCAATCATATGTGTTGATTCATATGAGTTTGGGAATCTAATTATATCTCATTTGGTATAATTACAGTATTTCTGTACTGTTTATTCAGTACCCAGGGTAATGGACCTGAAGCTATACTGGAATATGGATAAAAAGAAGCACGTACAGGAGTTGCACATATGGTGTAGAAGCACAGTCTCTCAATCCTTCACAGAAAAGCTGCCCCAGCAAAGGATCCTTCATGGGCTCCTCTGCGTTCTGCATCCCAGAACCTCATGGCCAGATCTGGGCTGCACGAAAGACAAACTCGCTGGGTTGTTAAAAGGGGCCAATTCAGATCAGGAGTTCTCCTATCCGAGCTAACACATAAGTGAGCCCTCAGTTAGGAATGTTCTCTACAGACTAGTATCAGTAGTGGGAAGACATTGATATTCAGTATTAGGGGTTTTTCACCACTCTGGGTAGGAGCAGTACTTTTATCTGTATTTCTTTTGCATCCTGCAATCACATCTGATTCTCTCCTGTAGTTACTCTACACTAAGCCAGTGAGCAGAGCCCAAGGATTTTGTTTTATTTGTTTAAAATATACTTGCAGCCATGAGTTTTTGAAAATCACACTCCTTTTCAACGGCTAAAGGAACGCTCTGGGACAACATATCACAAAAGCTAGTTCAGCTGCTTTCCAGAAGGAGATACAGCATAAAACTAAATAAATGACAAATTAAAATGGGCCACTGGAAAAAGCAGAAGGAAAACAGTGCAAGGTAATAACACAAGCAATCAGAAAAAGCAGGCAAAAAGATGTGTAAGGAGAGCTAACACCGCTCTTCCAGTGCACAATGGACTCAGACCAGGGCAGCAGTATTCAAAGTTACCTGCTGCATGACAGTACCACCGTCCAGCTGCTTAGTTCTTCTGTTATGAACATAGATCTAATATCAAACGCTGCAGTTCCTTGTTAGAATATGAGAAACAAATGCTGGCCACACACCAGGAAAAATAGTGGGTTTCTGGACTTTGAATGAACTGACCTAACAGCTGAAAAAACAATTCAGTCCTATTTCAGAAATCCCCTTTCTGCCCATCCTAGTGGTTCATAGCAGCTGACGGTTTGCTGTGAAAATACTAGTGCCTTCTCCTTTTAAAAGAGATGTAATACAAGCTCTTGCTGATTGGCATGAATATGTATTGAATCAGACAGTTTCCCTGAGCCATCTAAAGTTCTTACTTCTGTGTGGTCCAGACATGATGGTAGAAATAGGAAAGATAATTACCTTGCAATTTTTCTTCTTTAAAAATATTCTCCAAGAGTCTAACTTCTAGATCCTGGCACAAGGCTGTGGGAATACTACTGCGATGTTTGGTCCTGAATGGCACTGGTAGTAGCAAAGAGCGAAAGCTGTTTCTTTGTACTGGCCCACAGAGATAAATCAGGAAAAAGAATAAAGGATGTATATTACCACTTCTTATATTATAGCTGATCTAAAAGATGTCCTAACATTGCATACTGGAAATCCACTTTGACTTAGCAAAAATATCACTCAGAGCTAAGCTGTAAATTATGAATAAGTGTCTGAATCTAATTTTGAACAGGTAGCTGCATAATACTATGCAGACAAGGCTTATTAGTCTTGAAAGTACTTCCATGGGGCCCATGGACCAACTCCATGCAATATGGAATTCAGGTTTTCTGTCATGCATAAATCCAGATTCAAATATCTAAGACACATGAGTCAAGTTGGGAAAATGAAACAGTATTTCTCACATTTTCATGTTTCTCTCTGTAAACATAAAACCTAAAATAAAATTTTAAGTTTTGATTCTTATGTAGTTAGGCAACTCCATAATTTAGAATTAAAAACTTCACCAAGTATTACTAGTCTCACAACCTATCTGGCAATGCCGAATGGTGAAAAATAAAGCAGCTCCATAAATCAGGGTTATCTGGGGTATCCAGTGTATACATCATCCTAAATTAGCTGGATTTGTTTCAGATAACTAGCAGGTCCTGTTTACGGCATGCATTCCCTGAGAGTGAAGCAGGTCTTGTTTTCAGAGAGTTTTTGCCCCTCTACTTGTGTATAAGGTCAAATCCCATTTAGCTGGCAGCTTTATCTCAACACAAAGTATTTACAATTGTATTTTTACAATTCTTGGACCATGAGAAAAAAAAAAAGTCCTATTAAAACAAACGACGTTACATAAACCTTCTGTAGAAATCTCAGTGGTAAAAAGAATATTTGCATTATAAATCAAACACTTTACCCAATGCATAAGAGTCATAGGAATTTATAAAGAATGAAAGAGCTTTAATGGCAAATTTGAAAAAGATATCTGTTCTGATAAATTAACTATGTGAATAAAGCATCAGGCTTCATTTATTTTGCAAACAATATTACACGTTTTTACACGCAACATCATTGTTTATAGCTCTGTGTTCACTTTTTACTCTCCACAGACCAGGAACACAGCAACGCAGCCAAATTATAAGCAAGCATTGCTAACTCCCTTTCATTTTCAAAAATAATGATCTATAGCAATGATTGTGTCCTGGAGCGCAGGGTCATCGTGCTCCATAGAGGGGCCGGTCTGGGGCCTCCTCAGGAGATGGGACGTTGTGGAGCACCAGTGCCCACGGCAGTCCTGACCCAGGGGGAGGCACGGACAGGTCCTGCACGCCCAGGGCCAGGCCCCACAGTGCTGGGAAGGTCAGAAGGACATGCAGGGTACCATGTTTGCGGTAGGTAAGGTCCTGCAGGATATAGGACACATACCACAGGAAACCAGGCTCCATTAATTCTGCTGCTCAGCTTTGTTGTTCATCTCTTTAAATTAATCTGCAGAAGAAAGAGCCTTCCTAAAAGTCTTAACAACAGAGATCAAGTTTGCAAGAAAGTGTTGTCAAGAAGCCACTATTTTAATGTCTGATAGTTTCCAGTGCCTCACATTGTGTCATTACAGTATGGTGTGACATTACAGTATGGCAATATTGATACTATTTTAAAATAGTTTCTGATGTTCACATAATCTGCGGCTTTTGCATTATGAAACTGTTACTCAGACAAAATTCCTACTGCCTCATTACCGGGAGCTTTACACTGAACACAGCCTTAAGTGCTTCTCACTCAGAGGCAGCAATGAATGACAACCGGAGAGCACAAGGAGTTTTCAGCAGTCTTCTCTGCTCCTCCAGTGGAAGCTACTGCCCCCAAACAGGGATGAACAAGAACCTTATGAAGCCATTCATCCTTAGCACTGAAGGGAACAGCAGAGCAATACCCCGAACATACTACAGCTCTACTGTTTGTAGTCAGTTGGCAATACCTTCTACTTTTGAGAACATTATAAAACAGCATTTCCTTGCCTTCTCCCTCTTCCCCCACAGCCTCCGCTGGGTAAAACTACTCTAATCATCAGGAAAGCAGCATGCCTTATGGTACCAGCCACAGGAAAATGTGGTCTGTACTCTTGGGAAAACCCAGAATCACCAGTTCTTGTGAGACTGGTTGAGGAAGAAGTAAAATGGGAAGTTTCAGAATCCAGATAGCAACCATGAGAATAGCATTCTGATTTATTTTAACCATTTACTACCTAGAATTTGGGAAGCTATGATTTATTTTCTGTTGAGAAAGAAACTGGTGACAATTATTACTTTGTTCAATTCTGTTTATAAAGAAAGAAAACAATCTGTTTGCTTAAACACAGAAGAGACAGAAGAGATTTGCTCACAAATCCAATTACCTTTGTAGCTAGCATTCCGCCCAAACGTCCTAATTCACTTTATTATTTTTAACATTGCCAGACTATTGCTATTTCTGTGTCTGTGGCCATTGCTTTTTTATTGCCCTAACTCAGTTTCTCTGTTTTTTCCTCCCTTCCTTCACAGAGCCATGAACTTTTACCAAACAGCACCCAATAAAACCTCTTTACCCACGTATGCTTGTTTTGAAGAGTGACTACTGTTTCTGTCATCTGGACCAGAAAAGAAGCCAGCTCTCACACCTATCTTAAGTATAAACAAGCTGTTTTCTTCCTGACTACTTTCAGAATGGTTTTATCCAACCCCAGAAATACTAAGCAAAATCACATTCAATTCATGTTTGTGACAACATCAGCAATGAAACTTAACTATATACCAAGTTAGAGAACAACGTCCTAACTTAGGACAAAGAACTGGGAACTCCCAAAGGCTCATTTCAGCTCCAAGCACTGTGCTTATGATCTGCCCGTAGTTTTCTTCTGTAAAAAATACTTACTAGCTTATTAACACTTACTCCTCTGAAGGGCTAATCGATGCTTAGATGCAGCAAAATGATAGCAGTAGGCAATCTGATTAAAGACACTCAGCATGATGTGACAAAGTAAGGCAAAGAGCTTCAGCTTTAGTCTGCAGAGCTAACAGCAACAATAAATTCCTACAGTGACTGATTGTTTGCAGTTAAGAGGTCAGTGGCCAGTGAAAACAGCAAATGTAATACAATAAATATGGGTTAGGGAGAGAGGGGACAGAAAGAAGCTTTTTAAGAAAAGACTGAAGATATTGCCAGATCTTCAAGAGATGTAAATCAGTATATCTCCAGTCAAAGTAAGGGGCTTGTGTAATGTAATGAAGCTAAAAAGATGGTCCAAAACAATTACTAGAAAGTAGGATGGTGATAAAAGAAAAAAAAACTAATTTCATTTTGAATTCTAGGGGAAAAAAAAAACAATACTTTAAACTGTTTGCTTATTATTACCCAGGTGGACAAGAGCATTACAAGGTGATGGTTATACTCTCAATGCCCCACTCCTCCAAGTGCTGCTGACAGTCTGCTCTTCAGTCTGCACAGACTTTCTTAAGAAGGAAGCATCTGTTAGCATCTTAAGAGCCACAGCACTACCCCTTGAAGGCATAAAGCAGCTGAGCTGTGGTACCCAGTTTCTAAGGTGTGACAAATGAAGAGCCAGAGCCTGGGAAGCTTTCCTTCCTAAAGGAGTAACAGACAAAGGGAAGCAAAAGAGGTCCTGCAGTTTGGGACTGCTTGGCCAAGAGGTAACTGTGGGCTGTAATGTACATATAATGCAAATGAGTCTGAACCGATTTCCAAGTGCTTCAGACGTTAAGGATACTTCTGCACTGTTAAATTAAACTTTTCTGAAACCAGTTCCTGGCACTGAGGCTAGCAAGCACGGAAGAAGCTGTCTTCATGCCAACGAGCGCGCTCACCCTCACGACCAAGGTGCCACATATATGCTCTGCATCAGCAAGGGTCCCTGGGCCAGCAGTGTCTGGGATGGGTTTGAGAGGGACAACTGAGGCCAAGTGCCGCTATAGCAAAACCACCACCGAGGTGGTGGAGAGCCAGTGCCTGTGAACAGTCCCTGCACTGTTGAGTTTACTCATACAGGCATAGCCTTGGGCTCACACTTCTCTTCACGATCCTTTCTCCTAGCTCCAGCCCTGTGGGTATTCTGGCCTTGAGAAGTCAAAGGCCTGGGCAGATCATAACAGCATCTATGCTGGAAGACCACCTTGGGAAGCTACTTCCACAAGCAGCATAGAGAGATAGGCAGCTCCAGAGGCCCTTCAGCCCAGCTGAGATGTGATATCCCACTGCAGAGTGCTCGTCTCACCCCGCTGGGTTTGGGGGGTGCCTTGGCTAGCAGGCTTCCCAGCACAGTCTCCTCTAGAGTACCTATACTGATCCTCTTGCATATCACTGCTTCTCCTCAAAGGCGAGGTGCTTTTCTTTGACATGACCAGGGTCTCATGATTAAACAAGATCCATTTCCTCGTGATTTAAAATAAGCTTTTCTTTGACTTCATTAATCTTCTTTGTTCCCTCTGCAAGTCCTTTTGAAACTCCCATATTTTAGATTTCTGTTCCTTTTTGCTGTTTGAGAAATTTCCATTTTATCTGGTGCAGTCATTAAAGTTAATGACTGCCCATTACTCTGACAAGTATGTGGTATAGACCCAGTCAGCAAATGGGCTGTTCCACATTACAGCTATAACATATTAATAACAACACTGTCCAATATTCATAAGTTGTCTGTAGAACATATTGGCCACACTCTGTGTATGGGATCAAATAGTGGTGGTGTTCAAAAAAATGTTTTAGTCTTTTTCAAAGGCAGACTGCAGGACTCATGTTTTAACCTACTTTAGTCTCATAAACAAGAGCAAACCAGCCAAGTCACTTAGCTCAGATATTTAAGTAAGACTTTGGTAACAATAATTTTGAAATGTCATCTTTTTTTCTACAGAAGACGTAGTCAATGGTAATAAAAACACTTCTAAAACAAATATCGGTGTTTGAAATCCCCACTGCCTTGTTGGATAAACAAATACTAAAGACATTTAAATGACAAAATAGCTTGGTAACATTTAGCAGTTACATGTGTAGACGGCAGCGCAGTAAACACAGTACTACAATGAAGACATTTTTTAAAAAGTCAAGAACTTCTACATCTTCTGAAATTCCTCTGTGGTAAAAATTGCTGAAGACAGAAAGAACTTTATAATGTAGAACATATATTCAAAGGTATGAATGGATTACTTCCAATAAGGGAAATCAAATACATAACATTATTTTAGCAATTTGTCTCTGTTATTTTGGATATGCAGTGAATATTAACAGAAGTTGTCAGATGAAATGATCCTGTCTTCTACCCACTAGAGCAATCTACAAAAGTAGTCACGTATGCATACATTTGAGTAAACAGGAAGATATCTTTGAACTATATCCCTCTTTTTTTATGAACACTCTCAACTTACACAATGGAAAAACAGGCGCAGACTTCACGGCATGACACCCAACAGAGCCCAGTACAGCTGTTGGCAGGACAGAATGATAAAATACTGCACAAGAAATTTGGGTCAAGGCAGCAGTACTTAAAAAACTCTGCTCTCACTCAGCAAACTTACTAGTGATGCTTCTTAACAGGGATAAAATCCACAAGTCAGTAATCTTTCTTAGGCTTAAGAGAAGCAACAAAGTCTATGCAACAAAGTCTACTTTTGGAAGTCATATTGTTGAAAACAGTAACTGCTCTGAGTATTTGAGGATCAGTGAAGGTCCTGTTTTATCGAGGCTTGTGTTGAAAGAAAACCTAATTTTTTTTCTGCCTTATTTTTCACATATTCCATATCAAGTATCAGCTTCGGTGCATTGATGCTATTTTATGAGCCACCTATGTGAAATATCTTTCATCTACAATGTAACCAGTGTCCAATACCAATTATGTTTTTTCCCTGAATGCATGAATTTATCAGCCATGAAATACTGTGCTATTTCACAAATTTCTAAGCTGCCCGGTTGCATTACTGTGCAGTATTTATAGACTCAAAGATGCGCCCCCAGTAGTGGCTCCCCAAAAGACCCCCGTTACTCCCCAGCAAGCTTCCACAAGCAGTGCAGTAATGAGCAGGTAGTGCACACTGTGACAATATGAGCATCCTGAGGAAAAAAATAACACATTTTTTTTCTTAAGAAAGCCCTCACAACCATTATTATTCTGTGACCAGCAGAGAGGAAGAGTCTCTGACATTTTTCCTTCCTTACAAGCTGGCAGCTTTCTAAGCGAAAGAATGGAGTAGCATGTGTAGTCATTGCAATCTGTTCTGATCGGTTGCTGGCTAATTAAGGCTTTAGCTAATTTAATTTTGAAAGATGGTTTGAGTTAGAATCTGAAAACTCTTGTTTAGTAATACAAATGAGAACTGAAAACATATGTTACTCAACTGAGAATGAAACAGCACTTGTTCAAATAATCTTAACGGAGGCTGTAGGTGTCACTAACAGCAGTTAAATGGTAGTGCTGCAGCAATTTTGACTCAAGGCAGACTACAATCTTTTAAAAGTGTGAAATAACGTATTGATAAACTCAGCTGTTTGAAAACGGACACAAAAAATGGAAAGGTAGAAGTAGTAAATACTGGGATTGACTGGAAAACCTTCACAAGCTTTCTCCTTTGTGAGGAACAAAACTCTTTATCCTAGAAAATGTGCAAAAATTCAGTTTTGTTCTGGTTGAAGAAATGTAAATGCAAGTTTCTATTAGTTCAATTAATAATGTGGAATATTTTTCCAAACACCTTGAACTAACTGTCTGCACTAAGATATCAACAGAATGACGAGTTCTGCCACTGTGTCTTGGGCTTTTCCTGAAGGTCTGAGAAGGGCTGGTGAGCCTGTGTACAGGAACCTCGAACAACAGGCTTCTTGGTGATGCAGCATCATCCAAGCTCGGAGAATATTGGGGGTATGCTCTTCATTTGCTTCATAGATGTTGAATCATCTAAATGCCGTCCAATACGCTCATTCTCCAGTAAAGACCAAATTTTGAAGAAATGCAGTTACATACAGTGATGGTTTTGACAGTAACACTGGCTTGAGAAAACCCATCCCTGTCCACTCACTCCCACCTCCCCAAGGCCATAACTTTCGAATCCTGCTTTGCACTGAAGCCAGGATACCTTATAACTGCGTGGCAAACCTACAAACTTTAGTGCATGCGTTGAATGATGTTCAGTATACAAATCATATCTTTCTCATGCTTGTACATGACTAGGTAAAGAATAGTATGTTTTCAGTAAAATTTCAAGTTGGAGTCCATTATACTTAATGAGATTATGATCAACTAATTATATATTGCTAATAAAATGGTATATATTGTACAAATACGATTGGATCATCTTTTACGAATACCCAAACATGTTTAATATTCCTGACATTTGGCTGTTTGCTTTTACAAAGCTCTTTTTTGAAAGTGAAAATATAGCAATATTTTTCCTGCGATGTTTAACTTTCTGATTCTTAAATTGCAAAGCAATACTGTTATTTAGATTGCAAGGACAGCAGGAAGAATATTTACTCTGTTTAAATCATCTCTTTCTGAAAACATGGTTTGTTTATTTATTTATATGTGGAAACACAATAGATACTAGGCTTTGTGAAATAGAATAAAACTTAAAGGAGCAAAACAGAGTTATAAACTGAAATTACCACAGCAGTATGAAACTATAAAAAGTTAATATTTAGGGATAAAAACACGCTATGTTGATAACTGCTAGTGCTGGGTGGAATTCATCACCCCCTGAAATGGAAAAGCTGCATGTTATCTAATTATTTTTTTACTACATGAAATTTTATTTTTCTCAAAATCTCCATCTTTTTAGTTGGTGTTGATTCAAGATGTTAGGAATGATTGCAGTCTACAGCAACAAGAGAAAAAAAATCAGTTGTTAAACATGTCTGACTCTAGGAGATAATTCAAATGGAAAAAAATCCAGGTCATTGGCCTTTTTAAATAGACCCCCGGCAATATTTACTCCTCCATAAATAGCACAGTCACATGAAATAAAACTGTGTTCAGTAAAGCCTGCAAAACAAAAGAACAATTTACAGACTGAAACGCAAACTGCGGCTCATGTGCTCAGTGGGTAGGATTAAGCGAGCTCGCTGCCCGGTCCGCGCTCAGCGGCCGCGGCGGCAGATCCGCTGGGAGGAGAGCGCGCCAGGTCACCCAACGTGCTGCCCGCGCCAGCCACGGGGTCGAAACGCCGCCGCGGCTCTGCCCCGGATCGCGACCCGCGGGAGAAGCGAGTGCCCACGACTGAGGGCGCATCCGCATCCGCAGGATTCGCTGGTGCTGCCGTGCTGCGGTAGCTCAGTGACTTATGGCCGTCGTGCTGTAGTAAAGGCAGTAAATTCCCCCCAGGTAGGCAAGTCCTAACACGAATATACGCGCTTCTGAAACCTTAGTAAGACTGAGCAAGTTCATTTTATCTGCTGGCAAAAAGAAAATTTAGGGATGTTACCGACAAAAAGCCAAATGACTAAATTATTATAAACATTTCCAAGATCCCTCAAAAGCTTGCTTCAGTCTCTTTTGTGTGTTTACCCACACTTCTGACTTTATCTCAGTTCTCATATCATTTTTTTCAAAGACTCAGATCTGGGAATCATGTTATTACATGAGAATCACAGCCATCTCTTTTAAGCCTCTTTTGCAGCTCTCACGTTATTTGAGAAAAGTCTGAAAACATGAAACAAATGCACATTAAAGCTTTGTAACCTACATGACAAATCAAAGGAATCCACAAGCATGTATGACCTGGTTTCATTCATTAACTGGGGAGTGGGAGGATTGATAATAATTATTCAGTATTTAGGACTCCTCTTAAGTAGTAGCACTCATTCTGCTTTTGCAAGAGGAGTTTATAAAAGGCGTCCCTGAGAAGCTGTAGTTTCAAACCGAGCATGCCGATACAGAGCAGCCGTTTGCAAACAGCCCTTGCCAGGCCACTTGCTCGCGGACCGCAGAGAACTGCCTGTGCATGAGGCTCGGCTCTTTGTTTCCTGCTGCTAAATCACAGTAGACAAAGATGAAGACATAAAAATAACTTTCAGCAACTATTTGCCAAGTAGGAGATTACTATTTTTGATGTGGGAAAAGAATTACAACTTGAGGTGCAAAGCTAATTCCTTATAGGAAGGGTTCTGCACTGTCAAAACACTCCCAAACACCAGCCCAGCAAGCTCTTTCCACCCTACATTTACTTGAGAGATTTGGCCATTCCCTTCATTTCTCTTTGTTACAGCATATATATCTCTTGGCCATGTTTTGTACTTTTCTGGCTGCCACATTCATTAAGTTTCCAAGAGCAGCTGATTCTTTGCATGCAGTAATTCTTGTTAGCCTGCTGAGAACTTGACAGAATAAACCTTGCTGTTTGTTTGTTTAATTCCTTTCACTGAGCATTAGGAATTATTTCTGAAAGAACTCTAGCTTCCAGGTGTTCACTTTGTAAATGCAAACATTTCGTAACAGAAACAGTTCCTTTTTATTTTCTAAATGTTGGGTCGGACGATCTTTATAGGAGACTGAAAAGCTGAGGACAGCGCCAGTTGGCATTTTCAAGGCCTAGTTTGCCACAGACAAACATTTAGAAAGTAGTGGTAAATAGGCTCTACTTTTTTTTTTTTTTTTTTTTTTTTTTTTTTTTTAGTATTACAGTGAACACAGGTGTCATTTGTTACCTTTAAAAAATAACATGAATTCACTTTTCCCACCGAAAATCTTTCCCATTTCTTGTACAAAATGCAAACAAATCTTCAGCACAAAGAATAGACCTATATATATATATATATATATGTATTTATGTATGTATGTATATGTTCATGTTCTGTAGATTTTTGCTAAGGGAATATCACTCCGGCAAAGATGCTAACCAACTCTGAAAGCTTAGTTGTAAATGTATGCCCCAAAGGGACACTTTGCATCTTACTGATCCAGATAGACTCCTCTTGAGCTCTCAGACATCACTGCTTCCACTCAAAAAGATAGTTCAATACACAAACAGAATTAAGGAGTTAAATTGGGATATATTTTCATCGGATTATCTGTTATGATAATCTTGTGTGTTTATGTTTACACACACAAACTTCTTAAAATAAATTTTGTATTTTCAACACATTCATGTTGGGTTAGCTAACAGAAGATTTAATGAAAAAGTTTTTAAAATAACAAGAATCAGAGCTAGTTTTAATAATCCATGGCCTGCACATACATAAGCACATAGCTTTGCCTGAAAGGCCATAATAATGTCTTCACAGGTATACTGAAGGAAATCTAACTCAGAGGCCTCAAGAGAAGGTCCTGCCAACTAATCTCTGACTTCCAGTCCCATTGGAAGGACTTCAAATCCTCCTCTAGAAGGAAGATAACAGATGGTCTCTGAGATAATTGATTCTATATTATTTAAGGATTTATCAAGCAAAAGATTTAGGAACACTTCTGCCAGATAGTGACTAGCCAATGCAGATTGAGAACATTTAGATTTTTACACACTTTAACCTGAAATATGTGAATAACTAACTTGGTTTTAGTGGCACAGTTCAAGTGCTTAACCTTAATCCAATGCATGTTTGAAAGAGCAGAGTCTTAGCCCAGAAAGTATTTTAAGTTAGCTGAAAAAAATACCTTGAAAAACCAACAGAATAGTGCAGTTATAAATATAAGCAATGTTGTGACCCACAGGAATTTTCCTTTAAATTTTTCATTTTGAGCAGGATGTCAAAACAAGTTTTCATAACCTCTTTCTCCACAAACCTTCCTGGCTGAGAGTTCACCCACTTACGGCATCTTCTTTACTAAAACATTCCTCCCACTCCTTGCAAGAACTAGATGTCTTGTAGCTTGACCACTTAGCATCTTTACAGAAGGATGGGAAAGCAGAACTAGTTAACTCTATCTACTGGCAATGAGACAATTCCCTGTCCTCTGTAGCAACGTGACCCATGAAGCCCCACACTTCTAAGACACATTTGTTAGAACTCTAAAAGTTAATGACACATTACATTCTCATTCATGTTTTCAAAGGTCTCACTCCAGGAGAGAAGATACTAAGAACATACAGGAAATAAGTATCTATGATTTAATGAAAAGTATTGCAAATGTGACTTCTAGTTAAAACTGTTCTAGAATTTTACTTTTCCATTTTGAACGATAATGATCATTACTCCCTAATCCTTTGACTTTTCTTTCAAGTAAAGTGAGACACACAAAGTTTTGCAGGATCAGTGCTTCAGCATATATTGAAGGCTCTGATTATAAGAGTTGGAATAGCTTGGCATAAAATTACCATTCACAAAACTCTCTGTGGGCATCTGACTTTTATGAATTAGATTTGGAGGCAGCAGCTTTTAACCTGGCATCATCACCATGTGCCTTTAAATACATTCTAAAAACCATGAGGTTCAGAAGCTGATTCACAAGCAGCTCAGACAGCTGTGTAGGAAGCAGCGTGCGCAGCAAGCAGAGAAGAGCAATCTTCAGCTTTCTTAAACGCAGCTGCTTCAAATTGCCAGTCAGAGCTCTCGGTTTCATGTTTTTCTCCTAACATCCCAATCTCTGTATGCTCAGCTGACTTTATTAAACCACATAATTCCACTGACTTCAAAATGTTCATTAATTCAAACATTACAATTTCAGTTTGTGAAATTATAGCTGGTCCACAGAGCTGCTGCTGATTCTTCTCCCAAATAGAAGAGTTATATTAAAAGACAAAGAAAAAATCAATAACTAAAAATAGATTGGAGAGAATAGAACTGTTTCTTTTGTTGGCTGACTCACATTTCACAGGTATTTCTTGTATGAGTGATACATAGTCTGAAAATATTCTCAAGCGCAATCAACATGAAAATTCCATTTTTGCAAGACTACAGCTACTATTCACTTAGGTTTTTGAACCAGGAATTCCAGCTGCCAGTGGATTTTTACAACATTGACTTATCAGCATGGCAGCCATTCCAAAGCCTAGTAACCTTGAAGAAAATATTTTAAAGCTCAGAAAATACTCTTACATTACTTCACATTTATATGCTTTTCACTAACAGCTTTCAAAATAATAAATTGATGGAACTTTAAGATCGATTCCTTTACATTGCAAAGAGGCAGCAAGAGCTGAGTTGCCATTAAAGACCATACAGGACACCCCAGACTGCCACTTTCTAAAAATGGGTGTAGCAGAAAGTAACAGCTGTTGAGAGCAGGCAGGAACAGAGGAACACGCTGACACAGGGACTGGGCCTTAGTTCTGTTCTCTCTGAACAGGAGCTATGGTCTTTGAAGCGAGATGTGAACTAAGCCAGGTAAGGAATGCAAGAACTTCCTTTACTACCACCAATACAAGAGCTTGCAGTTTAAAGAACAAATGCCAAAAGGTACTCATTTTGTTTGTAAAATGGATTTTTTTATTTCATTTATGTTTTCATAAATATATATTTTACAAAGTCTATCTACCTATGAGAAAGATAACAGCACACAACTGTCCCTCCGCTTAGGGAAAAATAATTTATAGATATATTGTACACTCCAGACAATCTAGAAAAAAATTCTTAGACTACTCTCCACATTTTCTGAATACTAAAAATTAAAAACAAAAAAAAAAGATGAAGGCACACAGGTAATTATGCTTTAAAAAGTAAGTAAAGATGGAAAGAAAAAAAAAGGAAAGATTGATAAAAGAAAATGGTTCCTACGGAACAGGCTTCAACAGTCTTAGTTTTGTATGTTCACATAAAGCCATAACCTACACTTGATTTTTTTACTGATTACACATCCGAAGTTTAAACTCCAACTCATGAAAGCATATAACACATACAGTTACCTCATAGCATTTATAACCTACCATTGAGATTTGAGCATACATTTAAAATACCACAAGTACTTATCTTCTGAATTGGTGCCTAAAATTATGCATTAAGAAGAATTGTGTTGATATGCATTAAACTAGTCTGCCATCTCTACCTGAATGATTACCAGCTAAAGCATCCCATGCATTTATGATTCAAAAGTGGGTCTGTTTGGATATGGAAATGGGACCAGAGGGAGGTCAGATTTTCATGCAGCCATATACTGAATGCTCAAACATCATGCTTTTCCTTTGGCGTAGCAGTTAGAATTCTATTTGAAATTTGGTCATGGAAAACAAGAATTGCATAAATTGTGTTGGATTTTTACTTTTTGAAATATGTAAAATTCTGCTCCCTATGTCAGTAGTTCATCTTTTGTGCAGAAAGATAAAATTCCTAGTTCTTTCCCCCATCATTCAATCTATTTTATTCACACCCATTGTGTAAAGCAACATCTCTTGCTACCCATAGGCCTACAAAATTCAATATTCTCATCCTAAACCTCCAACTGAAAAATATTCACTTTGAAAGTCAAGCACATCCTCGCTTCACACAATCACATGCGTTGCAGCAGCCTCCAAAAGGAGGTTGCGACTCAGTCTGGGACAGCAAACTCCACGGTAACACAGCTTTGTAAAAGCTCAAACTCATCGGAGATACAGAAGTGAGGTGTCAGCACAAGCGAAAAAAAAAAAAAAAAAAAAAACAGAAGCGCTTAGAAGATAGCTAAGACCAGAGAAGGGCAGTATCCGCCGCACAGAGTGCATCCACGCTCCAGCTGAAGCATGTGCTGTCCGCGGTTAAAAACGCCTTTAGTCGTTTTCTCGGCGAGGAGCACCTCCAGTTACCACACGTGGCGCCTAACAGCTTGCAGAAAGGCTTCAACGCAACCGCTGTTTTCCCAAAAAACTTCAGGGATTGTTTTCAATTTTTCAAATTTCAAAGTTGTTCAGCGGTCGGACCGCGACATGCGGGAGACGCCGAGGCCCCGAGCCCCAAGGCCCCCCGCGCCGCCAGAGCCGTGCTCCGCGGCGGGAGGCGGCGAGGAGCCCGGCGCAGCGCCATGGCGCCGGAGAGGCGCCCAACAGCACTCAGGCCCAGGGAACCTGGTCGCGGCGGCGGCGCCTCCTCCCCGCCTCCGCGGGAAGCCGCCACGCCGAAGCCCAGCGGCAGCCGAGGCTCGGGGAAACGCTCCCGCCGCCCGCGAGCGTTAACGGCCGCGGCGGGGCGGAGCCCTCACACGCCTAACGGCCTCCCTCGGCCGCGCCCCTCCTTCCCGGCGCGAACGGCGGCCTCGGCACCGCCCCCCCCGCGCGGATTGGCCGGGAGCCGCCGCGCCCTATTCTCCTCCCGCTCCCTGGCGCTCGCTGTTTTCGCTCGTCAAAGATAAAACCCCGCCCACCTCCTCTCGGCTCCATTCGGTTGGAGAAGCCTGCTGTCGATCACCCCTCCCCCCCGCAGCTCGTCCCTCGTTCTCCCCACCCGGGAGGTGGTGGTGGTGCTGGGGGGGGGGGGTGTTCCGCGATGCCCTTTTCCCATTGGCTGCGCGGCGCTGCCAGTCACCGCAGCGCGGCGGCAGCGGCCGCTCCTCTCTGCCCCTCTGGCGCCTCGGCGCTGCCCCGCCCCCTCCCTCCCCTCAGCTCCCCTCGCGGCGCCAAGTCGCGGTGCGCGGGCGCGGCGGGCGGGGCCGGGATGACGGCGGCGGCGCGGGGAGCTCCCGGCGGCGGCTGAAGGCGGAGAAGAGGGCGTGTGGAAGCGAGCGATTGGGGCCGGCGGGCGGCGGCGGCGGCGGTGGTGGAAACCGCCTCCGCGGCGAGCTCGGCCCAGCGGCGGGTCCGGCCGATGACAGCGGGCTCGGCGCGGGCTGGCGCGGGCGAGCCCGGCTGAGGGGGGCGCCGAGCGAGGCGGCGGGCGGCGGCGGGCCCGGCCGGCCGCGGCTCTTGTTGCGCCTGCCCGGAGGAGAGCGGGAGCCCCGCGCGGGTGCCTGGGCCGCTCCGGCGAAAAGTTTTGGCGTGTGCCCGCCCCGCCGGGCAAAGTTGTTGCTGGGTTCGTGTGTTTGCTTTTTCCCTTCCTCCCCGGGAGCCGGCTCCGCGCGGAGAGGAAATCGCGAGGGAAGCAGGAACTGGGGAGCGAGGCAGCGGCCGGGATCCAGGAGGCTCCTCCGCGCCGGAGCGGGGCGGCGCGGTGCCTGCGCGCCGCTGGGACACCGGCCTGCGCGCCCGCGGCGCCGCTGCGTGCGCGGGCGGGCCTGAGCCGGCAGCTGCCGCTTTCCCCCCCTTTTTTTTTTTAAAAAAATTTTCCCCCTTTTAAGCGCGTTATTATTTATTTTTTTTTGCCCGCCCGCTTCTCCCTCCGCTTTAATATATGCTTGTGGAGAGCGACGTCCCGCCGCGCCGCCTCACCGCCCAGCCATGTCGGCGGCCATCTCTGCCGCGGAGAAAGTGGATGGCTTCACGCGGAAATCCGTGCGCAAGGCTCAGAGGCAGAAGCGCTCGCAGGGCTCCTCGCAGTTCCGCACCCAGAGCAGCCAGGTGGAGCTCTCGCCGCTGCCCCAGCTCAAAGGTACCGCCGCCGGCCCCCTCCTCCCCGCTGCGGCCACAGGTGCCGCCGCCGTCCCGCGCGGCGCGGCTCGGCGCGGCTCGGCTCGGCTCGGCTCGCCCCGTGCTCCGGCCGCCGCTCGCTGGCTGCGCCGTGCCCGGGCGCGGCGGGCAGCGCTTCCGCGGCGCCGAGAGAAGGGAGAGTTAAAACCTCGGAGCGCGGCGCCGCGTGGCTCCTCCCACGGGGGGGCTTTTGCGAAGAGGAGCTCCGTGCCCGTGGCATAATGTCCTGAGTTACCGGGCGGGGGGGGGGGAGCGGCTTCGGCTTGGTTGTGCTTTCCCATCACTTCCAGACAGTTTAGTTTTCATTTGTGGGTTTTTTTTGTTTTTGTTTTTTTTGTTTTTTTTTTTTTTTTTGAATGACTTTTCGCTTCTCTGATTTAACCGTCAGGAATCGCCCCAAAACCTTTCTCCTGCTTGGTGTGGTACAGGATCAGTCGCGCAGTGAGTGAAGGCTTTAGGTGCTGGCCTCACTGACATGCAAAAAACAAACCAAACAAACAAACAAAAAAAATTACCGGAGGTTTTTCCTGTGTCTTGAACCTAAAATCTAAAATCTGGAAAGACCATGCCTGTTACCAGATGACAAAAATAAAGTTAATCGTAGCCTTCCTCTCCTTTAAACATCAAATTGAAGTTGTACCTGTTTTGTGTTGTTTCTAAAAATGACAAAAATAGTTATTAGGTAGAGAATATACAGGAGAGGTGTTGCCTTAACGTAGTCTGAAATACTACGTTTATTGATGCTAGCGTTGGTCTTAAGATTTTTGAAGCTGTATCATGTGATGGTGGAAAGAAGTCTCAATTTGCAGCAAACATCTAAAATTTAAGTGCAATTTGGCCGACTTAAACGTAGTCTTAGATATCAAATAACTCTGATTTTCTTTTTTGCTGCTTGATTTTTATGGCTTTTACAGTCATGTTTAATACTTCAAGACTTTAAAACTCTTGAGTGGTAGATGTACACAATAGTGTAAATTGTGAAACTATCTAAGCAGAAATGTTATTAAATTATTAAATGCAAATAAGCTTGGGCAGTAAGGTAACAAGGGAGTGCCCCCCCCCCCGCCTCCAAAAATCTGTTGCAGTGACTGGTGTTCTTACTGCTTGGTTAGGGTTTTCTTTTCTCTGTCAAGTTCTGTCCTATCTTGGTGTTTAATTTGAGGAAACTAGAATAACTGCTTTAATTTCTAATGGGAGTAATTTGTTTGAGGTCCGGATCCACTTTTTGCTCTTGATATGGCTGAATTTCTGTACATTTTCAATAATGAAAGACTAATATGGATAATGTTAAGATAGTGTATTTTGCTCAAACATGATTTTTGTAACACTACTACTGATATCTTGTAGAAGCACTTGGTAAATATCACGCATAGGTGGCAGACGTTAGGAGGTTTTGGTCCTGATTCTGCAAACAGTTAAGCGTACGTACTTATGCAAGGAGTAATCCGGCTTAAATAAGTAAAATATTTACATTCTTTGCTGAATAGAGACTTTAATATTATTTTTTGATTATTTTTTCACTCTGTGCAGTTAAGTCTCATAATGCTGTGAGTGTGGTTTTAAAGCTGTGTTCTTGTAGTATAGAGAAATGCTGCGTGGCATCAGTGCGCAGACGATTGGTAATTTGAGGCCATAAACAATCAGAGGAATGTCTTCAGTTATTTTTCAGTTATTCAGAATTTTATAGTAGTTTAAATTGCCTTAAATTCTTAATGGAAAGTAACATATGGCTTTGTGCTTATGGCTTAAATTTAAAGACTCGTATTCTAAACCTGCTTCAGACTATAAATTGTGATCAAAATACTGAATTGCTTTTATGAGTTAGTCACTAGTGGGTTTTAATTTTGCTATCCCAATTAGCCAGTTAGGCGGAAGTGTGCTGCCTGACTTTATGATATTTTCCCCCTGGCATTTGTGATGTTCGGGTATACTGAGAATTTGAATCGTCCTGAACATAGCAGCAAAACATCGTATAGATGTGAGATGAATGTAGCACGTGCTGTTTGTTCCTTCTCTTCATTCCTCCCTCTTAAACATCCCCACCTCCCAGAACAAGAGCTTCTAAAGTGTTTTTTCTCCAGAAATATATGGTTTTATAAAACTTGTATTCTAATCACATCTTGAGAAAATGAAGCTTTCCTTCATTACTGAACTCTGATTGCTTCAAGGAGTAGTTGTGATGCTGCCAGTGTAGTGTCATCTGTAAAGTAACATCCAGAATTCCCAGGGAGGAGCTGAAAAAGGAAAGTGTAGTCATTATACTAATGCCTAAGGGTGCTCAGCAGGCATATCTGAAATTAGATGAGGACTATGTTTTTTTCAGGTAAATTCAGATAAATGGTTAAACGTGGATGTTTGAAGCCTGTATTGGGAGAACTTTGGTAGGTGAAAAAGCAGTGTTTGCCATTCTACTGCTGTAACACATCTGATCTTTTCTATAGTTACTGTCTTGTTTCATTGTTTCAGGGAAAATAAAATACTGTAAAACTCCAGACAGGTTTGTCAGACTGTCCCAAAATACTTGCATGCTACTGTGCTGGAAAGCAAGATCTTCTGAAAGAAGAACTAATCATTTACTTCTAACAAATGTCTTGCTGGGTAGATGGTTTGTTTTTTTTCTTTTATCTGGGGAATGTTGTTTATTTGTCACTAAAAAGGCCAGATCAGATTTTGTAACACACTTTCCCAAGCTTCTAAGCAGTGCTGTTTGAAAGCCTGCAGACAGGTGATACTGTTAAAAGTATGTTATTTTTGATGTATTACTGTTGTGCATTACCAAAATTACTTAACCAGCTGTGTGATATGTTACCACCTGGAGAAGACGCTTACCTGTGACTAGTAAGTCACTGTCACAAATGGTATTGAACTGTAACTTCAGGGATTTGAGGGGAGAGGAAAGAGCAGAATTGTGTGACTTGCTAAGATTCAGCTTGTTTTTGTGTATGGTATAATATTATGTGTCAGTTTTAGGTAAAAGCTCAACGAAGCCTAGCTGATGCCAGGATATGTAAGTTAGTAATGTGTTCTTCATTGAAATTAGTTATGTGTTTGTTATTCAGGACAGTGTCTATTTTACTGCATTATTGAAAAGCTGAATAAGAAATACTGAAGACCCAGTGACTATGAAAAAAAAAAACTGCTACAGCTTTACTACGGCTTTAGTAAGTTGTTTGATGTGGAGTTTTGAGAGTTATTTGGTTTTGTATTTTAGCTCCTCTGCATTTTGTTCCTTTATAGCTTACAAATCCTTTACAAATAAAAAAAATGCACTGGTTAACAGCAGGATTTTGTCACTTAATGGACAATCCTGATGCTGTTGGATTTAAAGGAATTTAGCAGAGGAAGTATTATTTTAACATTTTAAGAATTAGTAATGGTGTTTTAATTTAGCAAATCATTTTAAAAGACTAATAGCACATGCAGTTAGCTTCATTTTTGAAAGCAATTTAATTTTGAAATCAATATTGCTCATGATAAAAGTATACATACATGTTTCTGTTGTTACTATTTTAATTTGGGGGGAGAGAGAAAGAAAAAAATCTTGTTTCATGCACACAGCTTATTGCTTTTGGTTAGCACAATTAATATGGCCTGTTGGATTGTAAAGCAAATCCACCTTTTCCCTCTGTACCAACCATGTCAAGTGCAGCTGGAAGGAATAAGCATTTCCTGATGTCTTTCTGTGATATTCTCAAGACTGAACATGCTTTTGGGAAGAGATGGGGCACCCGAGACTTATTTTCATACACAGAGAACAAAACTAATGAAAGAAATTCTTAGTATTCACTTCCAAATTAAGTGGTCTGCTCATGGAGAAAGCTCAGGCCTTTCAACCAATGAACTGAAAAGTGGTTCAAAAATCTGTCAACCAAAGGCTAGGGATGGTTATAAGAATCTCAGTGGGACAGAGGATTATGGTGGGAATGGTGAAGGATACCAGAGTAAGATACTTATAAGGTGACTTTCTAGTATGCAGCTTGGACATCCAAATATGGGGGCCAAAGTGAGTGTTAACAATATTATTACCTCTCTTCAACCCTTGAGAGAGAGAGCTTTTTCTTAACTGGAAACCAGGTACAGCATTAAAGCTAGACTCCTGTGGAAACATTACAGGAAGACCCAATAAACTTGATTAAATCTTTAAGATTTGCACTGACCCTGATGAACTTAAGTAATGTTAAAATTCAACTTCTGTTTTGAGTCATACAGTATATATTTGAGAATAATAAAAAATAAACAGAGTTAGAGAGCTTAGGGGGTTTTATTCCCATCCTAACATTAAGTTGCCTTGCTCTCAGAAGGGAAACATTCTTCAAAAATTTTAGAACAGTTTACTTCTTATTACAGCCTTCATAAATAGTTTTAAGTGAAATGACAGTTCTGTGTCTCTCAAGTTTGTGTTGGTTTCTTGTTTTCCAGATGATTTATTGCTATTTCCTTTTTCGGTAATTCCCTGTCCTATACCTTTTGTATTCACTATCAGTTGCAGCTATAATCTTCCTAAGTAAGATTTTCTTTTAAAGGCATTTTTTTTGTTTTTGTTTTTTCACAGGTGAATGTGAAATGAGGATGAATGTGAATGAATGAGGATGTTCTATAAAGAATTTTGGTTTAATTCTTATGTGTAATCTCAACAGGTTACACAGTTGTTATAGTCAAAATTTCTGTTTAGTGAAGTTACAATTTTGAAAAATAGAGGAGTAGTAATAGCTAGAGAAGATTTAAGAATTTTTTAACATTCTTCTAATATAATTCCATGAAAAATGGACTGTTTATATATGTATTTTTTTTTCTATATTAGGTAACTGTTCTTAGTTTATGGAGTGGAACATTTAGTCTTTAGTTCCTAAAGAAATGACCTTTCTTATCCTTAGACTTGAATTTTTGGTCTTAGGAATTGCTCTTCATGGAAGTATATTCTAAATATAGAGCTTATTGACAGTCTTCACATGAACTTTTCTATTTAAATCTTTCACATCTTCTCTGTGCCAGCTTAGTATCAGTTTTCTTTTTCCATATTCGTTGCTTTCTAGTTTAGTCAGATATTAGTTTTGCAGGTGTTGAATTTAATGTTAGTTGCTGTAAGAAATAAGAACATAATTACTGCTTCAGGCTATCTGATCAAAAAAAATCACAACAGTCTACAACAGTTTTTTAATATCTGTCTTTTTAAGAATTATTCTGTGCTTTTGAAAAGGTGCTATACCAGCAGTTCTAGAGATTAATATTTTATTTAAGTACAGAAGAGGCCCTTCCATTGGGAAGGGCATAAAATTCAGCTTGTGTGCCAACAGTTGTAATCTAGCTGACTAAAATGATATAATTTTATGTATTTATAAATATATATATACACATATATATGTAGTGTGTGTGTATATGTAGTTTTATAACAGTGTGTGGAGTTTAAAGGTTGGAATCACAACTTAACTAAACTAATAGGTATTAAGTAATGTCTGTTGTGTGACACCCCCTTGGCAAACCCCTCTACTAGAAATTAGACTGAGCCTGACAGTGCCATCTTCTTTTCCATGTCCGAGTCATTGTCCGATTTATTGATTTTTATCAGAGTCCCTTTACTTTCTGAGTTTTGCTGAGTTCATGGTCAGTAAAGTATGTTTTCTAAAGGATGCATTTTTTGATGCCTCTGACTTAAACGCAGAACCCATCTTAGTTAAGGTCACATACAATTTTCCTTCACAAGACCTTATTCTCAGCTGCTTACAACACTGCTAAACTGTTTGGGCTAAAGTTTTCCATGCCAAGTATGGACATTTTTTTTTTTCCTTTTCTTTTTGGTTTGATTTCATTTGGAACTGTTCCTCAAGCTAATTTTCTAAGTTTCAGCAAAAACAGTTCAGCTTTTTCTATGACTAGAATAAAAGTGAATTGTATGTTGTCAATATTAAAAATCTTTGATTTTCTTGAGCTCCAGTGTGTGCTGTACTTTGGAGTTTAACTTATTAATGAAAATTGATCTAAATTGGTCCAAGTTACAAGATTGATCACTTACACTGGCCCAGTAGCTTTCATAAGTAAGACTGAGTTAGTATCTACTATGCCTGATTCATGCTCTGTGAAGAACTACTTCTTTTGTGGCTGATGGGCATGGTTTTTCTTTACTTTGCTTGTCTGTAGTTGTGCCGGGCACTGCAGTTGAGTATATGGAGAACTTGTGATTTGCTTTTCTACAGGCGAGAACCCAGAACGGTACTGTGGGTGACAGGACAATGTGGCAGTGGTAGGCTAAGCAGAGATGATAACTGGGAAGAGAGAGCAGAAGTCTATAGCTGAAACTAGCTCCTCTGCAGTAAATCTAGAATTTTGAGTCTCAAACTCCTGTTCTGCTAAAAGTTGGCTTTGAAATTTTCTGAAAATGTTTCTTCTCAGGCTTTTTTTTCTAGTTTATTCATAGGTTTTTAGGTTTTTTTTTTTTTTTCTTTTAATCTCCCTTTAACCATGATTTTTGAACTTCTAGTGACTTGGAAAGTAAATCAGTCTTCCTGAAATCCTGAAATTTCAGAGACTCCTCCCTCTGTAAATCAGGAATTGATTGCAGTTAAGTCAGTTCATTAAATGAAAATCTATACTTGAGGATTTAAAAATTAGGAAAACTTAACTGCAGTGATTTTTCATAAAAGCGTGAAACTTGCTTTCAATCACTATGTTTAAAAGTGCTTCTGGCTAGTATATGTGGTGGGGGAACTGAAGCAGAGCCAGGCTGAGGGAACGTGTGTGCAGAATGCTAGGCCTTAGCATTGCAGCGGTATGGAAGCTGTGAGGAAAAGCAGCAGTCTGATAAGAATGGTAGGTGACCTGCAGCCTGCTATGGAGTACCATGTGTTGCTGCTAGGACTATAGTAAAAGGGAAAGGCTCCATAACAGGACAGTGTTGTTCCATTGCTCCGCTGTCATCAGGAGAGGATTTCTATCTCATTCTGTTCTAAAATTCCCTCTCTTTGCATCATTCCTCATTGCCTCACCAAGTAACAGTGCTGAAATCAGTATTTTTGTCATACATTTTGTCAGCTGCATGATAGGGTTCAAAAGAGAAATGTGAATTTTGTGGTGGAGCTGGGCGGTCAAGGTACAAGTAACATCAAAAATTGTATTTGTGTGTGTAGGTTCAAGAACAGTGCTAGAAAAGGAATATTTGTTAATTTTAGTAAGTGATTATAAAACCCTCAAGAATTAATAGCATTAAAGCAACTCCCTACATAATGAGAAAACTTTCAATTTGTTATGTGAGTTTACTTTTAGAATTATTGATTAAAAGCTTTGATACTGGAGTTCACTGTGTGCTTAGAGAGTTGACAAACTCTGGATATTAGAAATGAAAGCAGCCCAATGGATGTTTGCAGAAGAATTGAAAGAGGAGGGTGGAGCGAATGGTTTTGCAGAAGGACAATATAGTATGGCCTGGGGAAGCTGATCTGAAGAAGAGTAGAAATAAGAAGTCACAGCAATTAAGAGTATGAAGCTTTACTTCTGCCCTTGCAGTAATTGAGAGCTGGCAGAGTGTATCACTGCATAAGCAGGTGGAGTTTTAGAAGTAATTTTAAGTAGGTTACTTTGTTTCTGTAGATGGTTGGTCCTTTAAAAAATGTATGTTAAAAGGATGTCTTCTATTGTATTCATTTCTTCTCATATAAAGTTCTGTGGGAAAATAGAAAGAAATTTGGGTTAAAAAAGGTCTGGTTTATGGTAATGGGGTAAAATTTTTGAAAGCTGTATGATGTTTCTAATCTTAAAAAAAAGTCTTCTTTTAAATATAGCATAAGTGTAAACTTTTTACATTAAAATTGAAGTCCTGTGAAGTAGCATAAATTTTGGTCTCGCTTGTATGTGACAGGAACAAATGAGAACTGCATGTCAGTGTTGAATTTTATGTGTAAAATAAACTTGTGCGTTTCAGCATTGTTGTATTAAATAGAGAAACAAGCAGCTCACTTTAAGACTCAAAGTTGAGATGCAAATGCTGAAACTTTCTAGAGAGGTAGAGGTTGAGTCTCACAGTACAATCAGGAAGGGCAAGTTTTGATAATTTATATTTCTGTCTTAGGAGTAGAAAGCAGGAGTGAAATAAACTTGGTACATCGAAATGGTATAAATTGAGTTTCATAGAATAGCTAGGAGATTTTGTTGAACTGGAATCTGTTTCAGTGTAGGATCCCTCACTACTGAACACTTGGTGTTTACAGACCTACAGTGTATGATGAAAAGAACAGGACTGTTTAATAGAGTATGGTTAAAAAGTCATTCAAACAGCCTTTTATTTATAAGGTTGGATACCTAATTTAAGCAAAAGTGGGTAAAGAGATCCTTGAAGTGCTTGAATATTCATCTGCTCAGGATAATAATCTATTCCCATTGAGGTCAATGGGAGTTACATCACTGAATGTAGCAAGAGCCAGGATTTCACCTGTGTTTCCAGCCTAACTTAATGTTGGTTCTTCCTACTAAATCATGATAGATATGTTGAAGTATCTTGTTATCTCATTTGTCTTAGAAACCCTTGAAAATTATGAAATGTTGGTTTAACCATTCCTTACAATGTGTATTTGTCTAAGGAATTAATCCAATATCCATTTACAGCATGCTTCATTAGCAGCACTCAGTATTTATGAAATACTGTGATTTCAATCAAACTGGAGTTTTGCAGTTGACTTAAATGGAAGTTACTCAGTTGGTAAAAACAGTTTCTAGTCTTTCAAGCTTAAAAGGTGCAAATGAAGAATTTATTTTAGGCTTTTAAGTATGCTCATATAAACTGAGGATGTTTATAATGCTGTATAATGGGTATTGCTGTATAATGGTTATTGAGTTTAAATATTTACTTAATATGTATGACATACAACTTTGTCACCTGCTTTTTGTTGTCCTTGTTCTGTAGTATTTGTACATACAGAGTGGTACAGCTGTTGAAAAAAAGAAATAGGGAATGGAACTGTTCAGATTATTCTTCCTTAAATTTTGAGCAGTGTAAATGTCAAACAGTTCCTTAAGTCTACAACCTGAAGGACGTTTTGCATCTTCAAAATGATGTGTGAAAATCCTGAGTTGTATTTAACACTTACATTTCAGTAAATGGTATTTCTGTAAGAATGAATGTTTGTGTTTAAAAAAAAAATGACAAGTCTGTTCTGAAGATGACAACAGCTATTGTAATTTGATACGGTATGTATTTAGGAATAAGCAGCATCATACTAATTTGTTCCCTTCTGATCTTTTTTTTGATCTGACAGTGTCAGAAACAGTCTGTAGTCTCTCTTCCTTTCTGTAGAGTCTCTTGTGTTTTGCTGGCAGTTAATTTTTCCCATGTGTTAGCACTTAGGCACATGAGTGAGTTACAGGGAGCAAGAAGTTCTTGTGTGCCAGCTTATTCGTGGTAACTATTTCTATGCTTTTAGCTTGTGGCATGTGTATGATCTGCTTTTGTAACCTTTAAAGAGAAGACCTGTTTATATACCCAGAGCTTTACTTTGATCTTAATATGCTCTCTTTTGTCCAGAGAGCATTTTGAAAGCATGTATGTTTTACCATAACAAAAGCCTTTGTTACTTTCTGTATAACAAAAGCTATTTAGGACTTGTATTTTCTGGTTTTGGAAAGCAGTTCCAATTCTCAGGCCTTTGTATCACTCTTTGTAATTTTAATTTACTTTGAAGGTTGTCATCTATCCCATCATCTTTGTCTTCAGAATAACAATTTCCCATTCCAAAACCCATTTACTGCTCGCCTTCCCCCCAGTCCATTGGGCTGGCTGTGTGTGAAAATTTTGTGACAGGAGGTAAACACCCTTAAATTTAGCACAATCTTTCTTAAAGAGGCAGGATTCCTTTTTAGATTATTTTAAGATCAAAATTCTTAAGATTGATCATGAGCTGTTAAACTTCCATCAAGCCAGTGAAACCATTATTTGGGATAACATCTCATGAGGAAGAGAGAATGCTAATTCTTAAAGTCTCTGGTTATGGTCAAGATAGGTCTGTGCTGGCATATGATCAGTCATTAAAAATTGCTTGATGGTTTTTAAATGAAGACAGCAAGTATAGTAACGGTGTATGCCAAAAGCATAAATGAGTGTGCTGGGGAACATAATAGTTGGCTTACTTGTGGAAGAAAGTTTGTTTCAAATTCAAGAGAAATTGCATAAGTGGTTTTCTGAAAACTTATGTTTCAGCTGTATAAGAAGTGGAATTTCTTTGCCTTTTATAATAAGTGCATAGTATCATGCTGAGTCAAACTCTTGCATGCATTTATCCATATGCAAATTGTTGAACTCCTCAGTACTTCTGTTAAAAGCAGTATTGAATCAACTCCTGTCACTAGACAGTATTTTTTCTGGAGTTTTTTGTTGCATGTTACTCTCTGAATTTCAGTTAGGTTCTGGTGATCTGCTCTTCTTTGATAAATGCTAAGACGGGAACTGCTTGTATGGTTCATATAGGTTTTCTTAAAGCTGATTTCAGAGTGTTTTAAATTATCATTCCAGTGGTTTGTTCTCTGTGTGTGTTTGTGTGTGAGTGATGCCTTGCCATTCTTTCTCTTTCTGAGGACCAAGAGAACAATTGTTACTACCACTTGCATCTGTCTGAATCTTGTCTTCTTTTTTTTTTTTTTTTTTTAAAAAAAAGAAGAAGTAGGGCTATTAAATACATAAGCACTCCAGCCAGTTGCTTTCTTATGTTCTGAAGTATCTTGGTTGACTTAAATCTTCATTAAAATTGACAGACTTAACGCAGTAGCAATTGGAGACTATGTAAGAATGCTTGGAAGATAGTAGAAACAATTTAGATAGGAGGCTGCTTACAGTTTGCTGCTGTTCTGTGGAGCCTTGTCGCAGAATGTTTGTGAAGGATGTTATTGGATCAGTATTGGCTTTTCTGATTTTCTGAACAGATTTATTAAGGTCAACTGCTGGCCACCTGGAGTGGGAGAAGAAACTAACAGAACTAACAGTCTGTTATTGGATGGAATATAGCTTTTTCAGAAGTAATTCTGCTATTGCAGTAAACCACTTTAAAAGTCTAAATATGTAGTATAACCTAGATAACTTTGTAAACTGCATTGTTTTATAAATAAAAATCGTTATCGATAGTGATAACAATCTAGTATTACTTCTCAGATGTGATCTTTCCTCAAGCTAGCAAGGAATGAATCTTATATACATAATATTTTAATGAGAAAAACTTAAAATTTCTTATTTCAAAAAGAAATGGAGATTTACTTGGACTGGTGGTGGACTGATGTGTGTGGGTCCCCCTCCTCCTGCTAAGTAGGACGGTTATTTTTGAAGTTTTAACTTAACTAGGCATGACTGATTGGAGAAAGACTTACATTAACAACTTTAGCCCCTACTGCATGTTTTTTTTTTACCTGTTGATCACATGAGGAGTTGCAGTATATTTAAATATTGTTCATGTGGATATCCTGGTTGTCAGATAGGACATGCACAATTTGCAGGATAGTTCACCTGGAAGTGGAAATTCAGCAGAAGTTCAGCTCCTTGTCTTCATTGCTCCCTTGCAGATGTTTTGACTTCTGAAGTGGAGAGACTGAGTATTAATGTTAGAGCAGGACTGACCAGTGAGCCTTCTGCACCTTTAATTCTTTGTCAAGTCTTTATTTTGGTATGTGGTATGGACTTCTTTGTAGTTTAATACATGAGAGAATGGCCTTCTATTTGGTTGTCTTGCAAACCTTGCCTCCAAGTGAACAAACCTACACAGCACACTGTTGTATAGGGAGCTGATAAACTTCTGAGATAGATAATGATGTTCTATCTGATTTGGAAAATCTGAGCTCTGTTTAGTAGAAACATGCAAAAAAAGCTTACTTAGCCCCTTGCAGATTTACAGCAGTAGCTGTAGACTTTGGGGGTCACAGGTAACTTGAAAATACATGTTGGTGAACAATGGGGGAAAAAACAGTGTATCAAGAAATAGCATTTGCTCTCTATGTGCCAAAGTTTTTCTATATGAAAAAATGAAAATACTGGTGACAAGCTTCCTTGGGACAGTAGCACCACAAATTTCTGTTGGGCTGTTGATCCACCAGCTGCTAGAATTGTGTTAACTTCTCATGTGGGCATAAGAACATTTTGGACTTTCAGCACAAACGAGTATACTCTGAACTTTTACATATGGTCAGCATTTTTATTTAAAAAAAAAAGGAATCTAAAGCTGCTTTCCAAAAAAACCAGAAATGTGTTATTCAAAAAAGCAACTAACTTCACTACATAGTTAGGATTTTCCAGTTGCTGCATACCTTTAAGGTTGGATGGTATGGTTCCAAAAAAGACAGTAAACTAACTGCTTGCTGCAGCTGAAAGAGAAGTCTGCTCCCGTCGCTAACCGAGGGCCAGACCTCATGCTCATCAGAGCCTTCCAGAAGCCATTTAAACTCACTAATAGGGCTATGTTATTGAGTTAAAGCAGCTCACAGAAGAGTCTGACAAGTTCCAGAGCCAGTGTGAGGGATGGATGTGTCTGGGAGCAGAGGAGGGAAAGGGAGGAGTAAATGAGTGAGGTTGGGGGAGGGAAGGAGAGACGCATGATGATTGAGACAGCTTCCTTTTAGTGCCAGCCAGCTATTTAGCCGCCCGTTAATCTGCAAATGTACAATCTGTAAACCTGGAAATACATTCTGTCCCATGCTGTAACATTAACTGTATCAAATACTCTTTTTCTTAACAGTGCTTTAACATGCTTATAATGTAAATGCTGACAGTCTAGCCTTTCAGCTGCTGTAAGAGATCAAGGCAGTAATGCACATGGGAACTCCACAGGATAAAAACAAATCTTAGATTTAGGTCAGGCAGTACTGCCTATGCTTGATTTATATTGGGTAGACCAGAGTTTATCCAGACCCTTTCCTGGCTAATAGTATCTCTGAAGAGAGCAGGCTGTGCAACAGTACTGATAACTTGCAGAAATGAAGAGAGAAGAAATACTTGATGCCTCAGAGTACGTGTACTCCTCTCTTCGAATCAGTGTCAGGTTTTTATTCTGCTCCAGCAGATCCTTCCACTGTTGAATACAGCTACATGTAACACAGTAAGTGTAGCTGGAATATAGACACTACCTGCTAAACTTTAAACTGTAGAGTATGATGTAACTATGCTGTTTCTTGTCATTCTTCTGTATTTCAAGTTGTCAGGTAATTATGTAGAAGTGTAGGATTGACCACCAGGTTAAATTTAGTGTAGGGGTGGTTGCATTTTAGGGTAATTTCTTTCTATTCTCAAACATCATTGTCCTCCAAGTGTTTAAAAAGGCTGTATGTGGACTGTTTTAGGGCGATTTCAGAAGAAAATTTTATGGTTGTTTCTGAGAGATTAGCATCTCTATGGAGTAGCATCTTCAGGAATAAGTAGAACTCTTCAATTAGAGGTATTTTGTGTATGTATATGTATGTGTGTCTGTGTGTGTGTGTCACACACACACTTGTTACAAATGTATGAGAGTCTGTTTGTTTTGGAGAGAAGGGTTTATTTTTCTCCTCTCTCCTCTCTGAATTGTGTAGTTGAGAGAAGAGAATTTTTATAGACTTAAATTCCAGTTTCTGCTAATGAAGCAGAGATTACAATAAATATTTCAGCTCGGTACGGTAGATATTGGATAAGCAGTTCTTTTGAGAAAGAAGTATTCATCTTTTCCTTGCGGAAGCAATGCTTATAAACATATGAGATAGATATACAGAGGGAAGAGGGCATTGGAGTCTCACAGTTGTGGTGGTTGCATTTCCAGTTGTATATTAGTGAAGTAGCTCTGTGATTTGTGAAATCTTTCTTTCCTCCATCTATATCTTGGTTTAGTCCTTCTCAAAGAAAAAATAATTTCTTAACTAGTTACTCCATACTCAGAGCTGAATTAATAACTTGTAAGTTTGAAAGCATTTGATTTAGAGAAAAGTCTGTAAGTTTTAATGCTTAGTGACTTCTTCTGTACACGAGGAACTTCTGAGTCAAATTGTTTGTAATGTTTTTATCGTTTGATATTATGGTTGCTGTTTATAATGACTAGATTTTTGTAGATACTGGAAATAGTTGGCTGAGATTTTAAATGCTGTAAAGCACGAGGATCAAATAAATATATTTCTAACTGATGAAAATAGTTCAAGTTTCCATTGTGGAAATGACAAAAGGCAATGAAAATCCTTAGAAAGCATTAAGGATGGATTGCAACTTACAATGATTTTTTGTTGTTGATGTATTGAAATTTTTGACTTTAGGGTTTCATATCATTATATCTGATTAATAACTACCTTTTTGTGGTTATTAATTTCATTTCCACCTTCCTAAGGACCTCAGATCAGCTGATGAACAACCTTTCAAAGAATGTAACAATGGATTTAAAGAATTTTTTAAGTCATGCTTCTGTTGGGCAGCCTCTGGAAAATTGAATTAAGAGTCAATTCGATTTTGATCACCTGGTTCAGGTGGTGTCTAGAGTGTTTTGTGGGCGCATGTGGGTTTTTCTGTGTGTGTAAATCTTGAAGCTCTTCTGAATAGGATTAAATGCATTTGCTCCCTTTTTTTGTGTGTCCTCATGCTTGTGTATGGGGGGGGGAGGGGTTGTGTTGGTTTTGTTTTTTGTTCATTTTTTCTTTTTTTAATGGACTTTTCCAATAACATACAGAGAGTTAGGAACAGGCTGATGGCAGAACTCAGGGTTTGGATTGTGTTTTCATTTCCAAATACAGCCTGTGAGCAGGGTTATTTTATTGCAGCGTCCACTGTCTACTCTGACGTTGACTTTTGTGGTCCTCGAGGTGTTTATAGTATTTGAAAAAAAGCAGTTATCTTGAACATCAGCTGTATGGTGTAAGTCTTGATAAATTTAAAATGGTTTAAAAAGTCATGCTGCAGTTGTTACGCTACTAAAACTAAAAGTCTCTGGTGTTGATGCAATTATAGTGGCATAGTTTATTTTATTCATAGAACTGGAATAAACTGCTGCAGTGTAGAGTTGTCTAGCTTCAGTTGTGCTGGGATAGTTAAGTAAAACATAGTTCAAGACAAGGCCAAAACAGTCAAGTACTCTGACAAATAAAATTTCCCAAATCACTTGATGGTTTCCATGGTACCTCTCAACATTCCTGAGATAAATGCACTGTAAGTCAAGTAGGGATTGAGGATGAAGACAGGTAGTGATGATAAGGCAGAACTAGATTTCTGTTACTTTATTTGTGATGGCTGCACTTAACTTTTCTCTCTTGTAAATGTCTTTATTTTATGATTTCCCCTTAAGTATGGATGAATGCATAGAAGAAAGTAGCTTTAATCATATCATTTAAAAGAATTATTTTAACAAAACTGATTAATGGGCAAGTTTTTCTTATGAGAAAACATGTCTAATTGAGATAGATCAGATTGCTAATGAGATGGAGAGGTGATGTGTGGCTGGAGAGATGCAGTATCCGATGCTCTAATGTCTAAACAAAAGTGACTAAATACAGGCTTTTCTTTGAGTTTGCTTGCTTTTAACCTTAAGTCGTTAGTTTTTAACTGGTACTGGAAGTATACAGATGATGTCTTCTAGTTCTTAAAACATCTAGGCAGACTTTTTTGGTCAATGAAACTTCAGTTTTTTGATCATCAAATAAATACGCTGTGTCAGTTACCTCTCTCTACTGGATTTTTGTAATTTGAGGTTTTTGGTGAGGAAAAAATAAAAGTAAACTTGACTTCTGTTTGAAGATAGCTATCATCTGCTTTGGGTTAGTGGGCCCCCCCCCAAAAAAAAATCCTATGTTGGTTCCTTAAATTAGGCTTTTTGGATTTTATCCTCAGCATGTCATTGTGTTATTACTGTGTTGCTATGATACAGTACTTACTCATGCAATCCAATGTAGAATGTTAGAAGATCTGAGTTAAAATGTTATGTAACTTAAGAATGTTTTTACAGCTGCTGTTCATTATTTTGCAGGGTGTAACAATTCGTGTCCTCGATACCATGCGATTTGTAGTTATCTGAGAGAAATAGGGTTTTACAAGGTTTTTATTCAAAAGATAAATCATTAAAATTGCAGAATTAACATTCAGTAGTATGAATTGTTCTTTGAGGGAGTAGTAATTGCTGCCTTTTCAAAAGCTCACTGAAGTTCTTGTGCTCAGTTAATAATAGGATCATAATTGTCAGATGGCAAAAGGGAATAAATACAAATATTCTGGTATTCAGACTTTGAGGGCAGAGTGAGCAGCTGGAAATACAATGGAGGTGTTTCAGTCCATTTTAGCAATTATTTTTTGCTTATACAGAAACTAAAGAGTTCTTGCAGATAATTACTGAATATTAAAATCACTGTAAACTGCTGTTTCAGCCACTAAATGGAAGATGTCTTGGTAAGAAACTTGAGGAAGTGACATTATCAAAGAGTGGTTGAGCTGTTAAACTTACAAATTTAATATGAACTCTAAAACAGCAAAGAGAAGCCTGAGGTCTTTGGATATTCAGAGTTAAAACTGAGACTTAACATGTTCAATACTAAGTGTTACAAGGCAACTTGTCCTTTTCTTGTCTTACGAATTTCCTTATGAGAAAACAGCAGTAATAATAGGAATACTGGAATGAATGACTGAAGTTAAGAGATTAGACTGAAAGAGTCTGGCTATGGACAGATCTGAAAGCTCTTCTCTGGGAAAGCATGCCTAGTCCTAGTTAAAATTGGAAACAAAAATTTTTCACCACAACAAATGATATCCCAACAAACTGATAGATGAGTTGATGCTACGTTTCCCGAGTGGCTTAGAACAACCCCCACAGGCAACTCAAAGCAAAAATGAAGGGTACTTGGGTTCTCTGAGTTCATACTAAGTAGTATGCCATTAAGCTGATTTCTCAGTTAAAACCACGTCTTTTGTTGTGATCCTGCAACTTTTGAACGGTTATATTTTGGTTATATTTTAAAAACTTACTACGTTTTTGAAGTATACAGTAGTTAATAATCCATCTGCTATAGATCTAATGTGAAATACTAATGGAGGAATCTTGTTTATCAGGTTTTAGATGGACTACACTTTAAAATAGAAGCGCTGAGTTACAGGCAAACATTTTTGCCTCATAGATCAAAAAAGCTGGACAATGCTACAAGACTAGGATTGTTGACTGAGGCATGAAAATACAGGATTAATCCTTTTTAAGTATTAAAGTTGATTCTTAAGACAAACATTTATCACATGATGTCAAAAGTAGATGAAGTGTTTTGCATTGGGGTAAAAAGATAAGGTTCCTTCCAAGCAGATTTTGCAGCTTTTAAGCAGGTTATGTAATGAAGTATTAGGGAACAGAATGAGACAAATCGGATGATTGAAAAGTTAGAATGATGCACTGTTTCTGTATCTGCTTTTTTTTTTAATGAGGGTGAGTTGGTATTTATTGTACATGTACATGTTTTACCTGAAATTGCTAGTTTTCTATTAACATTTACTGCCATATATTTACTCAGAATTAAATGTTGAGTCTTACGTTCTAATATACTTAAACAGGCATTTGTTTTCAGTTGTGACGGTATTGCTTGCTAATTTGCTGCCAGACAAAATGCTATCCTTGCATTAAAAGGGTGATAACAGGTTATGCAAATTTTAGTCAACCAAACAGACTTAGAAATCCCAATTATATTTCTGCAGACTTAAGCCACTTTCCCCCCCCCTTTTATAGATGCCACCTCCAATGAACAGCAAGATCTCTTTTGTCAGAAGTTGCAGCAGTGTTGTGTACTCTTTGACTTCATGGACTCTGTTTCAGACCTGAAAAGCAAAGAAATTAAGAGAGCAACCCTGAATGAACTGGTTGAATATGTTTCAACAAATCGTGGAGTGATTGTTGAATCAGCCTATGCTGACATAGTAAAAATGGTAAGTAGAATCTGGAATTCAGTACACTTTTTAAATTTGAACAAAACATCTTCAATAGTTTACAGTTGTGATAGCATCTAACTCAGCATTTCTGTGAGTAAATCTGCTTATAAAATGTAGCATCGATACAGTAATAATAACTTGGCTACAGGATTGTTTAGAAAGACTTGTAAAAAAAAAAAAGACCATTTGTAAGTCTTTAATTATTAGCTGGAAAACAATGCATGCAGGATGATGAAAATTAAAGAACTGGTATAATGTGGACACTTGCATTCTGGATAAGCTTTGAAGTCATGCTCATTCAGAAAATGGAAATATTTCAGTGCTGCCTGTCTTTGTTTATTTGAGAATAGCAGTGGAATGAAGGGCTAAGTTCTCTGGGAAAGATGCTTGTGGATAATAGTGTCAACAGAAAGGTTTATCAGTGTAAGAAGCTGACTCTACTTTGTAAATACTTTACATGGCTCTTTGTCACTGTTTGGGCCTTGGAGCACTGTGCTTGAGTAGTGTAAGTGGTTTGCTCAAGCTGTAAACCACAGAGTGAGTTGTACTGTACAATTTCTACAAATGGCTTGTTGAATAAGCACCAAAGTATTTGTGGTCATTATCTGCTGACTTTCATTGGCTTTTGTTACTCGTTCTCAAATGTTACATAAGTGGTGTTTTATATATACCTTTATTCCATGTGCAGGAAACATAACTGAAGGACTTCTTAACTTCTACAATATTGCCCATACTGACTTGTCTAGAGAGTTGAAAGGTGAAAAGCAATGTGTTTAGGGTCCTTGCATTTAAGCAAAAGGTTCTCTAAACTTTGGTTTGTGCACACAACGCTGACTTTAAAGTTAGCTGTTGGGGATGTAGGCAGACCAGTTTCAATCATGTGGCCTTGCAGCTCTTTTATAGTAATGGTTCTCTGTATGGTGGAATCTGATGTTGTTGTGGGCAGCTGATATGCAAGGTTTTGTCTTTTCTCTCAATTAGTGTAGAAATCTTTTAACATTATACTGAAAGGGTTATTGAAAAACCTTTAATTATTTATTTTGGCTGTTTCACTAGCCACATTTAACAAGCTTTACAAAAAATCTAGGGCACAGTCCATTTTTAAAAGGAGCTGTGTTTTTTTTTTTTTTTGTTGTGAATGTCCTTTACTCAAAAACATTAAGGACAGAGTGCATCCCCCTATTCCTTGTTTTGTTGAGGGGTGTTGGTTTTGTTTCCCGTCTCTCCCCCGCCACTGCTGATGGCAGCACACTTGAATCCTTGCAGTCTTTTCTTACTCTGTCCTCTCCAGCTTCTTTTTGAGAAGAGTATACTATCATGCTTACTGAAGGGGGAAGATTTTCTTTTCTACTGAAGTTGTTTACTCTTTCTGGAGCTAAGGTGTTGTGCTGTTCTTTGAGGTTATTGCTGTGCAAGTGATTAGGCTCTGTGGATGCTTATTTTTCTCTCCATCAGATTTACATCTCCTTTTTCTCCCCTAAAAAGACAGAAAGTGAAGAAGGCCTTAAATGCTCAGTGAGAGCTTTTTCAGAGCTTGAGACAAAAGATCTCTCCAAGTCTGAATAGTATTTCTTGTCTCCCTGGCAACTGGCAGCAGACAAGATCTTTGCTCTGAATTGGGACTAAGTACCAGCCTTCAGGAAGTACTTGGGATAGTTCTCTCCCTCCAGACAACATGTGTGTCAGTTTTGAGGATTTCCTTTGTAGCAAAACCCCCAAGAGACTTAAGTTATTTTTTTCTTGTACTGTTTCTTTTTTCTCTTCAATTAAAGCATTTTAGCATTCTGCAGGGTTTGAAGGATGGTGTATTTGAGGGGAAAGATTGAGAAATCAACCTTAGTGAAACCCGACTCCCATTTGACTTGTAGTCAAGGTTGAACTGATTACGTGGAGGTTCCCTTAAAAAAGCCAGAGTAGAATCAGCAGCAGGAACGGAGCTAATTTCTTTCCAAAGCCCCTTGTCTTTCCTTAGGCCTGGGACTCCTTTCCTTCAGTTTGCAGAGGAAGCAGCACAGTTTCGTTGGAGTCGCCTGAGTCTTGGGGAGGCAAATTCAACAATCCCTTACAGATATCAAGAAGAAAAATATTGTTGTACCTGACCAGTGCATAGGCAAGGTCTTTGCAGGTGAGGAGGTCTCCTAGCATTCCTTCCATTCACATGGTCTCTGTAACCATGACAGCTGCTGAGCTGATACTATACAATCATGTCTAGTGTAGTTGTCCCTACTTTACTATGATCCAAAAGTAGGAAGCACTGGTTGAAATGGTGAAAGTACCTTTCCTGCCACCAAGGATGGAACCAGGTCATAAAGAATACATTTTTGTGTAGGCAGATGTGCAGGATACATGCTGTAGGTTTTGTTTGTTTGTTTTGTCCCAAACCAATTGATTGTCCTATAATACTTTTGCCAAAATGTTTGAACTAAGAACTAGGGAAGAGTGTTGCTTACAAATAGTTTTTGGAGGGGCAGCCACGGTCTGCGCACCTCCTATACAATGTGTATATATCTAATTCAAAGTTCTGAGGCTATCAGCAAATTAAGGTTTGGCATTACAAATATTTACCTCTATAAAAGCTTTCTGGGAAGTTAGGAAGCTCTAGCCTTTATCAGGTTTGGGAGCAAAAAAGAAATGCTCCTCCAGTACACTCTACTCCTCCATCTCCTTGTGCTTGCCAATCTATTCTAATACCAACCATCATTTAAAATCTATTGTCAGTGATTTTCCTAGCAACCTGCACAAGCTGTGGAATTCTGAACTTTGAGAAACTTGCCTGCAGGTGTCCATATCTGCATGCTCAGAAATTGAAATTGAATCTGGTATTTCTCCCAATGTTTAGTTCCTTGGAAACATGTACAGACTGTGAGGGATTCTTTCATTAAAACAAAACAAAAACTCCAGAAAAGCTGCATATTAATATGTTAACTGTTCTTCAAATGATTCAGCCTAGAAGTTGCACATATTAAGATGTTGCTTTCTCCAGACTTTGAGGTTTAGAAAACTAATGCTGAGTTTCTTTGTAAAAATTGTCGAACTGTAAGTCTTTTATGACTTGTATTTCTTGATCCACTGTTTTGGGGCAAGACTCCACTTGTAAATGAAAATGGATGTTTTTAAATAGTATGAAAGGATATTAAAAAAAGAATTTGCCTGTAGAACAATAGTGGGGTTTTTAACCCAAAAAACATTTTCAAAAAATACTATTAGCAAGATGTTAGTAGAAGCAGATGAGACAGAGAGCAAAATTATTTCAAACGCAATGAAGTAATTGAACATTCTTTAGGGACACTGGCTAATACAGAATATGGTATACATTTTGTTCTAACTTTCAGATTCCTAAGGAGACCAATAGTGCTAGTGGAACAAATGAATATCTGAAAAATCATAAGGCTAATTTTCTAAAGATTCAGTTGCTATTCATTTCTGGTATGGAAGTATAGTCAGTAGTTAGTACCTTTGTTTTGGACTTGACATTTTTTACATTCTGGAAGAAAACTTGTTTGAGGTTCTATGCTAAAGTGTTGACTAGTTCAGTAAGATGCATCTAGGAATAAAAGGATGCATTTTAAGGAAATATTAGCAAAAGACATAGAAGCAGAGGTAGAAGACCCCTAGAGAAGTCTCAGTAGGGAACTAATTTGAATCCTGAGTGTTTATCATGGATGTTTTTATTGAATAACTAGTAAGCATAGATGTTATCAGGGAACAGATCTGTGATTATAACCTTGGTTTTCAGATTTGGTTAAAAGCCAAATTCTCTTAAACTCCTCCCTCTGCCTTCCACTCACCCCAGCCAATTTTACTTGCACTCCACAATCCTAACTCCATTATCTTTACAACATTAAACAACAACCTTTCCTTTATCTACACAACTATAAACAACAACCTTACTGTTTTTTTTTCTTTTTTCCTGCTGTGGAGTAAACTAGGACAGCTTGCTCTAACACCCTTCCATACAGAGCATCATTGGTCTTCTACAGGTCATCAGTGTTCGCAGCTTTAGCACGTACCAACAGAAGACAGCAAAAGCCAGAATGAAGGGCATAGGGGGAAATGAGAAGTCAGTTAATTTATCCAGTGGCATTATATCTTGGCTAATGAGGCAGCTAATCCTTTTATGCAGAGCCAGCTGGTTGACTTTAGGTCCCCTTGCAAGATCCTTTGGACACCCTGGAGATTCCACGGAAGTCATGGAGAAGCATTGGCTGCGGACTGTCAGACATTTGGTTGTGTTCAGTAGGCTTAGGTGGTTAGCAGCTATTTGAAACAGACTTGAGCTAAAAGACTACAGAATTTGGAAGCTGACTGGAAAAATGGTGCTAAACTAGTCTTTGCAAGGTGTGGTAGAAAATGCAAAATAAGAAATTAACTTCGTGTTCTATATTGGATTTTATATCTATTGAACACCAACACATAGCATAGCAAATGACATCTAGCAGATGTGATTACACTCTATTTTGGTATCTGAAAGATTGGTCTTCTCCATAGACTTTCATACGCTTGGGAAATCCCTGAGGAAACCTCTTAACTCACCCTTTTGAAGGTGTTTTGATAAGACTAGATCATAGCTAAAGTAACTTGATAGCCATTTTTCTTATTTTTTCTAGGGTGTTCTGTCTTAGAGGTAAAGCTTACAATTGCTGTGTAAAGTTATTTTTGACTTCCCAAAACCCTGAGACATCTGAAAATTATGGAATGTGAAAAACTATACACTTAGTTCTTTCTTAAAAATGAAGAACGTGATGAAATTAAGGAAAGTGAAGAACACTGAAAATAGATATATTTGAGGGATTTTCTCTTTTGAAGAGAGTTTTGTATAAAATATAATTAGTAGCCCTGTTGTATTTGGTGTTTTTATAAAAATCTTAGCTATTGCAGACAACTAGTTAAAAGAAAATTTCAATCTCCATAACAAAAACTAATTTTTCATCTTCATAGTTTGAGGAAAAGGTTGTAAATGTATGACCCATGTCTGTCTTAAAAATTCATAACAGGCAAAAAAATGTGTTCCCATTATTTTCATGGGCCTGATTCAGATTTCTGAGTGTTTGAATTTAGTGCTTTTGAAAAGTTAAAGAATAAAAGTTGAAATGTTTTTTAAAGCTGGTTTTGCTTCCTTTATCTAAGTATAAGCTAAAAGCAGTCCACTGTTTACTGTGGGTTGTGAAAGCTTAAATGATACAATTAAACAGGTTTTTTTCCTTTGCAGATTAGTTCTAATATTTTCAGAACACTTCCACCTAGTGATAACCCAGATTTTGATCCAGAAGAAGATGAACCAACTCTTGAAGCCTCATGGCCCCACATACAGGTATGTACTTCCTTTATTTTCAAGTGTTCTTGTAAGGCAAGAGCTGTGAATTGATATGTGAGCAATTTTGTGCCTTTTATGAAGATCAAAATTACTTTTTACAAGAATACACTTTAGTGCCTGTATATGGAAGAAGACAAAACTAGTGCTTTTGTTATATGTATAACAGAATATAACTCGTCTTGTACTTTTTTTTTTAAACAGTGATTGAACTATTAAAACGTAGTATATGTATGTTAAAGTATATGGATATTTTAGGTAGTTACGTTCTTTATACAAAACACCTATTTTTTATTCATTTTCTGAAAATACAAATGGATGTTACTGCTCACTTTCTCGCGACAGCAACAAAAATGGAGTAATAGCCTTTATTTGTCTTCTGAGCAAGAACTAGATCTCTCCTCACTCCTCTCTTCCCAGCCCCCTCCCTCTCTGCAAAAACTTTACAATATAGGCGTTGTTGTTTGGTAACAGTTGGTTGGTTACTCCATTGTTGCACTCCTGTACCAATCTCGTGATTTTTATAGCTTTGCTGTATCGAGCACATGATCGACTTTCACTAATGCTGATTTTTTTCGAATTACTTGTTAAAAGTTCAACAATACTAAGTCACTTGTCATCCCAGTTCATATCATGATTAATTCTTTGCTGAATCTGCAAAAAGTAGCATCTGTTACATAAAACTTGTTATGAAGCAACTCTTACCAATGAGTAGAAGATTAATAGCTACCGCACATCTGTATACCACCCCCTCTCTTAAGGGGCTCAAAATGCTACTCCCTAGCTATAATTTTACAGTTCTAACATAGAACACCCTTATTAAAAATAGGACTTCTAGTATCGGCTACAAAGCATGTTGTCAAGACAGTATTTGAAACTTAAGCCAAGTAAGAAAATGTTACTGCAGAGAGTAACTGTTCAGGCTAAAGGCTGAGATGATAATCTCACTTAGCCATTTCTTCTACAAATGATATATGACAACAGCTCATTCTGCATGTCATGCCCAGACATATAGGGGAAAAGAAGGTGATCAGGAGTAGCCAGCATGGATTCACCAAGGGGAAATCCTGCTTAACCAATCTGATAGCCTTCTGTCATGGAGTGACTGGCTGGGTAGATGAGGGCAGAGCAGTGGACGTTGCGTACGTTGACTTCAGCAAGGCTTTTGACACTGTCTCCCATAACGTCCTCCTAGGCAAGCTCAGCAAGTGTGGGTTAGATGAGTGGACGGTGAGGTGGATTTGAGAACTGGCTGAAAGGCAGAGCTCAGAGGGTTGTACTCAGGGGTGCGGAGTCTAGTTGAAGGCCTGTGGCTAGTGGAGTTCCCCAGGGCTCAGTGCTGGGTCTAGTCTTGTTCAATTTATTCATCAGTGACCTAGATGAAGGGACAGAGTGCCTCCTCAGCAGGTTTGCTGATGATACCAAGCTGGGAGGAGTATCTGATCCACCAGAGAGCTGTGCTGCCTTTCAGAGAGACCTGGACAGGCTGGAGAGTTGGGTGGAGAGGAACTGCATCAGGTTCAACAAGGGCAAGGGCAGGATCCTGCACCTAGGGAGGAATAACTCCATGCACCAGTACAAGCTGAGGGCTGACCTTCTGGAGAGCAGCTCTGCAGAGAAGGACCTGGGAGTGCTGGTGGATGACAAGATGACCATGAGCCAGCAATGTGCCCCTGTGGCCAGAAAGGCCAATGGTATCCCAGGGTGCATTAGGAAGAGTGTTGCCAGCAGGTCGAGGGAGGTGATCCTGCCCCTCTACTCAGCCCTGGGGAGGCCTCATCTCAAGTATTGTGTCCAGTTGTGGGCCCCCCAGTACAAGAGGGACATGGAGCTACTGGAGAGAGTCCAGCGTAGGGCTACGAAGATGATCAGAGGGCTGGAGCATCTGTCCTCTGAGGAACGGCTGTGAGAGCTGGGCCTGTTCAGCCTGGGGAAGAGAAGACTGAGGGGGGATCTTATCAATGTGCACAAGTACCTGAAGGGAGGGTGTCAAGGGGACGGGGCCAAACTCTTTTCAGTTGTCCCATGTGACAGGACAAGAGGCAGTGGGCAGAAACTGAAGCGCAGGAAGTTCTGCCTGAGCGTGAGGGGGAATTTCTTCCCTGTGAGAGTGACAGAGCACTGGAACAGGTTGCCCAGAGAGGTTGTGGAGTCTCCTTCTCTGGAGATCTTCAAGGCCCACCTGGCTGCAACCCTGTCTAACATGGTTTAGGTGACCCTGCTTGAGCAGGGAGGTTGGGCTAGATGATCTCCAGAGGTCTCTTTCAACCTTACCGATCCTGTGATACCTGAAATAGATGGTTTGATTTAGGAAAAAGTGGAGGGAGCACTAATGCATGTCTCTTACAGTCAGTAGAGGCATCGTTTGCCTTCAAAATACCTCTGTCTCTCAGGAGTAAAACTTGTAAATGGTAGCTCAATTTACTTTAGGACATAAGTACATATAGTTCTCTCTGTAGCAAGAGTTGTTGGTCTTGTGATAAGCTTAGCTCGTGCTTCTGGCTTGTCTAAGAAGTTGGAACAGGTTTGTATTCTGTGGTACTATTTGAGATTTTATTTTCAGCTTTCTATTTTGCCTTTTTCTAAATGAGTTTTTGTCAGGCTGTTTGATTGTGGATTTTCCTCTCCTGCATCAGTTACTCATGCGGTCTCTGGGTTAGAATTGTTCATTGTACCGTAATGGATATGGTTAGTGTGTTCTTCCCCTTTATTTTACAGTTCATGTGTCCACTATTGGATACTAGCAGACTGGGCCTGGTAACTTATTAATTGCCCCAGGAGCACAGCTTTCTGCTCTCTAATGTCTAGACCAGGGTGAGATTTTATCAAACTGCTGGAAGTATTAAATTGCATATATTTGGGGGGGGATGGGGGTTATGGGTTGGGGTGGGTGTCCCCACATTTTTTTTTTTTTTTTTTTTTTTTTGCTAGCTGTAAGCTTATGCCTTTTGTGATGGTTCTGCTTTTTAAAAAAAAAAGAAAGAAAGAAAGAAAGAAAAGCATATTCAAGATTGTCTCATGCTGCTAGGCACGTAGTCGGTTTTCTAGGAGGTAAGAAGCAAAAAAAATGAATCACCACTCTTCTGTTTTGTTGAATCTATTGGCATTTCTCTATGAAATAGTATGATAGGTAATGACTTACTAAGTTGCCAGCCTATATAGCCACTGCCAAAGACTGTAGACCTTCAGAAAAATGAGCACCATGTGTAAGACAGCTTTAAAGCATTACCCAAGATAGTTCTTAGCAGCCATACTGGTTTGAATAGGTTGGCATTAAAGCCACTGAGCTTAGGGAGTAGATAATGTGTTACCTTAAACACAAATATGATATTCTGCTGGTCTGTGCAAGAAAGAAGGTTGAATCACAAAAGGAGCAGGAGTGGCTTGTCATAGCTCTCTGACCAAAACAGACCAGTTCTCGAGGCTGTAACTATTAAATCCAACAGTTCTCTTCCCTAAAAGATTTCATATTTCTAGTGGTAATGCTTCAGCTAATCTGAGGATAGCTGAGCGTACCTATCCATCTGTATCTTTTTAGACAGAAGTAGCCAAAGGTTTGCTATGACTAGAATCCATTCTTACTCCTAGTTCATACTTACTATTATGCTTTTGATTTCATAAACGTTAGGGTACAGGAGAAGGGAGACACTGACTGTGGAGGAATGGCCATCACAGCTTGCTTCCTGAAATGTCTTGTATAGTTTCGTGCATTTCCCAAGGATTTCCAAAGTTATCTGATACCTTTAATGAGCGGAATGTGTTCTAGGAGCAGTGAAACTAATTATCAGGAAATCCAGAAGATGGACAATTCTATAAACATCAGAACTGCATAAGTATTTCTTCAGTATGCAGAACTTTTCTGTGACACAGTCCAGAAACCGGATTTTTGAGCACTTCTCTCTCCCTCTGGCCCCACTTGCTGAAAACTCTTTTCTGGGTTCTGGCATTGCATGTGGTTATTGGAAGTATTCATGGGGTAGCTGGCAGCATTCTTCCTGTGTTAGAAATGAAACATGTAGCTGATTATAGTTTGTCATCATATATTGAGAATCATGCATTAATGCTGATCAGTTTTATAAACAAGATTTCATTTATTCTAAGACTGTTTTCAGTTCTGATTTATAATCCTAACCTTAATCTTCAACAGTTTATATGCAGATGTTGTTAGAGCATTATGTTTTAGCTTCATTCTTTGGTTTGGTTTGCCCTATTCTCTCCCTCTATTTTTAGAGGAGTCACAATTGTTTCCCCTTCCACCTCCATTAAGAGAAACAAAACATGCTGTTTTAGTCTTCCCTTGTAAGAGGTGCTCTGTCCCATGATAACGGTCATGGTTCCTTCTCTGTGTCTATCCAGGTTTGAGTATCTGTCCAAAATACGTAAGACTGTGCATCTCTTGTCTTCACTGTCAGATTCTTCCTGGTATATCCCAGGGTTTCATTTACCCTTTTGTGGTTTCATTGCATAGACAGATCTTAGTCATCATGTGATTGCCCTGCATTAAGGATCTGTTCCTTTCTCTAGCTTAGAAACTTGCTAGTGCTTAGCCAAAGTTCTTCTTGGGTCTATTACTCTCACTTTGCAGTCACTAAATTTCATCCTATAACTCTCAGTCTTCAGGATCTTGCCCTTTCTTCCTAATAACCTGGTACTCTTTCTTTGGTGGCAGCTTGCAACATTATGGCAGCATCCAAGCAGCTAACAACTGGCTATTCTTTGTCGTGGTCATTGATAGAAATATTTAATGAGACTTAATTCCAAAGGTGGTCCCTATGAAGCTGTGCTAATAACCTCCCTTCACTCGTATTTCCCATTTCAACACAAACCACTGATGAATTTATGTGGTTTTTAGCTTGAGAAAATTCAGTAGGCATGGCTGATCTGTTTCTAAGGCAGAGGATGAAGTATGGAAATACTTAAAATCTTATTGGATTGGCTATTATGAAACTTTTTTTTTTTTTAAAAAAAAGGCTGCCCTACATAGAGTATTATGCAACTGCATGTTATTTCGTTTGTGCTAGAAGACAATTTTTCTACAACCTGCAGCTTCAACATTCTTTTAATGCAGTCTTGTTTATAAAATATTTATACTTCTAAACTCCTTTTAAATTTCTGATACAAAAAAGCTATTGTTAGTCTGGGTCCAAGGAGAGAAAGAGTAAGGGGGTCCTTCTTGGGTTTTTGAGGTCTGCTGTACTGATGCAACCTCACCTTCCTTGAGGCTATGCATAAGCTTCTGCAATCTCAAACATTCTAGATAAAAAAAAGTACTTACTCTCAAGCATTTGCTCAACTAAACTTCATAATTATAATTATGAACTACTTAGGTATTGGTTCTGAGAGAGTTTAAGTACTCTTAGTGGTAATAGTTGAAATACTTGCATGTGAATATGACCACTGCTCTGTATGTTTTTTTCGAAGTCCAATCAGTGATGTCTGTGTGTGCCTAAATTGTAGTTCAGTATTATTACTCACTGATTGTTTAACTAACTAAAAAGATATAAGATATAAGCACTAACAAAATCAGCAGTGAGCTTTGAGTGTTTCTAAATTTAAGATATTTTCCCTCTCAATTCTATCTTGCCTATATCCCCATATTTTATAAATGAGGAGACTTGTAGGCATCTTCCTGTCGTTCATCACCTGCCGTTGTATGAAAGCACAGAATTTTGTGTCTTGGACCTCAGGTGAACCCAAACATATGGTTCAGATGAACCAAACATACGGGACTTGTTTGATGTTGTTTGGCCAACTCAGGGCCTGAGTTGGCCCTCCTTATCCTTCTCTCCTGTCTTTTCACCTGTGGGCCTTGTCGGGTCCTATTGAGTGAGGACTTGAACTCTGTAGTAATAGTACACTACAAAATATAAAGGATATTGAGTATAAATATGCAGAGGATGTTTGAGTATCTAGGATTTAGAAACCTAATAGTATGCCAAACCCTAAGTCTGTGTATCTATTCAACTTCTTAATATGACCTTTCATTTTACAGCTTACAATTGAAACCTAACTTCAGGGACACTTCAGTTAGCAGACTTCCCTTAATCTATTTCTAAGGAATTTTGTAATGTTACAGTAATTAATTTTACTCTTGGTATTGTTAAAAGCATTTGGAATAAATTTTTAATATAGCAATAAAAGGGGAGAATATGTAATACATAGAACTTTTACTTGGTTTGTCTAATAGTGATATTTTCAGTAGATTATTAAGCTTTGATTTTTAGGGGATTTAAAGTACTCTTGATACTTACTTAATTATGCCATAATTAAGAGCAATATGTTAGTACTGGTGGCCAGGCAGATGTACCTTTTAAACATGTGTAAAATCAGTGGGACTATTCTTCATGTATGTAGGGGCTCTTTGTTGTTTTAAGAGCTGTATTTTGGTGTACCTATTAACTTCTTAAAATTCTTCATTTCAATTCTTGTAGTTGGTGTATGAATTTTTCCTGAGATTTTTAGAGAGTCCGGATTTTCAGCCGAGCATTGCAAAGCGATACATTGACCAGAAATTTGTACAACAGGTAAGTATAGATTTTTTTTTCTCCCTCCAGATCTAAAGATCACCTCTAGAACTGAAACTATCTGATGAATGTATGGTTAAGGAGATACTAAAGCTTTCACTTTAACAAGGTTTAACTTTAATTGTTAGTACAATGCTTTCTGCAAAGCATTATATAAATAAGACATCATAGCACACAGATAATTAGTGACTTTAGAAACACTTTGCAAAGTGTAGAGGTTGATATCTGAAAACAGTGTAAGATGTTTGAATTTATGGAAGAAAGTCCACTCTTACCTCCAGTGAAATCAACAGTGTGCTGATTAAATTGTTTTAGTGGTTTTGATTTCTCTAGTCCCCCCCCCCCCAGTAGAAAATTATTGTGGTAAAACTTACAGGAAGACTGATTTTTGTTCTGTGGAAAGCTAACTTTTTAATATATGAAATGTGTTCCAGCATCTGCTAAGTTGTTACTAGATAGTGTTGTTCTCTTTATCATCACATGTTATACACAGAAGAAAAATTAGATTAAAAAAAAAACACATTGGAAAATTGAAGAAAGATTATGCTTCACTGTACAAAGTAACTCAGCAAGAAAATGAACTGAGATTGTATATTAAACGTAACTTATTAGGGACATAGGCTCTATGTTTTGAGTGATGCTAACAATTTATTCTTTGAATAGGATAGCTATAGGATAGCAATATTCTTTGAAGTAGGATAGCTTGAAATTTTAGGCCCTGAAGATTGACTGGTATTGTCTTTTGTTAGAGTTTAGCCAAGACTGGTTTTATGTAAAGCAGGTTACTGTATTTTGATGCTGTGTTTCCAATATCTTAGGTACAAACCTGTTACCATTTTAAACTTCTGTGAGTCAGGTTAGGTGGAGAAAAAATGACAAAATTCTAGAAAGTAAAGACTGTAAACTGAAGTGAAAGCAGAAGGGTTAGGGACTCTATTGCTGTCAATGCCTTTGCACCTTGCTTCCTTTTCGGTGGAGGGGAAGATGGTGAATAGGAGGAAGATGCTGTGAATCATTCTGATTGGAAAATCTGCAGGAAGGTAGAGCAAGAAGGATTTGCAAGTTTGAGAGGGCAGTGTTTTGTGGTTCACAGAAAGATCTGAATTGGCTCTCCTAGCCAGGAGCAGCTTTCTCATCAGCAGGCAAATAGGAACTTTAAGCAATTGCGTTTTGGTTGGGAGCAGCATTGCACTGTGGAAGGATAAGGGAGAGAGGCACCAGGACCTAGTGTATACGTAATAGAAACTCAGTTTTCTGGACATTCCAAATCTAAACAAATGAGTTAGCAAAACGTTTAGTTTTTGCTGTTTGATACCATAATAATTTTTGTCCAAAGCTATTTTGGTGAGTATTTTCCCATATCAATATAACTCAGTTTTCAAGGAAAATTTCAGTTTTTGAAGAGTGGCAGTGGCAGGCCATCACAATGCACTAATGTAAAGTAGAAAAATGTTTGAATGTTTTCCTCCCCACCTTGAGGAACTGTATTTATATTTCTTTGTTGGACTTCACTGTTCTTGTTTATAAGCGTTCCCTTCCTGTCTGTCTTGTTTGACATTTCCCACAAAATCCAGGCCTGAAGCTGCTGCTGAACAACTGGCCGTAAATAGCAAGTTTACTAGTTGATCCAGGTTCTCTTAGAAGTCATCTTCCAGAGTTTTTAATTCCTAAAGTTTGACTTGATTTTTCTTGAGAATACGAGAAAGACAATGCAATGAACAGCTCTACAGAAAAATGTGGAGTAATAACACTGAGAGAGATCTTCTAAATATAAAAATTAAATGAGCCTGAGCAAAGTTCCTGAAGAGCTATTTCCCCTGCCTTATGTTGCTGGGTATAGACATCTATATGTTTGCAGGCCTGAACTGAGCAGAAGATAACTTAGCTCAAGCAGTCACTTAGCACAGTTAGTGCATCTGGAATTTGCTTTTACTTGGACATAGAGGAAAAAAGAATGTAAAATAATGACTTGTAAAGGAATTGGAATGTCTTCTGATCTCTTCAAGCAAGTATGGAAAGAAAACTTTCTACAAGGAAAAAAATTTACAGAGTATCTTGCTGGCTTATTGAGGTGTTTAGTCTCTATTAGTAGGGAACCAAAACTTGTCATTTCACAGCTTATGCTTAATTTTGATGAATCCTCATATTAAATCATTAATTCTGAAATGTCTTGCGTCCAAACAAAAGCAAACACGTTCATCACCCAGAATAGATAAGCAGAAAATGACAAGGGTGGGGGGAGATTTAGAAAAGAGGAAATACTGATACTAGATTAAGACAGAAACTATTTAAGTTCTACGTGCTGTGATTTTTTTTTTCCTGTAGCTTGCTTCTAATAAATTATCATTCTGTTGAACATCACTTTCTTCTGTCCCTGAGGAAATATGCGTAATTCTTATCACCATCCATTTATCTTGCAAAATCATTTTGCAAAGAATTATGCTTTTGCTTAACTTGAAAGACGTGAAGCTTTTTTAAATCGAAGTAAAGGAACAAAGTACATCATAGAGTGTCATAGAATTGGTAAGGTTGGAAAGGACCTCTGGAGATCATCTCGTCCAACCCTCAAATGAGTGGCCCATACGGGGGTTGAACCCACAACCTTGGCATTATGAGCACCACACTCTAACCAATGAGCTAAACCTAACCCCATAAAAAAAACCCATGCCTCCATTCGAAGCACAAGATTTTAATTAAAAAGCTGTAATTATCTGACACAAATGTGATTAATTCAGATTTCTTAAAAACCAACTGCAGACCACTTATCTAAGGTTTGATAACCTCATTCTTGATGATTTCATTCTTATTTTGATAGTGTCACTGCTGTTGGAATGGCTTTGTTGAAATCTGTATATGGGCTTCTCAATACGGAGAAAATTTTCTGAGTTTCACTCTTATTGAAAAAAAAAATCTAACTTTGAAAGTAATATTGGACATCCAAACAGAATTTCAGGTCAAAGTGATTCTATTTTTTTTTAATGCAAACTTGTAAGCTACAGGTAAAATTCAAGTTTGTTAGTAACATGACAAAGATTTTTAAAACCTTTTAAAAGTAATATATTTACATCTAATTTTTAAAGTTGTTGGAGCTCTTTGATAGCGAAGACCCACGAGAACGTGATTTCCTAAAGACAGTTCTTCATCGAATTTATGGAAAATTCCTTGGTTTAAGAGCGTTCATCAGGAAACAGATAAACAACATTTTCCTCAGGTATGCTATATATGTGTGTGACTAGATTGAGGCTTCCTGGTTCATCTCTACAGTGATTTGATCTTGAAATACAAGACTTGATTTTGGTCTGTGATCTGGCTATCAAATATTTGAAGAGTATTTCTTCAGGATTTCTAATTTCTGTTTGACTTTGCTTGTCTGTTTTTGCATCAGGTTTATATATGAAACTGAGCACTTCAATGGTGTTGCTGAGCTTCTTGAGATATTAGGAAGGTAAGTTTGATAAGATGGAGAATAAATGTGAAATGTTTTTCTGGATTATTCTGGAAAGCTTCATCTTTCTTGTTTTAGGAATGAAGGGGGTGAACAGAATTATTTTAGTAACTAGTGATAAAGTACTGTCACTGATATCTAGTATTGTCTGGCTTACCATGTGACTATCAAATTGGGATATAGAATATAAATTGTCCTTTTCACTGCAAATCGTAAAGATGGTCTGCAAAATACTTCTTAAGGAGTCCTCGTTTTGTCTCTAGCATGATATATGAATACCAAAATACCGAAGGTTCCACCCTCGCACACACCTTAGGAAAGAATCAATAGCGTCTACTCCTGGTCCTTTTAATTTTCTGTGGCTCAGAAAACGAGCGTTGGCTTTTGCCCTGATGACGAGTGAAATATTTCAATCTTCAGACTGGTTTACTTTAAATTTTAATTGTGAAAACCTTGTAAGTGCCAGAGTTGATTACCATTTTTGCCTTCAATTTAATAATTTTATTTTTAACTTTAGAATTCTGTGTGGTAGCAGTTTGTTAGTTTTGCAGAATTCTCACAGATGTATTTCACAGTAGAAAAATTCGTAGATATTACTGATTCAATTGAAAAGCCCAAGCTTGTGAAACTATAATGGAACAAATCTTCATGAAAATCAAATGAAAGGGATACTACTGTTTTTTTTTTAAGTTTGTCTAAAATCTAGAAACGATCTCAAAACAGATGTTCTAACTGCAGTGTTAAAGTAGTTTTTTCTTAAAAAATACATGCTTCTCGCTTTTTTTTTTTTTTCCTTTGAAAGTTACCTTTAAGTGATTGTGAATGAAAAGGAACAGCTTCCTGATGTATCTGTCAAAGCCCTACTGTTAGACAGCAAGACTTTCTGTAGATCATTTTACCAAGTGGAAGTCGTGTTAAAAATACTTCAGCCTAACAAGTATTATTTGGGGTTTTTTTTTGTTTTTGTTTTGTTTTTTTCTCCTCTCTGCTACCAAGAATCTAAACTTGCATTGATACAGGCACTTTAGAGACTGTGCATATGTAAAGCTATTTTGTGGTCCCACAACTCTTACATTTAGAAAATGAATTAGAAATATAATATCTCTTTAATTTACAGTATTCCTTGTTCTGCTGAGAAGAAATTTTATATAAATACATATAAATAAATATTTATATATTTTATATATATACATTTATATAAATAAATTCTGCCTATTCATGTTTTCAGTATTATCAATGGTTTTGCACTGCCACTGAAAGCAGAACACAAACAGTTCCTCATGAAAGTTCTGATACCCATGCATACTGCAAAGGGATTAGCTTTGTTTCATGCACAGGTAAGATTTTACGTATCTTAAATTTTTCAGTATTTGCATTTGAAAATAACGAAAATTTATAGTAGTATGTGTTTTAATATCTGTATTCCAAAATATTGAAAAATGTAATCATTGAATATTTTGTTAAGATCTTGCATATAAATCTTAATTTTGCCTAGCATATATTAAAAGTGGAAGAATATAGCAGTGAGTCAGTCATATCAACTAAAATGGGAAGTTTTTTTGGTTTTCAGTCTGTCATACTTAAGCTTAAAACTTAATCCCAGGGCCTTGTTCTGTTATCTCTTCCTTATGTAAGCTAAATGCTGTGTGTAAAGGAACCTTGAATATGGTTACATATTTATTTCAGAAACGCGTGCCTTTTTTTTTTTTTTTTTTTAATGAAAGGCAGAAATACGTAGTACCTTTTTACCAGGTAGGAATTGTGTGGCTCCATGACATACTGTCAGAATGTTGCAGTTCCTTGGTTCACTTCTGTTCTTATATTTAGCATAGACATTCAGCATTTTATTTGAGTAACGTACATCCTTCCCAGGCATATTAGCACTTGAGTTTTGAATACATTTTATGCAAATTAACAACTAATTCTGCTATGGGTAATTAAAAATTTGCTTTGTTATCTTAGCCAACTCACTAATACAGCTCCTTATAGACAAAAGATATGAGGACATGAATTTCTAATTAAAGTGGAATCATTATGACTATATAGACTACAAACAGGATCAGGTCAAGAGCTCAGTTAATTCCTAATTCTCATAAGAAGTTTTAATTAAAAATTGCTTGTCTTTGTGGTTTATTGCTATGCAATAGGCTGCTTCATGGAATGAGTCAGTGATATGAGAGGGAGCAGTCACTTGCCCAAGGTATTCTCATTGATAGATCAGTACAGCAAGCTATCTGTTATTCTATGATACATTTCTTCTGGTGCATTGGTTATATTACCTCAAGCTGTACTGTGTACTTGAAAGCAGCATTTGGTTTGTTGACCAGGCTATTCATCTATCCCTTCATCACTACTCTCGTGTATCAAAATATCATCTGGAAATTACAGAGCAAACTCATTGCATGTTTCCTGTTTCATATTGTCCTGAAGATGCAACCAACATTAATCTCATTTTTTTCAATCAGGATTGGCCTGGTTGCTGTTGCAACAGTGTAAGTTTACACTGCCTTAAAAAATAAAGTCTTAAAGCTTATTTAGTTTGAGACTGTGTCTTTGAATAATAGATACACTGCTCAAAAAAGCTTTAATGGGACTACTTATTATTCGTATGATATTTACTCCTTTTTTTTTATCTACACGTATTTTTACAGGTTAAAAAAAATCAGACGTTATAATTACAGCGCTATAATCATCTGGTTTGATATAACATTAAAATGGAAAGATAATATTTGAATTCAGACATTCTAAGTATGGAAATATGTGTGTAAGACATGTAAAAGAATTCACCTCTGCTTTATATTGGGAGATAAAAAGTACTGCTGTTTCTTAAAACTGGTTGTAATGGAATCTGGGACTGTAGCTGTTTCAGCAATAGAGTTATTTTATGGTTTTTGTACTGGGCAGAAGTAAGGTTGCTTAGTTATGTAGCTCCATATTTCCACACTTCTAAATATGAGCAGAATACCTTGGCCTCGTAAAGCCCCAGGGCACAAACTGGTGGAGGGCAGGAGAGCTTGCCGGTGAGTTTTCAGCCTTTGCTTCCCTACTTCATATGCTCTTCGTAGACATTTGGTGTTGCCTGTTGCTAGGGGCAGGATGCTCAGCTGGACAGATGCTCTATGATCTCTTGTGGCCATGTCATACATTAAGGTATCTTGCACATCTTTGTAATTGTAACACTGAATTTTGGAAGCTGTAGATGTCCAGTTTTGCATTTGAGCAATGCGTGCTCACACAAATCTGTTTTACATATTTTTTTTGTTTAATTAGAATTGTTTTTACCCCCCACACCACTGTAGCTGTTTGAAAACTCCAGCATATTCACAATATTAATTAATGTTAATACAGGTACTGAAGTTGAGAAGAATCTACCTAAACACTGGATTTGAGTTAGGAAAATAAACTATCAAGTTTAAAAGCAATTTTATTTCTAGGATTAAAAAAATCCTAAGGTTTTGGTATTGAAGAAGTCTCTCTAAAATAGAACAGGCCTGTATATCTTACTGTTTTGTTTAATTTGGAAGAAAATAAAATGGATGAAGGGATTTTTTTTTCTGATTAGAAATGCTTCCATTGTAATTTGTGATATTTATTTATACTGTAATATCTAAACAATGTCTGTTTAAACTAAATAACTATATAACTTACATTCTAGCTGGCCTATTGTGTTGTACAGTTCCTGGAAAAAGATACAACCTTAACAGAGCCTGTGAGTATTTTTCAGTTGAGTATTTTTCTGCTTTTAATTTGAACTAAATATTTCAGTGCAACTCATTAGAGCTTTATGGCAGTATTATCTGTGATATCTTGATTAATGATCCGTAGGCATCTTTTGCAGTGAAAAGATTTTTATTTATTTATTTATTTAAGTTTAGCACAAGTGTTAAGAGAATTCTGGGGTTTGAAAGTGCTGTTATTTTTTCAACACATGACCAAGATGGAGCACAGATTTAAATAAAATTTTAAACTGCTGAGATCATGTGAATCACTTCATATGAGAAAATATTTAACTACTGTATTCTTTCCTAGTAAGAACTGACAGTATTCTTTGATGCTGATGGCTTATGCTGAACCACTACATAAAGCTGAATTACTTAGGGAAATACAATCTCAAAATGAAAGCTAAAAAGAATAACAATACTTTATTTAGATAAAAAGAACTTTGAAATTTCAAGTGTATTTCTGCTGTCTTTTCAGTTATTGCAGTGCCTCTTGGCAGTTATAATACAGGTGCTTCAGGCATCAGTGGCTTTTGCCAGGCTGCATCTCCCATGGTGTATATTGACAGTTCAGCTAAATGAGGGTTGCAGGACTTCATTTACAAGGTCCATAAAGAAAAATGTAGGCTCAGGGCAGCGTAGCAGCTCGGGAGGACATGAATTCATGTCAGACCAACTAGAACAGAAACCAGTTGTAGTTTGATAATTGGAAATACTTTCGGTTAAGGATATGTTGAAATTTAAGTACAACGTCTGTTTTTTGGGATCAGAAAAATGAAGAGCTTGTGCAAATTTCTTATAAAGAGAAAAGAAACAGTTTTGTGGAAACATTTTAAATTTTCACCAGACTTACTGTGGAAGCTTGTTTTCTAGAGGGTCACTTGGTGCTGGTGATCATCAGAAGGCAAGTTCTGCTGTGGATGGTGGAACTAGGCCAGACTGTCTATGAATTTGTGCTAGCTGTTTGAGGTATCTTCCTTCCTGCGTACTGCAGTGTTCCCAGCTTGCTTCATCCACCCTGTGACTCCCATACCAAGCACAGGACTGTGGATTGTGCCGGCAGATTGTTTTCAAACAGCACAGAATGGCCGAGTTCTGTTTGCTTCTCCCTTGGGGTACTAGTTTGGGATTCTCTGCACAGCTACCAATTTCCACAAAAATTTGGGGAATTTAGACGAGAATCTTAATTGTAACTATTTTACAATTTCAATTGAAACTGGTCAATGAGCTTGTTTTACTGGGTAAGGAATGTGAGCAGCAAATGTGCAGTGTAACCTAAAAACCTATAAGATCCGCTGTTGTCGAAGTGACAAAACTTCCTGATGTGAATTTACACAGTTGTGATGCAGAATCGAAGCCTGAACTTCTAAGCGAGAAGGCAGGGCTTTCTCGGTGGGAATGCCGTAGTACCGCGTTCTGAGACTTCCCTGGGGCCATCGTGCAGACAACTCTGGTCGCCTTTTAATCAGTAAGGTGAATTCAGAATGAAGATACAGAATCACTGCCTATACTTGCTTTGGTCATTACTCTGAACGCGTAACAAACTTGGACCCGAAAAAGGATGAGTAAAGGTTAATAGATGATAGGAAGTGAAGCTTTTAAGAAACTTTCTGAAAAGATTGAAATGTAAATGTCAAAGTTTGATGGGGTAACTGATGAAATGGTATTTGGAGGTTTTTTTTTGTTTTGTTCTGGGGGACAGGGACTTTGGCTTTAGATCAAGTAATATTTTAAGAACTCCATAAGAAGGTTGTCTTCATGAGTACCACGGTCTTATTTTTCTGGCAGGAGCTGTCACTCAGGGTCAGTTTAGCGGACATTCAGTCCAGGCTCTTGTAACTATGGTAGTCTGCCTCGGGTCAGTCCTGATGTTCGCAGAGCTGACACGAAGGGCTCATCACCTAACCCTGCTAAGCGCCATGGCGTTCACACGTAAGGAATTCAGTTTTGTGAGAATCGGTCTAGGCATGCAGCTCTTGTAAATAGGAGTTGTTGCTTAGCAGATGCCTGTTGCTGCAAGTCAACTCTGTAGGAAGTTTGAAGTAGCTCAGAAAGGAGTAATAAAAGCTTGTGGATTTTGTGTAGGAAGAGCAGTAAGAATTCAGCTCTGCATTCACATGAGTGTTACTTGGAATAAAATTTTTGAGCACAGATGTGCATGTGTTGGTATTTTAATATGAAAGTATAGGATATGCTTTTAATATGAGAGCAAGGAATAGGTATCTTGTTGAGGTTTGTGCTCTTATACTACGAACTTTTTTTTTTTGTTTCTTTTTTCTTTTCTTTTTTTTTTTTTTTTTTTGAAACTAGGAATCTGAGTTTATGTGGTTAAGTACATTGGAATACACTTGCTATAGTGAGCATTGGAAACTGGGCTGTTCTAGCTAGCTCAGTTTCAAGCTTCCAAAACTGTTAATTTATGCTACAGCTAAGGGTGCATGGTAGGTTCTCACTGCTTTTCTTTAGCAAATGTACTTGTCTGAAATTGTTTGGCTTACTTTCATTGTGTTAGGGGAAGGGAAGGTGTTGGCAGAATGAGCTATTATACTTGTAAATGTCTCTTTAAAGAAGATTCTCCAAACGAAATCTTAATAGTATGTAACTGAGTCATTTAGTTACTAGCTAATTAATAGAAAATGACGCTAAATAAAAAGTGTATTTACATAGACTGCTTAAAATTGTGAACCCAGAGAAACAAGTGCAATGAGTACCTGCAAGTCAGACCTCTCTTGTGGGTGGAGAAGTGGGTACCTGAAGGGCTGCCTGATCGGGTGGGTAACCACCGTGAAAAGCAGGAGCTCATATTTTCTCTTCGCCACCTCGCTGGGCTACCTGCCCTGGTTGTCCTGCTCTGTCCGTGGAGCCACCGCGAGAGGCCGGGTCGGTGCCAGCTGAGCAGTTCAGGGAGCTCTGCCTTTGTCCAGCTACAAAACCGATACCCTTTGGGGCTGACCCAGGTCTCCTACTCTGTTATCAGGTGTCAGATGATGGCATTTGTTTGTCAGTTGTCAGCGTCTTTCAGCCAGCGAGATAAAACTGTAGAGGGATCTCTACAGTTATGTGCAGGACCTGTTCATCTTTCTCTGTAACTTGCTTTCTTTTTATGGATTTCAGCAAAGGACTTTCTTAGCTGACTAGTTTCCTCATTTGCTCAGCATCAGTTGAAGTGATGCTCAGTCCTGTAGCGTGAGGGCTGCATGTGTCTCGGGATGGAAAGACTGGTGGGTGCTTACAGTGGAGACTTCCTTGCTGTGAAGTGATGCAAGTTAGTTTTGATAGCACACATTTGTGAACAAAACAACCACCTCAGAAGCTTAAAAAAAATGCACAGGGGAAACAGGAAAAGTCAAATTGGGATTATTTTAGTCCAAATAGATGAATAAATCTGCAGTTGGAGGTGATCAATTAGGTGCCGTAGTACCGTAAGAGCAGAGGTCTTGTCCTCAGAATGAAGGCTTACAATACTCAGAAGTGTTCCTGCTTCCGAAACCTGCTGAGTTATGGCTTTTTTCAACCAGCACTAATTTGGTAATTTAGATGCCATGTCAGATGTTTGTTTCCAGGAAATATGCCTCCAGCCCTTTACTTGCTGTCTCTCCTCCTCTTGGGGACTGTACTTCCCAATTAAGCTTTCCTAGAGCCTTTTCCCTGTCCTCATGCAGGATTGTTCCAGTATCCCTGTTAGAAACTGATTTTCGCTGTAAATTCACATCTTTATCTCCCAGTTTCCAGTTTTGGCCATTTCAAATTCTAGAAGAGAAAAAGTGGTGGAGGCCATGACCCCTCTGCGTAGCCCTGCCTGAGTGGCCAGTGTGTACCGCTTTCTCTTGAGCTTCAAAGCTTGAAGCCAAGACAAGCGCTCCCCAGAGTAGGGATCAGTAGAAGGCAAAAGATATTCTAGGAAATCCTAGCTACAGGGGAGTTAAATGCATATTTATGAAGCTTTGATGTTGTTGTATCGATTAATATATGTACTGGGGTAGGAGTGGAGCGTGAATGGATTATCAAAGGCTTTTTAAAGTGATAAAGATGTAAATTATTTTGAAAATAATACAAGAAATATAAACAAGACAAGATTTAAATGAAACCAGGCAGTATTTATTTTCAGTGAATGGAACTATATTTAGCTGTATTCCATTTTGCATAAGGAAAAGCAAATTAATATTTTATTTTTAATAAATCTTATCAAATATGTAATAGAAACTTGTTTTAGTTTAACTTGTTTGTATTTTTAATATAGGTAATCAGAGGACTGCTCAAATTTTGGCCCAAAACTTGCAGTCAGAAAGAGGTTGGTTTTGTTTCTTGTTCTATAAAATGTAGAGCAGCAGGTTCATATACTTTGTCTCTGTTGCACTTTTAAGAGATCTTGCAGAATTCCTGCAGTTCTCAAATTCCTGGGGTGCTGATCTTTGTCATGCAGCTCAGTGCAATTTTGGTATTTCATCTGTCAGTTCTTACTGTGGTGGAGTTCTCTCTAAAGCTGTGTTTAAAGTTGCATTATATTTAAGATCTTTTATAGAGAAATAATTTTTCCAGGTGAAGAGCACGTTAGTAGATAGCCGCTAGCTCAGAGGTAGTCAGTCTGCAATGTGCTGGCATTTGATATTGGAATACTGAGACAACTGACGCAGACGTAGCAATTGAGATATGGAATAAAATTGTGCTTCAGTGCAAATGCCTAGACATAACTGCGTGTATTAGTAAAACATGTATATTTCTTCTCTATAAAAAATAAATGATCTTGGGAAATCCATTTTTCTGATTGTCTTTCGTCTTTATAATTAAAGATAGAAGTTGGATGACTTGCTGTGTCACCAGATCGCACCTTTCTGGTAGCTCTTTAAAAGTGGGGTCCCCTAACATCATTGTCCCTGTTTGTGCGAGCAGTTTTGAATATTATATGTTACCTACTTACTGCTCTGCTGGTGGTAATTTAAAACTGAAACTATCTACCATTTCAGAAGCTACTTTGGAGATCTCATCTCAGATAATGATAACTTTTGCAGTCACTCCTGAAGAAGTAAAAGATTTTAGTATTTTTTTTAACTATTAAAAAAGAAAAAGCAGCGCTGTTGAAGTGTTGAGAGCAATTATACAAAAGAAATTCAAGATGGGAGCTCTCACCTGGTAGCTAAAACTGATGATTGGCTTTTCTCAGATTGCAAAAAAAAAAATATAAACTCTGGTTGTCAAATAGAATGTAGTTATATACTATGCTTTCTGCAGGATTCATGACTAAGCTGTATGTGTGCGTAAGCTGTATTTTGTTTGTCTCTGTCTGTATTGGAGATACAAAATGTTCTCATGCTTTTTGGTTTTTTTTAAATACAAACAGGTAATGTTTTTAGGTGAAATTGAAGAAATCTTAGATGTAATAGAACCGACACAATTCAAAAAAATAGAAGAGCCTTTATTTAAGCAAATATCCAAGTGTGTATCAAGTTCACATTTTCAGGTAAAAAAAATAAAAATTAAATATAAAAATAACTGTTAGTAACTTATTTTGTGTTTTTTTTGACCCATAAACTTTGTATTTCAGGTTGCAGAAAGAGCTTTGTACTTCTGGAATAATGAATATATTCTTAGTCTGATTGAGGAGAACATTGATAAAATTCTACCAATTATGTTTGGCAGTTTATACAAGATCTCCAAAGAACACTGGAATCCGTATGTAACATTTAACTTTTCCCATGGGATCAGAATAAATTGTATTAGTGAACTGTTTCAGGTTTGGATCATAAGCAGATAATGTGTCTTCATCTTGACTTAAATCTGATGAAATCGGTGAGATTACAGGTGCTAAGAAGGTATCCATTCCATGAAGGTGAATAGTTGAGGTTGAACAGAGGTGTATGTGTTTGCAAGACAGACTTCTGTCATAGATGAAAGTGGGAAAAAATGCTCCCTACTGCAGTGAGTCAGCTATTTGAATGTGGGAAATAGTTTTAATTCTCAGCTCTATCATGCTGTCTTTGTTCGGTATTGTTATGAGGGAGAACTGGAATTCACAGAAAAATATGAAGTTATTGGATGATGGTCTCGATACTCTAAATTGCATTTAATGTTGAGTATTGGCTAAAAACGCAAATTACATTACTTAGACTAAAAAAATTGACCAAGGGATGTTTCTGCTGCGTTGGTGCTTCATTGTCTTTTACTCCTTCAGATGAACTAAATTCTATCAGCACTGTCTTATGTCTTGCTGTCCAGTGCAATGAAAGGAAAAGATCCTACCCTAGCAGAATAGCGCCTACCACTATAATAGATGATAGGAACCAGAAATGAGTGACTGCTTCATTTTATATTTAATGCCACATGTTACATGTTAGGATTTCTGATACTCTGTTTGAAGGAAATCATTGTTGTATTGAAGCATTAAAATGTGAAGTTTGTCCATGTGCAGCATCCTGAATTAAGGTACAAGTCCATTTGCAGAATGTAAAGCTTGTATAGGCAAAAGCCAGAGTAGCCTGGGCCTTTGATAACTTTTATAACTTAGATGCTCTATTTTAAGCCCTTTATTTGAGAATCTGAAATTATCCTGTATTTATCTAGATTGTGTGACTAGCTGTGAACACATCACCCAAGACAGATTGACAGATAAATTTTGGAGAACTAATTCTTGGAGCATCAATGGTTTTTGGGACTTCAGCAAAATTGACGGAAGTCCCTTTTCCCCAAGCTGCAGAAGGAAGTTGTTCCTTTATTTTAGGAAGTGCAAGACACAAGATAATTGTGTACCGTGAGGGCCAGGGTGTTTGGGGCAGAACGTATAATACTTCATAATCAGTGTTGGGAGAGAGAGAAATGAGCTTATATTCTGTTCAATATGGTCTTAGCTACTCACTTTAAATCAAACTTTTCCCTCCGAAAACCAAAACCCTGAATATGCTCTTGTCTGCAAAACCATATTAAAGCCAGTGATCAAAAAAAGCGCGTGGAGAGGCTAAGTGTACTGTGCGTTTTGGATGAGCGTAAGGTCTCTGCTGAGTAGCTGGGAGATGTCCCAGCAGCACAGTGGACGACGTGTACTGTCGAGGCAAACCTGGTCCTCTGGTCACTTCCTTAGAATTTTCTTTCACTCATTTTTCAAGGTCACAAGACTGCACGGCACCCTGCTCCACAACCTTACAACCTTACTGCTGTGTGAAGGTGAACTGCTAGTGAGGGGAACGACGGGGAAGACAGTTTACTTGGGGTTTTTTTGATTAGCAATAAGGTTAATGATAGGCAGCTTTTTAATGGTTAATTTTATTGCTATCTTTTAGATTCCTATCTGTAGTAATTAAGAGTGAGATTAAAAGAGATGAGTATTACTATACTTAACCTTTTGAAATAAAAATGCCCTCACAAAAAAAAAGTGAAAAGAAAAAATAATACCTAAAACGGAAATACTGACAACCATACAAAATAGCCAGTATCATTTACGCTGAAAAAAAAATAAATAAAAGGAAACTAAAACACCTGAAACTCAATTCTCTAGTGGGTACATGTGCAGCAAAACTGATCTGCTGCCCAGACACACTTCTGGTAGAGCATTTAGTAGCTATCCTAAACCATGTGTCTGTCATTCTTCTGCTGCATTCTTTTGCCTGATCTTGAAGCTGTTAGCCAGAAGTTTTATAGACTCTCATATTTCATATATTACAAAACTGCTGTGAAAACTCCGTTTAGTAAATACTAACATATATGAATAGGTTTCTTTTAGATAGCTGCAGTAATCGTTATACCCTGGGTGATTGTTAGAGTCAGGTACTTAAGGTTAATAGAAAGCTATTTCAAAAAATTAAATGCATTTTATTTGTTTACAGAGAAAGTTACAGTAAAGAATTTTGTTTCAGTAACTCATTGACCTTACAGTAGTATCTTAAATACAAATGTCCAAAAAGGAAATTGAACACTTGTTTATCAGAGATTTTGTGTTGAGTAATCCAATGGGGTGTTCCTTCTGTTCTAGAACTATTGTGGCACTCGTATATAATGTGCTGAAGACGCTGATGGAAATGAACGGCAAGCTCTTTGATGAACTTACAAGCTCGTATAAAGCAGAAAGACAAAGGTAACTGATATTTCTTCCAAACATACGCTGATAAATATCTGAAATGTGCAGGCTGAAAAGGAATAAATTTTGACCACTGTGGCTGCGGGTTCTGCAGTAGACTTGCCAATGGAAAACTTGCCGCAGGCCGCTCAGCGCGTCCCAGGCCGCCGCGTGTCGGCGGTGCGGAGGGAGCGGGAGCCCCGGAGGCAGCGGCAGCAGCGCCCCTGGCTCCCAGCCCTGCAGGCAGGGAGCAGCTCTGCATCCTGTTAGGGAAGACCGAGCTGAGCCGCTGCTGCAAGGGGCTGCCGGGTGCCGGCCCTAGCACCGCAGAGGGGCTTGTCTGAAAAAAGCCAAGCTGGAGAAAACTGTAGCTCGGCTAAAACCTCCTCTTTTATCCTGCTAATCCAACGAACAGTAGTGCTGGAGCAAGGGATGGCGGGTTATCCTAGGCCAACTGAAACCACGTGCTCGGTCTCCTTTCGTTAGTTCTGCTCTTCCTCCCATGGTGCTTGGTTCTTAATTTGTCTGCGTGTGACAAAGAACCACCTCAGAACTGCAGTCATCTGTTGAACACTACACTACATTCACAGCAGGTGACTGAATTTGTCAGAGTGAAGATACTGTTTACCACTAATCTTTATCAAGTTGTACACTCATCTTTTAATAGAAGAAATTGTGATTGCCTCTAAGAATAGCTTTGGGGAAAAAAAAGAGGAATTACTGGATATAAATCAGTTGTTTTATAGATAGCTGCATCTATACATTGCACTTAAACAGACCTGAAATTAGTATTTCACTCTTTCTGCAGAGAGAAGAAGAAAGAATTGGAACGTGAAGAGTTGTGGAGAAAGCTAGAGGAGTTAAAGCTTAAGAAGGCTCTGGCAGAAAAGCAGAACAGCACTCACAACGTGCTGAATGCACACAATACAAGTGCCAAATAAAAGAAATGACAACCTCTACTCGACAGACATACTTTTTTGTACCCTTTTGAAATATAGAGAAACTTGCAAAATAAACCTCATCAGTATAATAGAAACAGCCAACTCTTTTCTCTGGCAAAATGTAAATGAAAAGAAATTTAAGTGCAGCAGTTAAGTGATGTCTTTACCACAGCATATTGTAAATTTGTCTAATTATTGATATTCTGTCACTTCCAATGTTTCATAGAACTGAATTATCATCCTTAATGAGTGAAATAATTATGGGAGTGGTGAGAACTATGACTTGAATTTTTGATTGTGTTGCACATAGGTGGTATAGTTTGCTATGTACATTTTTTTTCCTTGTTTTATATGTGCTTTTCACATCGCTGCATACTTTGGTTAAGATTATAGAAAAGGCTTCTAGTTGCGCTGTATTTTTCTCAAATAAAACTAAGGTACGTTGCCAGTAACTTCAGATACTTGCTACATGCCTCTTGCAGCATTGAAGTGAACTCAGATATGGTGCTGTTCTTGAATTCTGGATTCAATTTAATTTATAAACAGCTCACAGTAGAATGAGGCAAAACGTGGAAAGAAAGCGAGCTCCAGCAGGTTTCGGTGGTCCGTGTGTCCGACCCACCCTGTGGTGAATGCCTCGAGACTGCCTTCTCCCTGCCTCTTGGCCATCCTCCTACAGCTGAGGCTGGAGCTTCCTTTGGCGAGCCCATCAGCAGCGCTCCTCATCGGCCCAAGGACTCCCTGCAGCATAGTGCAGTGTCTCCTACAGACCATCCCAGACATCTCTGCAGTACCTTTAGTATCTCGTGGCCTGAAGAGTGAGACCAAAGTTGGGGTCCTTAAGGAGAGAAGACTGTCACTAACTAGTTCCTTGTTTTATTTAAAGAAAATGCAGTCTACTTCTTGAAGGTGGAAAGTTGATTATAGAAGTCTTGTCTGTTTTACTTGATCAAGTATTTTTCACATCTTTTATCAGAGTACCATTCCAATCTCTTTAAATTGCAGTTGTGTGGAAAACTTTTGTAATGAAAGATCTTTGGGGAATTGAGCAGCATTCAATAAAGTCTTTATGTTTGTATTTAGTGCTGTTTGTCACATCTTTGTGTTTATAAAGATGAAGAGAATTAGAATGGCTCTTACACAACCACTTAACTGCAGCACATTTAAGTAACCTGTAGCTTTTCATTGAGTGACAGTGACCTGCCACGCTCATCTCGGGGTGAGCAAGGGTGGCAGGCTTTGTTCGGTGCCTGCTGAACAAAGCATGTGGGGGTCAGAACAGCTGAGGTAGGTAGGGGTCCCAGGGGTTTTTTTTTGCCTGTTGCTTGATTGTTTTACTGACTTCATTAAGTTAGGGAGAAGTCTGTGTACTACAGTGTTTGAGCTGACTTTTACATTTAAAAAAGAAAACAAATTACTTGTATTATTACTTCATTTTTTTTGTCTCTAAGTGGTTCTACTTCCTCTATTATGCTGCCTGAAGAGGAAAAACAAGAGAAGCTCTTCAAGAGCCTTTATCATTTGCAGGATGCTTGAGAGTGCTCGCCTAGGGCCTGTTTGCCTTAAGAGCAGCAGTAGGACACACTGCGGGTTGTAGAGGAAGCCTCACTACGTGCAGAGAGGCATTTCCCTTTCCACACGAGGCAATGCAAAACCACGCCTCAATTTGGCTCCTGTATAGGAACGAGGAAACTTTGTGCGACCTGCAGACTTTCCGGCCTACTAAGTCAAGATTCAGGAGCAAATCTGCAAATAAATACTTAAATGCTTGTACAGTCTGAAGACATGATGCTATTTAGCACACCAGCAGCTTAAAAATTGTTTTCCAAGTGGCTCACACTTGCATAGCTCAGTCTGATCAGAAGCAGTAAGGTGCTGCTACTGTTTACATGCCAGTTTATAAAAAGACTATGTAATCAGCTGCTTTAGGGACACTCTGCCATGCTGATGATTTCCCAGAACTTGGGGGGAGGGCGAGAATCCTTTAATACCTTTCATGGTGGTTTCTATTTTTTTTAAATACAAGAAATAAATGCACTAATATCATAACTTAAGAACCCCCCACCTTCATCCTTAAACCACCTATGAATGTCTGTGACAGTAAAGATTTAAGAAAGTAAATGTCTCTATTGTGTTTGCTGCCACTATGTATTTGGGTAAGCACATGAAAAACCTGACTGGGAAAATCGGTGGAATACGTTCCTATCAGCGCATGCAGCATCATGTAGCAAACTCAAGGTAGTTCTCAGCTGACGCAAATCACTTAAGTGTGCTTTTCCCACAGCTGAGCTGTCCTGTTTCCTTACCACATGAGCACTTACTTAAAAATGAAGTAGCTCTCACATGGTTTGCTTAAATATGATGGTCTTTCTCTGCTTTTCCCCCCTCCTTCCCCTCCCCGCTCAGTTTAACCTCATTCCCTATTCACTATGCTAATGCTGAGCCAGATTTCATAATGATGAGCTGCAGTAGCTGTAATTCCAGACCAATTTAAGAGCTAGCACTGCAAAATACCAAACAAATGTTGACTGAGCAGCACCTCTTCCTGCATCCAAGTATTTCCCATCCTCTCGCCCCACACACTATGCTCAAGTTAGCTTATGCTACAGAATTCGAATTTCAAGTTTGAGGCACGAATGCAGGAGCCGGGGGAAGAGGCAAGGCAAGGCCTCCGGGCAGAGCAGCGCAGCAACACAAGCTGGTAACTGCAGGACCCCGGGGGCTGAAACCTGGCCCTGGCTGCTGCTCGGCCCTCGCCCGCACCTGGACACCAGAGACCCTGCACTCTGCTGCCAGCCCCTCGCGGGTAGAGCCCTGCGGGCAGCACTGCTGTTCTGCCTTCCGCACTGCAGGGAATGGCTACTCCCCTTGTTAAGGTTACATGTGGGCAACAGCACTGCAAAGGTTTGCCTTAGAAATCACTTGAATGTAGCAGATTTTATTCCAAAATGCTTCTTTCTTTTAAGGAGACTCCAGAAAAGAAAGAAGGAAGGGAAAAAAAGGGGGGAAGGGAGAAAGAAGGAAGGGAAGGGGGGGGAGAAAGAAGGAAAAAAAGGGAAAGTTACTCCTGATGAACTTGCCTCCATTTTAATTCATGCTGCTCTCTCAGCGGATGGAAGCAGCACTAGATGACCTGCTGCGCACGCACTTCTTGCTACAACCCCTTCAGAGCAAACACACCGGTGCTTGCTGCCCTGTCGACACTACAACTCTGAGTTAGATATCTTGCTTCAGAAAAGGATTCAAGAAAGAAATGATACAACATCACAGAGCAGTTAACATACGCTCAGTCTAGGTATCAGAAAATCACAGATATATGCCATGCTGATGAAAGACTATTTTTCACTTCCTTAGCAAAAACAAAAAAGTGAAAGCAGGAAGGGGAAGTGGAGAGAGAAGTAACAGCATAGCTCAGATTCAGACTTTGAAGTCTATCTTTGACTCAGATGCTAAACTACTGCATTGTTAGAGTTTGTTAATAAATAAATAAATAAATAAATAAAACCAAGAGTCAGACTGATCAGGAATATTTTTTGGTTTGGTTTTTTTACCTGAACTTCTTACCTTAGTCTTCCTGTCTGGATTATCTCTTGTAAAACTCCAGCTGAATCTAAGAGCAGGTAATCTCAGACAATGCACAAAATAGCTTATTTTAGTTATCTTTTAATATTAAAATTCAATACACTTTAAATCAAAAATGACACGTAATAGAATTCCAGTGTATTTTGTTTTAACTCATACCTTGGAGCTGGGAGGCGTGACTGTTTTATTCTGTGTACTTTACTCTTTTACTGTGTTCACTGGAAGCACCTGCATTATGGCAGCAGAGGCAGGTCATAGCTCGTGCAGAAGCTAAATAGTCGCCTGTTCTGACAAGTATTCAAACGCTGTCCAGTTTCAGAACTTAACCACTACAGCACTGACTTTCTGAACGCTAGTGAATTCTCTCCTCTCTCCCCCAGCCACCATGCACTGAGGTAAACGTATTAAATTTGGATTAAAAGAGCATGAGTTTGTTAGACTTGTCCTAGGGTTAGCTCCTTTCTGAAGGTTCAAATGTCAGTTTGCTAGGCCGTGGCAGTGTTTATCTGAAGAAAATATACCTGGTTTATACCTTTAATTACTGTGTTACTGATTGAAGTTTATTCCAGTTCTTTTCTATCCCTTCTGTTATGAACACTTAAAAGGCAGTCTTAGTCTTAACTTATGTGGTTCATTACTTGACTTCTTCTCTTCAGATGTCTCTTTCGGATTTTGATCATCCACTTAACACTTAACTTGGCAAAGTCTGCTGCCTTAAATAGAGCCAAAAAGATACCACAAAGAAGAGCAATCATGTTCCAAGGATTTGCTGTGATTATCTGAAAGAAATTAAAAATATTATTCCTTCTCATCTGACTCAGCCAATATTATACCTGTTCAATAACAACTAATTCCAACGTTCAAGCTTTAGTGTCTTGCAGTATATGCCTTTACCCTGTAGTGCCTTCTCCAAATATCTACTGCACTCCATGATCTTTCCAATTCCTTCAGCCAAGAAGATAATACACTGATTCCAGAAGATGTCTGTACTAGTTGCTGAATTCTTCCAGACTATTTCAGATGTTAAATTGTTTAAACAACTTCTAGAAATACAAGTAAATTTTTAATTTTAATATTAGAGATTAAACTTCCTGTAATGTATTAAAGATCTACAAAAATCACCAGTAAAAGAGGTCTTCAAGACAAAGCACTCAAAATGCCATTACTGAAAAGCTTTAACAAGATAGCATTATAACGCTACAACAAGTTTTGACAATACCAACCATTTCTGCAGACCTACAGCAGGTATTTTATGTTTTTAAGTAAATTTGGGTCAAGAGTACTTAGTTTATTTACAGTTTGCAATTCTCCTTGCACCTCTAGGTACATGGATGACTTCTAGGATCTCAGAGGAAGCAAGCAGATCAGCAAAGAGGCTTAGACAGAGGCTTAGACAGCGATAAAATGCTACAGCACCCAGCTTTCAGCTTCTCTGTCAAAGTTGTCTCTGACAGTCAGCACAAGAGCAGTGTCATTAGACCATCACCATAGCGGAGGGTCTTAAAACACAGGGCTTCCTGCATTTGCTAATCCTCTTAAAAGCGCAGCACAAGCTGCAAGTGTTTGTGAGCTAGGGCTGAAGCTTCAACAGGGGGGAACAAGCACCTCCAACCCGCTTTTAGTGAAGGCAGAGATGGACACCACCACCCCCCAATCCTGCCGGAGGGGATGAGAGGAGTCTGCCTCGGTGCAGGGCTCTGGCACAGATGCGCCAACAGCAGTGTGGAGAACCAGCTACCAAATCCTGCCCTGCACGGTCTACAGTCACCCTCTGCTGCTGGGCAGGAAAACAAGAATTCTGTGGATTCCTTGCTGGCTGGCTTCAGTTGTTAAGAAAAGCTATTTTAAACACAGAACTTTACACTGATTATCCTTGCATGTTTATCTGTTCTACAGTTTTAGGGGAGGGCAATACAGCTGACCTTTCCTGGAGCACTAGGAAATCTACCTCTCTTGCATACTTGAACACACATACCCACGGAGCCCCACAAAGCTTTTAAATACTCCAGTGACTGACAGCTGTCTTGTCTAGTATATTAAACACCTTTGGCTCCAGCATTCTTAAGATCATGAACTAAATTGTGAAGCACTTGTTTGTGCACTTTAATGTAGTACCAAATTCTGTCCAAATAAGGGGTTAAAAATACACTAGCTGATCTTTTTTTTAAGTATTCTGATTTAAGTTCAGGTTTCTTGCTTGTCAATTAAAAAGAAAAGTCATTAAATCAGTTTATTCAAGTACACTTACCTAAGCAAACAGCTTAAGACTTGACCTGAAGCTAGAATTTGCTAAAGCATAGGGGACACATGCTTTCTCTTAGCTACCTGTACCTCTAGCTGCAGTAAGAAAGCTGAGTGTCACCAAGCCACAGAAAGGTTTCAAACCGTCTTGACCCCCAGCAGAATATGCATTACTGATTATAAGAAAGAGCTTGGACTAAAATTTTAAAAGCAATCTCACTCTTCCTCTAGTTTCCACTTGGAGTGCAGAAACAACGGCATATGCCCACACACCACATAAACACACGGTCACGCAACAATTCAAGGAAGGACTAGTATGATACTCACATCTTGAACAGTCTGTATAAAAGGATCTTTCCATTCAAATACCACAAAAAACAGCTGGTCACTTCTTGGTTTAGTTCTCTGGTCAATATAATTAACCACACTAGTCTGGAGAGAGGAAGAAAAGGTGCATGTTACTTTCTCCAATTTTTTAGTACAGTCTTCTGCACTGCAGCAAAGGCTTGAAGGAAGGTAGAAATAGTAGATTTTAAGGCAGGGTGATCATTAAGGGACTTGAAATTCAGCATTCCCCCTCCCTGGAACATTATGCTCCCAAAGTATGTAAGGCTCAGTATCCCCCATCTGTTTCATGCCTACCTCATCCATTTCCTATTTCTCACTTAGCAAAACATAGCAATACTATTTTCATACTAGCAGCCAGGGCTGTTGCTTTATTTAGTGATGCTTTGTTGTTCAGACTTGATGCCTGTTGGCTAGTGCCTACAGGACAACAGGTACCGACAGAGCACAGTGAAGGCACTGTGGCATGCACGCACACGCGCACACACACACACATAAACAGTGGCAGCCCAGGGCTTTGCCACGTATTAGCACTGCAAGTCTTAGTACTTTGCGCACACAGTTCAAGCATGCATTTTTGTCCCTACGTTCTCTTTAAAATCAGAATGGCAGAACAGATACATGGTTTGACTTGAGATGACCAGGCAAGCGCAAAACACATTTATTCCAGCTTTCAGGAGGCCAACACAAGGTTTGGTACTGTGTAGCGAAGAGCAAGAGATACCAGACCGCAGCCTTCGTTAGTAAGTTACTACCCAAGTAACCTACTGAATGTACTTCGTTCCAGGAAAGCCAAAAATACAAAAGTTAAACATAGCCTATAATATTCTTGGATTACTGCAGTGAGTTTTGGAAATACCTTTATACATCCACTTTTAAAAATTAAAATGCAGTTTTCCCCCTTCAAGGGGAGCAAAAATTCATCCACATCAAGTGAAATGTTATTTGGAAACCTTTTGTGAATGAATGCTAAGTTATCTTTATCTACCAGAGAACTACAGGTTGGTCACAGAAATATATATATTTTTAAGACTCAGTTGTAGGGATAAACTAGATATTGGCAACTGCAGAATGAAAATGGAAAGTGAAAAGCCTAGATTTTAACGATTAAAAACGTATTTCTCATTAACTAGGTTACAGTTTGAAACTGGCACTGACCAATGGAAAGAGCTTTATCGTAACTCCAAAGAGCTTTTATAACCAAGGTACCAATCAGGTTACCAGATTAGATGTTACAGCCACACGAAACCATGATTAGCCTTACGAAGCAGATCAGCAAAGTATTGAGACAGCAGGCCTTGAAAACATATATCTCACCTTGTACACAACTCTCCCTTCCTCCCAAAATCCAGAGGGCACTACATAGACTTTCAGCACAGGCAATAACAACACAGTTTACACTAAACCTGCTACTGTTAGGAGACAATATAAACCACTCAAGAACCAGACAGTTACTTATCAGGAAAACACACAGTGGAAACAGTCAAACAACAGAGGGAAGGACTTGTCCCTCCTCCAAACCTCAAAGGAGTATTTACATCTTAGTTTGTACACAAGGGAGTACTGTTGCTCTTCCTAGACTAGTGTAATACTGTACCGGAAGTAACGCATCCAACAGCGCTGCTATTTCATTTCAAGACTGTAACATGGACTATATACACAAAAACAGTGATTCAGCAGACGTTAAAGCCTCTCGCAACGGCCGTAAAGCCTTATTTACCATGGTTACTTAGTTTCTTCATAAATACCTTAAGATTTCTCTCAGTCCTCCTCCTCCCTCTCCACGCATACAACACATTTTTAGGCTCTGAACACACAGAAACAGGAAATTCAACATCATATATGTCCATTCAGAGTGCTTTAAAGCTTCACGCCCTCATGCTTTCCGATTCACTCTGGTCAAATACCTTTGCTTCAGATTTCTCCTATACCACTAAAGTTCATTTAATTATCAAAGCGTATCATCACTATAGTCATTGATGAAAACTGCACAACAGGAAACAAACTAAACACAATTTAACCTACTACTTGTAGGTTATATCTTTCTGGTATGCAGTCTCTTCATTTCACATTTGAAAGGCTAACAGACTTCCCTATCCAGCTCACATAGACATTCTACTGTTTTGTACTGTCAAATAAGACAAGTGCAATTTGTGTCTGAGCTATTTCAACTTCTACTGTACTATTAATAAGAGATCTGAAACTCGAAATTCACATTCGTACCTATTCCATCTTCCTAGTTCCTACTCCGTAACTGCTGGATTAAATACACACTTAAGGTCAAGAAAAACTCAGCTTTTTCTGAGTTTGAGTCAGACTTTTCTTTCTAATCTGAGATGCGTTAGACTTGGGCACACAAAGAAGGATTTGCAAAATTCCTTCATTAGCCAAGTGCCAAATGGCAGGTGATACAGAGCTGCAGGTGGTGAAGGACAGACGGACAACTGCTGCTAGGGCTTACATGAGAGCAGGTGTCTGACACATCCTTTTGTCTCCTCTAGACTAACGCCATCATTGCATGGTTTTGGGATCCCTCTCCTGCTGTCCTCCTCCAGAGGAGCAGGAGGGCCCCACTTGACAGTCAGTGCTTTGTAGCACTGCTCTTCCCTTGAAGCTTTGCCATATAAGGCCCTAACTGTGAGAACTTTATATATGTTTCTTCTGCTTCATTTTGCTCTCTGCAAAATACTCTTCCCAGGTGTGGCCATAGGCAAAGAGAGAATGTACTCTCTTACAGATATACTCCTTGAAAGGGACTGACTGCGTTTAAAACTCATTTCCTATCACCAGTTTCTTGAAGGAAGGGCAATGCTACCACTTCTGTGGACACTTCTTCTCCAGTTGATGCTGGGAGCAAGACAACAAACTTAAACACAATCATTCTCCTGTCTTTTAGTGTGACTAGAAGAGGAATTAAAGTCAAACAGTCAGCTTATCTCTAGCTCTAAAGTTTGCATCTTCCATCTGCATATTTTCTAATTTTAAATGATGCAAGAAATTGAGTTATTCCATGTTTCTAAGGCTAGTCAACAGATAAAAATCCCAAGCCCAAACAAAAGCACACATCAGTAACACTACAAAGGATACTCTGCTTATGTTTACCTCTTCATCTTAACATCAGTCCTTCTGGTAACCTAAACAATACCTCCTTCCATTCTTAGCTATTATTTAGACAATTACTTTGGAAATCCCAGCCTTGAACTAAAGGTAGCTGTGTTAATATTTCAAGAAATCAATCCCTTCTGAGCACAGGTATCACCTAAGAATACATCAAGGGCTGAATTTTCTGGCTTCTCCATTAGGACATGTTTTTCTGAGATGCATCTCTAGCACATCAAGGTATTTATGCTTTTATAAAATCTCTCCATGTTAAGAAAAAACACAATACAAACAGTTCAGATTCTGAAACTGCTCAGTGGCAAGTAGTATAAAGAATGCAATGAAACAAAAGCCAGTTTATTGAGATTGCATTCAAACAAACAACAAAAGTTATCTTCCTCCAACTCCTGCTGCCATTTATTTCAAGAAGTGGTTCTGTCAGCCAATTATCATCCAAAAAACCCCAACTTTTTGGCAGTAACTAGTTTTTTAATTAATGAACGGTGCTTCAAAGAACTCTTCCTGAGTACTTTTTTACCTCTTGTTTGAATTCAACAGTCTCACTACCATCTTCCTCTTTGGTTTTCACCAAGGACATCTTGACCCAAGTTCGAAAGCCTCCAGAAAACTTCCAGCTGGAGTACGAGCTTTCACAGTCCTTCATGAATTCTGCTTTTTCTGGACTAAAGGAAAAAAAAAACAACATTATTTTACTGACCAAACTCAGCACCTGAGCACTGCACATAACATATCAGACCTACAGATATTTCAAAATGCATTCAAAACTCTGTTTAAGTTTTAATTGCTAAAATATACTAATCTAAAACATTGTTAGTACTAACATTTTGCTGAATGTTAGTACTTGCGCTCGTGTTCCCAGCTGCAGAAGACTTACATGGCTCCCCATCATCCTCCCCCCTAGAGATTGCTCTGCTTTGTAGGGGAACTTGGTTCTACTCAGGACTCCTTCTCCCAGAGAAGGAGGAATGTGGTCAGTAGTCCAGACACCACTCACCACAATGCCATGAAGTGGGGCACTGGGGTAAGTGGGAGATGAAGCAGTAGTTTTCTCCAGCCAGTGACTGGACTTTGTTTTCAGAGTGGGAAAAAACTTTGTAGGTGGAAAGGACCAGAGAAGTGGTTCTAAGAGGGGTATGTAGAAGGAGACAAGGATTTAAAAGAAGCCTTTGTCCCCTGTTAGCACTACGCTGTTAGTTAGGTCTTAGCTACTTCTCATTTTCAAGGCTGACTAGTTCCTAGCACCTTCTGCAGAGCAGATAAGGTTTGGCTGTCTTGCTCCACTAGTCAGGTACTCAGAAAATAAATACCTGAGGAGTGCAAAGCCCAAGCCCTTTAATGGCACCAGCCGTAGCATATAACTTTGCTCCGAATAAAGCTAACAGTATTAATCCTTCACCATCCTCCTTCATGATGCCCAGTTTTGCTAATTCTCAGTTTACTTAGTTGAACTACATTAAATTAAAGCCTAAAAAACACTGACCAGGATCATGCCTCCATCCACTTTGTTTTCCTGTGTCAGGCCTGGACACAGGAAGATGGGCCTGTTCCAAGACACTGACTGGCATAGTATTTCTTTTGTACTTTATGGAAATGAGAACTTAAGGTAACAGGCATGTGCTGACAAATATGCTCTTACTTCTAAGCTTTGGCTTCTAGAGTGGTGATATTGGTATGAATTACAACTGTGATCATTGTGAGCTTTAAATAGCTAGTGAAGGCATTAGAAACAGTCTAGAGCCAGGGCAGGCTGCTTTATCCCCTATCTCTGGGGTGCACATAAACTGGTTCCAATGAAGACACATTTAACATATTCCTAGCATTTTAGGAACAACATACCTTTGATGTAAGGCTCTCATCTGTAATAACATGGCTGTTCTCACAATATCCAACCACAGATATTTGTAGGCCCAGAATAGCAGGACTGGTTTGTGCCCTTATTTAATACTGTGACCTTGAGCATTTTAGGGCTTCCAATACCCATCACGTAGGTGTAGCTCTATGATACGGCATACCTGGTCTCCATCCTGTCTCTAGCAAACACATAGGGCACACTGAATTAACCACTCTGATCATGTATTTATTTGGAGTGCCTCTGTACTGTGATTTTAGCCACTTGCTTGCTTTCTCTGTGAAATAAGTCTGTCCCTGCAGCTGTTTTTTAATAAGGTTTCATTTGAAATGAATGGGTGAAACAGCGATGAGTCATGAATCACTAAAGCACAGACTGCTGATTTTCACTAAAGAGAGATTTCAGGTTGGAGAGAGATGTCAGGGTAGGCTGGTCCTTTGAGACAAGAGAGTAGAACAAGGTTTTTGACTTAGCCAGGATAAATCCATCTTTATAGATGAAGGAAAAAAGTTCTTTGCCCATATGGCATAGAGAGCACATGGCTAGGTCTGTTGGGAGACTAAAACAGTATGGTCTTTCAAGAGAAAGATGTAAAGAAGAAGAAAAGTAGAATTGAAGACAAGGTCCAAAGAATAGACCAATCAGAAATATTTGCCCTGCACCACCACTTGGTGGATTTGTGCCCCCCCTTTTTGAGTATTTTTCCCTTAGCTTTCAGAATTGGTGCTCTTTTTCTTCCCACAAATCAAGATTTTCTCTGCCAAGCAACAGGAGCAGAGATTGATAAAAACAGTAGCATACTGATGGCTACTCTGTAGTGTGTTGTCTGCTAAAGCTTAATAGGTGAACAAGCACATATTCGTAAGAAGTGAAACCCAAAGCCACTGCTCTCAAGTCAGGGCTTCTAGTGGTGGAGAATTGCACGGTACATACATACAGAAAGAGGAAACATTTCTGGGAAAAAAAAAAAAAATAAGAAAACCTAATATACTTCTCTCCATATCTAGACAGATGACATCCTAGAGCATTTTAGCTGTTTGGGAATATCTTGATCTATTTGTAACACTAGCCACTTGTTTGGTCATTCCAACAGGATGGCAGTACAGCTCTCTAATCCCACAAAGAAGAAGTGGGATCAGAACAAGTGCCACTGCCTGACTGTTCTCTGCCATATAAACCAGTGACACAGGGAGACCTAATCTGACAAAGATTTCTCCTTCCTTCAATATGTAGCTACAGCAGCAGCTGACAGGACAGTCAGGAAGAGCACGGTGCTTTGCCGCTCAGAGGAACATACATAATTAGCACTCTGCCAGCCTCGTCACATGCCTAAGGCATGACTAAATACAACATCCTGGAAAAGCTTTCCAAGCCAACATGGAAAATCCAGGCAGGGAGACATGAAATAAATCTTAACATTATAGCCACAACTTCCACGGTAAGCAGAGAGCAATAGCATACTTGGCGTTTGACAATAATTGCAGGTTTGAGAAAGACAGCTTAATTTCTTTGGAGGGGAAGTTGCAGAGGGGTGATTTGAGAAGGTGCCTCTTTGCATGTGCCCACAATCCAGATCACTGCCACAGAGACAGAGGGGAAAAAAAGCTGGCAGAGCAGAGCCACAGAAGCTTTCCACAAATAACAGTAGAGGGCAAATAACGCAGTTTAAAAAATACACACAACTAAGTAAATGAAAGACTTCAGATTTTAATCTGAAAAACAACTCACTCCCGAAAGAGTTTAACTTCCTGTATTCACCCCAGAGACAGACATCCTATAAACGCTACACACTTATTTTGTTAAGTTCTTCTACCTACTCTACCTTTGAAACCTTACATTTGCTTTAGGTGTACTGTAGGATTTCTTGACTCTCCCAAAATATCAATGGTACCGCAACACCACACAAAATAAATAATGAAATTCTCACTTTACAGCAGAGAAAAGAGAAGTACAAGGAACAATTGCCTCAGCCAGGGTCAGACTACATAGTGCTGGTCTCCCCCAGCCAACACTCCCGGGTAACTACTGACAGTGCAAACTACTACCAGGGAGAGCATTGCTTCTACGCAGGCTGGTCAGCCTCAGATCACACAAGACTGCATCTGTCCAAGCTGTGGGGATACCTAACCTATGCCTGGATGGGCTTTAGCCCTGCAGTGGATCCTTCTGACTCACATAACCCTAAGCTATTTTACATGCTATGCTGACAATAGTTTTGATGGTAACATGTTCAGAGGATCTTTTTCTTAAACCCATGTATTACACTAATAACAGTTGGGAAAGGAGCTTGTATTTTTAGCTACACTTTTGGTAATTTGCAAGGGTTTCATTATTTCCTTCCCTGTAATTAATATGGCAGAGAGAGCAGCTGCCACGGTCTTTAAAAGAGAGAAAGAAAAAGGAAAAAAAGAAGGAAAAAAAAAAAAAAAGCCAGCAGCCATGTCACACCATCTCACAGCCCAACAACAGTGTGCAGTCCAGCAATGTTCTGTGAAGGCCTGAAGAGCAAAACTAGGAAGCAGTGTCAGTTTAACATAGTCTGTCGATCCAATTTTAATCCAAGAGCTGCAGAGAACAAATGCCTTGACAGAAATAAGTGGACCTTGCTTGGGTCCTCCCCACTTGCTGTGCCTCAAAAAAATCCGTAAAGATACCAGATCTCTAAGTGCCATTTCTACTATTGCTTATGACTGATGCTTGCAGCAGCCTTCATGTTATGATTATTGCTATTTAAAGCAAAAGTGAATTGCACATAATGATGCCTATAGAGAAATTGTGGTTAGATACAGCAGCACTCTTTCCAAAACTTTAAGGGTTTTGAAATTATGGCTTAAGGTGATGGAATACATCACACATTTTGCAATAGTCTACTCTTCCAGTCCGACATAAGCTGTTTGCAGCCATGGCAAAAATCTGTAAAGATAATTATGATATCTGATGAGTTTTATCATATCTCGTCATCTTTAGTAACAATTCTCCTTACCTGATTTGCTAGATGCAGTGCTAGTAATTCGCTCTCATAATCAGTAAGAGACTTCATCAGGAAAATTAGTTAACAGTGGCCCATAAGTGAAGTATTTAGAGCTTTTTCAGAAGGACAAAATTTACATTGTCCACACACTACAGTTTCCAAGGATATTTTAATCCTGACTTCCCATCAGCTAAATTTAGCATCAGCTGGCCAACCAGAAGGAAGATGTTTCTACTTTCTCTTCTGCTGGAAGTTGGACAGAACAAGAGCATTCCACATAACATGAGGTTTCACATGCACTTCACAGTCAGGAGAAAACTTAAATTTTTAACCTACCCTGAACCTGTCCAGTTTATTCCTGGGACACCGGGACAGCAATACAAAGCACTGAACAAGACAAGATACACAATTTACACTGAGCTTTAGAGGAAGCTATAAAAGAGATGCTAAAAAAACACCTTTGAGCACAATTGTTTTTCTTAGTGTATTTCACCTAAACATGCAAATCATTTACAACTAAGTGCCTTACATACCTATTCTAATTTTTTTTTGTATCTGAGTTAGTTCAAAACCAGGATCAAATCGTTATTCCAACTACCTGCTGCAAACAAGCACAAAAGATGCTTCCCCAAACAGACAACAGCATTTCCTACCTTTTCACACTGCTCCAAACATAACCATGCTCAGCCTTCACTCTCCCAGCTTCAGCCTGGTGCCTTCCAACACTGAGATGAGGCAGCTTCTTTAGAAACAAAGTGGCACTTCCCCTTCTCTTCCATGATCAATTCTGTCATTTTAACCTGTTGACCAGGCAAACCTAGAGGCAGGAGACTGGGAGCCAGTTTTCTCCCAGGCAGCTTACAGACACTTATAGCAATCAACTGATTCATCTACACTGGCACAATCTCAACTTTCAAGCTAGGACCTTCGCAATACTGCTTACTGTGTCTTACACATCTAACCCATCCTTGCACGATGCGTAGTGCGAGCATTTGGGATAGCAGCATGCAGACCTGCAGCTTGCTTGCAGCAAAAAAGACTAAGTCACCTTAAACAGGACATGCATGTCTTAACTTGAGAAGAAAGAGCCCCTAAAAAGGCTTATAGTCAAATTGGTTTAATGAGAACAGAAATGTGGCTCCCAAGACTTGGATATGCACGAACCAAGTTGAGTCTTGATAGGCTGGCTCATTTTGCAAGGAACAGGAACCAGGCACAACACAACAGTGCCTCTTCTGCTCTGCATTTCACCAAAGGTGGCCTCAGGCAACAACCCTTGTGCCTTTAAGTAAAGAAACGGCTGTGTTCTTTGCACAAATAAGTCCCACAGTACTGTACCTCTAACCACAGCACAAGCCACAGAAATTGAGAAAATCCAGCACAGAAGGAACAAGTAGCACCTTCTACATCACTTCTCTTTTTTGGTATTTTCTCACCCTAAAGTATCAGTGCTTAAAATACCCAGAACATTAGCATTTTCCGAGTTGTTTTAGTACAGTTACAGAAAGTATGCAATGAAATAAGCTTAACACCTCCATCTCTCTTGCACTGTAGTAGAAATGCTTTGTAAAAAACAAATCCAGAAAACTGGTCTCTGACTGCCCAGAGATACTGTGACCGAGAATATTTTCAGTGTTTGCTCTGAGAAGCACCAATATGATCACAGCTCAGCCTCCAAGAATGCTTCGTTACAATGAAATTTATAGTATTATTTCTCTTCCCCTCCTTCACACTATTTCATCCTGCATACATCCTTTATCCTCTGTCCCCTTTTCACTTTGTCTCTCTCTGACCATTATCAAGTCAAAGCTCAACTAGCTAGGCCTCAAAGCTTTCTGCTAGGCCTCACTATAACTAATGCTTCTTGTCCAGCATTTAAATCTGGATCACAGAAGAGCTGAATTTGAATTGAAATTAAAAGCAAAAATTAAATAGTTACGTACGGAGTTTATTCACAAAAGCTTGGAAAAGCAGTGGGATTGTCAAGAAAGATCAAGACACAATTAATTCTGCTCCTATTAAAATTAGTAGGAAGCTGATCAGCCACACTGATTACACCAGCATTAAACCAGTAACAAGCACTTTCGAAAACAACATCCATGGAATTTTCTCATTCTGTAGTAGCTCACATAAAATCAATAATACAAACAAATACGGTTAACCTTTCAATGAAATCACAATTAACCCATTTGAAGAGTTGACTTTTATCATAATTGTTTTTTAAAAAAAAAACAACAACTCAGAAACACTAGTGTTTTCAGTGCATTTCATGATCATGCTGCCTAGGATAGCCCACTTCCTGAACACCCACAGCAGGAGATAGCAGTAAGCCAGTACACTCTTCAAGCTTAGAAATTAAAGCCACAAATGACTGAAGCATAGCTGAAGGGCAGTTTTTGTCACTGAATATGTCCTCAGTTAATCTTTTAAAAAGCAAGCCTAGCAACTAGAAACCACATTTTTTAAGACATGAAAGTGTATCAAATTAATCCAAACATACCAAAACTTGATGGCAATTAACATAAAAGCCCCAGTTATTTTCACTTAAATAACCCTGCTATCACTTGTTGTGATAATAAGCTCAATGCAACGATGGGCTCATGCCTTTATTTCTATACACACCTGTTGATGAACTCTTGGAAAGATGAAAATAGAAGGTAGTCAATTGCACTGAAGTCTTGGTCTGTTCCATTTAAGTGAAACTGCAAAAACACCAACTCCTTTTTCTTCACATCACGAGGGCCTTGCACAACCAAAGCGTATTTCTGTAAGCGGACAGAGAGACAGTGAGGATAAGGGAGGAATCCTCATTTCCTGTTCATGAATTTGCCATCTGTCACAAACACCCTACAGAAATCTTCTCCAGACCTCTAATAAGTACCATCTATTAAGGTATCTAACAAGAATGCCAAGGCATATTTAAAGTCGTACTTTTAGTGCAAGAATGAGGTCTTTAAATTAAGATTTAATGTTTTTTTCTAAGAAATCTGCTCTAGTTCTATCACAGTCGTTTGGCTTAATGTGGGGAATTAACAGTTAAAGCTCTGCAACCTGCATTCGGCAGAAAGAAAATCAAAACTATTTTGAGCATTAAAGTCTAGGAACTTTTAGCTCTCAATATGAAACAAGTTAATTTGGAGTTTGATGTGGAGAACATAGTGGTTCTTGAGAAAGAGAACCAGTTATGTAGCCCTCATCACCTCAAGTAAGGTGATGAAATAAAAGATGGCGAAGAGAATCCAACTTGAAGTGGCGTAGCAACTATATGGGACAACAAGAGGCTCCTTGCAAAAGACTCGGCCAATCTGAGCAGCGCTCTGTATGGTTCAGAGGTCTGCCTCAGTGCCTTTCCCCTCAGCTGCAAGCTGCAGCCATTGGATCAGCAAGCTTCTAAATGAATCTACCACACAGCATAAGATGCAAGCTCTCAGTTTCCTAAAAAGTGCTGAAAGATAAATAGTGGCAGAAACAAAATACCAGACTTGCACCTAGAACCTTAGTTTCAAATAAGGAAGAGCAGCTACTTCACAGAAAGAAATGGTGACTGGATGAAACACAAAACATGAAGGAAAAAAAAGCTGACCAAACAGGTAAGCAGTTTATTTCTTACTGTTTAGTTTCCTTAAAAACAATCCAAGCAATAGCTTTAGATGAAATACAAATGACAATATTTCACATTATATTTCTGAACATCTGTCCATACAGAAGCTAGATTGGCTGCATTTTTAAGGGCAATTTAAGACAGATCATCACTCAATGTACCCGTGTTATTGGCTCATCCGACATTCTGTGTCTCAGTGTAACGAAACACTTGGTGTCCAATTAAGGCTTTTCCATGTGTGACAAAAATAGTATTTCCTTCCCAGCAAACATACAAAAAGAAAGAAGCTACCCCTGCTTAATGAAGTATCTGCTACTGCTTTCAATCAAAGCTAGATCTATGATACCAAGCTGATTGCTTGCCAGTTCATTTCGTAGAGGAAAGAAGTAAGAGCTGCACTGTCAGAAATTAGACTTGTTTTGTTCTTTTCAGGTTTTCATGCTACACACATATCTATAAAACAGCTGATCATCCATAATATATACACACACACTGAGTTTACATTTCTGAAAACAGACAAATGACTTAAAAAAAATAGAAGCAATGGAGTTTTTGCAGTACTTGGTATGTATTTTTACTTTCAAATTACACACAAAAAACTCTGAATAAGTTTTGTTCTATCATTACCATAGTTTGATTAGTAAAAGGGTCTGTGTAGTTGATTCTCTGAGTGGTGCACTCAATGTCTCCTGGCTGACCTGGATTTACCAGAGGCGGAATGTGATCATAGTAATGATGCTTGCAGCTAAGCAGCCGAGCCTTGCCTGGGTAAAAGGCAATACCTGTTTTGGAGGAAAAAAGTTGAAGACAGCTGATTTCTTTCCCAAATACAAGGATTTGCATTTTGGGATTTAATCCCACAGGATGCTGAGCTATCCTGCCAAGATCCAGCAAAGAATTAAATTAAACCATGTGCTTCAGTATTTTGCAAGAGCAGGAGAGCAATGTCAGCCACATCAGGACAGAAAAAAATCTGGGTTCATGCTCTGCTAAGATGATTCAAAGTTCACAGAAGTTATTAAATTTCACCAGTCCTCCCAAAAAATTAAACCCTCTGGTCCCAAGTGAGAAGATGCTTAAGTCAGGAGACCACTTAAGTCGGGGGGGGGGGGTGTTAAGTGCTTCCGTGTGTACATGTTTTCAAATATTATCATTTAACATGTCAAAATTTAATCAGAAATAATGCATGTACTGGCTGATCTAATGAAAGTGAAAAGATGCTCTTCAGAACATCTAGTATCTTCTGTTCACTAATAATATGTCACAATAAAAAAAAAAAAAAGTCAAAGCCAGCAAACAAGTACAAACAGTTACCATCCCTTATTACTTATATCATCAGGTGGGCAAACCACTTCTTCATCTGTATGGAAATTCATATATTTGTGTATACCATGAATCAACGGTTGCAGATCAATAGCAGCCATTAAAAAAAAAAAAAAGAAAGAAAAAAAACCAACAACAATAAAACCCACACACTGTACTGCATTTTTCTCTTCTCTTAGAAGGCTAGTAAAAAACAAAACCCTGAACTAATCTGTCATGTCACATTTACTATTGGAAACAAACTCACTTGAAGATAATCCAGATCAATTACTGAAAAAAATACAATTCGAGTTATTAGTTATGATTCAGTAACTTGCACAACTGAAACAAATTATCTGCCAAAATGTGAGATGTCAAAGTAGTCTGAATACATAAGCCTACAAACTCTTTACCCCTCTCTTCAGTGCTCCAAGCTTGCAACTCGGAATCTCATCACTTCAGCTGAGCAAAGAAGTAAAGGACTACACGAATTCAGGTTCTCTGATGTGGCAGGATCCCTTGCTGATACTTGTAGATTTATAGACATGTTGCTCTTTTTTTAAATGATGTTTCCTCCCTCTGGTTGTATGAAAAGCTCACATTAAAAAAAAAAAAAAAAAAAAAAAAAAAAGGGAAAGGCCTGCTCCTATAGTTAGATCCACAAAGGCCGAACGCAAGAACCTACTTACAGAGCTGAGCCTAACTGACCATATAGGAAAAACAACTACAAGAAGCTGTCAACAGCATGAAACACTCACCTTTTAGCAACAATTGCTAGAGGGGGTATTTGTAAAATGCCCTAACACTTCAAACCAAATTGCTATTTCTGAATTGGAAACTGACATACAAGTAGTTCCCAATGCTATTTGCACTGTATTTGCTACTGCAACTCTGTTTATGAATGGTTACTGAATAATTAAGAAGATAATAATAGAAGTCACTACTCAAAAATGCTTTTGTGGAGTAGTCCCTCCTGCAAAGTGCAGCACAGTGTTCTGATGCTACATTGCATTTTTATGCCAACACTCTTCTTTCCAGTCACATCACGCTGCCATTGCCTACTGATGTAATACCAAGTTGTAAACAACGCAGAACAGAAGCAGAAAGCGGCACTGTGATTATTTTGTTGTTGTTTGATAAATCCACGTTCTTCTTTACTGTCAACAGTACCTGACTGTCTATTGTAGTGCTGAGGTCCTGGTACAGATCCTATATGCCACCCCGCTCAATTTAACAACTTTGGGAGTATTTCTATAAGGAATGATCTTCTTACCTCTAAAAAAAAGAGCCCATTCTAGAGTCTGCAAAAACTAAGTATAGCATAAGATTCCACAGCTCCTGTCATTTATTTATTGGCCACAAAAAACAGTGACCAATTGAACAAAAACTCACTTGCCACAAAGTCTGTCCTATAACATCAACATTACATACAAAGCCAACACGTCAAAGATTAAACAAGACTAAGTGAAAGATGTGGGTCAAAGCATTATATGCATAGAGGGCTCTGGAGAATTAACATCAAAAACTGTCCCATGCAAAACAATCCAGGATAAATGTGAACAGTAACTTGACACATTTTGTCCATTACCAGTCTTACCAGGTGCATCATACAAGGACACTTCCTTATAAGAGACAGACATCACCGGGTGCTTGAGCTTCTCCCTGAAGTCAGTGATGGTTTGGTAGACAAGGAACACGGCTACAGCCATAAGCAGCAGATAAATGAACAGGAGAATTACTGAAAAAACATTCTTTAGGCAGGTCTTGCTGAAATGTAAATAGGGGGTACTGGCACCCAGTTCACTGTCTGGAACCAAACAGAATATGGATTAGGACTTTAGACTTTTGGGCTGAATTTATGCAATATTCATTTAAGATGAATAGCTTGAGAGGAAAGTAAACCATCAGCTCAATTTCATTTAAAAAACACAACTATTACTGTATTTTATGAGCAGTCAGACAGCTGTTTCCTTCTCAAGCATGAGGCATGTTCATCCAAAGACCATGCCTCTTTTTCCACATGTTGTATTTGGCATTCTGCTTAAGGACAAGGAACGTAGAAAACAAGGTTTATTTTCAAGAAGGCCTGCTCAGAAACAAAGTTCAAAGTTCACAGAAAAAAAGTCTGCCAATGGCCAATCTTTCCCTCTTGGAAAAAAAATAACTTACTTCCCCCCTCTCCCAGTCTGAACTGATTCTGACCACGTTTAGCATGTAAGTCAGCAGAGAGATCTAATTCTTACATAGCCACTATCGTAGAACTAACTAGATACTTGTTACCTTTTCATTTTTGAAGCCCAAATCCTAATGCTTTGTGCTTGTTAGATAAAAGCTTCACACACACACACACAAAAAAAAAAAAAAAAGGATTCTTCCAATTATATCCAGAAAAAGACAGACCTGGTTCTCTCAAACTTTGTTCACAGAGTAAGCTTTGAAGGAAGGCATCTTCATACTAGTCTCAATTATACATGCACAGACACATAGACACTGCTTTCCCCCGTCCCTTACTTTCTTTACTTTTTTGGTAATATTTGTGAGGAAAAAGTTCAGGAATTCTTGAGTTCCACATGTCATGGTTTGACTGGGAGCAATACTTAGTTGAATACACAAAATGAGCATTAAAAAACAACATATAAAAGGAGATAAGTAGGCATATTTTAAGCTGACTCTTCTGTATGGTGTAATTTAGTGAGTCAGGCCCTCTCAGGCTTCTGCTTTTCAACTATAATAGTATGGTTTGCTGTTTATTCCTTACCACAGCAAACACTAGCCTTTTAATAGCTCCTGCAAAACACGTACCCTCTTATAAAGGTCTATGGTCACACATATGTTCCCAAGCTCACTGTCAGGAGATGGCAGTCAAGGAAATCAGGACATTAGTATGCACAAAATTGCACTACTGGAAAGAAAAAAAAATGTCTTGAAGAGCTGCAAAATCTTTGGGGGATACCCACTTCAGGTTGGTTTACCCTAACGCCTAAATCTGAGCCATAACAAAAACCATTTGACAGTGTGTCCTCCTCGCCAAACAGCAGGTCTGAATAGTCTAACTAAAATCTGTTTAAAAATGCATCTGTTCAATATTGTATCTTGCTCCTCTGATACATACTTTGCTTACAATTCACTGTTATCATAGACACTGAATTCAGGTAGGATGTGCCCAACACTAAAAAAAAAAAAAAAAAAAAAGTATTAAGCTATCTCAGATTCAATTTTCTTTTATCTAGCACAGTTCATGGCAAAGAAACGTTCTCATTTCAATCCCTGGAAAAACTCTTTGACTTTTCATCAGTATTTATTCCTTATCCACACCATAACTTATTTAGCGTTTCACTTGCTGCCAGAATTACAATAAAAAAGGAAAAGTCTCACACAGCAACAGCTTATCAGGCACTTAAAGTCAGTGCTTTCTGGGTCAATAGCTCTCACCTGGTAAAATAACAGAGTTGGTATCTTCATGATCTTCCATCTCTCCTTCTCCCTGATCTGTTGGGTTTTCAGATACTTGCTCCAAATCTTCACTCAGCTGCATAGTTAAAACAGTTGTTCAGTTTCCAAACAATCTCTCAACTTAGAATTGCTGCATTTTCTATAGTACTAATAAAAAAGGCTCCAACTAACCAAATGCATAAAATCATGCCCCCATCCCATGAGCACCCAACCTCTGCTCCACTTGTCAACAATATAAAAGCCACATTTATGTAAACACACAGGTAAAAAATTAAGTGACTTGTCCCCTGCAAAAAGAGAAAGACCTAAATTCAGAAAGACATTAAATTCAACCTACTTCTTTCTTGCTGCTTCAACAATAACATCACCTTTTCTTTCAAGTTCAAAGCTATTGTTTTCCTGGCAGCCTCAGCCCACATTAAACTCCCAAGTAGGGTAATGCCTCTGAAATAAGCAGGAACTTCATTCTGTCACTAAATAACTCATTTCTAGGCATAAACAAACCACACCACATACTGGCAGAGTATTAGTACTTCTTAATAAAGAGGTGCATAAAGAGTGAGTTATGTTTTGACAGGTACTAGGGCAGTAAGTCAAATGCAATCTTAAGCCACATATGCAGATGCGTCATTACAAAACAACAGACAGACATCTACATTTCTGGTACTTATTTGTGCTCACTGTACAAATTATTATATATTAGTGGTTATGCAACTAATTAGTCTTCCAGTGTTTCTAAATCAGCAACAGGGACCAGATGTTTTCTTGTTTTGCTATTCAGAGTTTAGGGTCCGGACTGCCAAGACACTTCCAAAGTCAGAAGCTTGTCACATCAGATAGGCATCACAAGAGATCATGAAATATTAGACAGCTTAAAAAAAATCTCCCACATATTTCCCAAGTTTCTTTCACATTGGGGTACAACACAAAAGTTGTAGCAAGGTAACGTAGGGAAGAGCTTACAGCATATCGTGTGTTGCACAGTTAACCATGGAAGCTGAACACACAGTATCACCTACCTGATTAGGTCCAGGAGATCAGGCTTGTTCCCACGCCAAGGCAAACGTGCATAGTTAATGCAGCAGACATACTGAATGCTTTTAAGTTTTACACCCCCAACTTATTCAGTAGTAACGTGCATGTATCCATAATTAAGGGCTTCTTTTTGGTACAGCTTTAATTAAGTATTGAAATCATCATCTTTATATCATTAACAAATCATCATTTGCACTTACTAGAAAAGAGTACACTCATTTGAAACACTGGAAGACTGAGGTAAAATCTCCATCACCTCCTGCCATAGATCTGTATTCACTTCCACCAAACAGTGCAAGCTGAAAGCAGTTATCCGGTTGTTTTTAAAATGCTCTGCACATAAATAAAGCATGATTTCCCATGGTGTGAGACATGGGGTAAATGGGTAACTAACAGGTTAAAATGGGCTGATATGCAGCAGACTTTCCCAGGTAGAACTAAAGATACTTATTTCAATTATGTTAATATTCTATCAACACAATACATTAAAGAATCTCCACTCCGTTTTGTAGGATCACATCAGGTCTATTTGTTTACCTGACCCAAAATAAGTTGTTCTGACACAGGAAGAGTATTCATGGAACCTCATGTTCTGGTTTAGCTAAATGACCTTAAAAACCAGTTCAAGCTACACTCATGCAACTTCTTTCTGTCAGAATTGAGCCAAAAAATTCAACAAAGTCACTGCAGTTTCCTGACTAACTCTCTTTCCTCTCTGCATCAGAAGTCATTCTTCTGGTACAGACACCTCACCAACTGAGGTTATACAGCAGGCAAGTGAATTCTATCCCTGATAGGAAGAAGATCCCACTACAAGCTTAAACAACAACACAATATGCAACATTTATTATTTCCCTCTCTAGAGGATCTATAGCAACTCTTACTTATGTAGGAATAGATAAGAAAAAGCCAGAAAATGAGCCTTTCAGCATTCTTTAGAATCAAAATACCTAGTATGCGATTGTATTTTATTTTTTGTACTTAATGAGGCAGATATAAATTCATAAACTTTTTACACTTAGAATCAGCAGTTCTAAAGCAGACAGTACTGTACTGAGTGAACTGAGCTGGTGTACAACATTCCCAAAAGACAACCAATTGCGCTGTGAATCCCAAACACCTGACTGGACAAGAAGGAAAGTTCCATAAACGCACTGGAGCCATGAAGCGGCTAGCCCTGTTCACAGCTGGGACTAAGTGCTGTGTCCTGAGCATGCAGCATTCAGCACAGTTGCTCTGCAAGATACAGCAGCACAGACATGCTGAGCTACAGCCTAACAACTGAGAAAAGAGCATGTTACTGCACAATAGCTGACTAGTTTCTCCAAGTTTGACAGAATGCCCAAATCAAGGCAAGTGACAGCAGTGGAAACGGGCATGCACTAATGCTTTTCAGTCTCACAAGCCATCATTTCATACAAGCTATTTTTGATAAACAACTGAAGCACAGTGCTGAAGCAAAAGGAACACCAACTTGCTGGGCAGATAAGCTTGCAATAGGAGGCTGAGAGATAGGGTAGGATGTCAAGAACAGGAAGAGCCTGAAACAGATGGCTCAGCTCCCTCCTGGGCTCAGCTCACACAGTCAAGTGAGAAACAATTGCAGGAGCCTGCTCCTGACCCAGCAGTTCCTTCTCAGTCATACACTAACAGGGAAGAAAAGGCCCTGGACAAAGAAGAGTTCAGAGAAGGAAATTCCAGACATTTTAGCATCCCACCTAGAGGCAGAGGCATCAGAGACTGCCCTAGGCAACAGAAATGGGATGGAAATACAGTTGCTGCACTTGCACACCATCTAGGCTGGCTCCACGTGATTTGGGACAATTGAAAACATACAGAGCAGTGCTTTGGTGGCTGGTGCACAAGGGAGAGATGTAACATACATAGTCCAGTCCATACTTTCAGCATCAGTATGACCTCATTAACTCTCTCAAACACTGCCACTAAATACAAGCTCTTTCACGAGTTACTGTCATACTGACAATCACTGGATTGTCATAAATTGAGCTTGCCCATGCAGGCCTTTTGCTGGTCTACCAATTCAGCACCTTCCAATGCCCTCTGGTCTGGCATAAAAAACAGAAATTGGAACTAAATGGACAGTACTGAACTAAATTAGAGCTTGCTAATGAAGTCCCAAACTACCTATCACATACAGCTCCACTGCAGGAAGGTACGCATCTGAGTTCCCTTGCCTGCAAGATGCAGAGGTGACCTGCTACAAGTTTCTACTGCTGGTAATCACAACACAATTAACTTACATCTCTAGGAAGACTGATAGAAATGAGCAATGAACTATGGTAGCTTGAGTCTGTACATTGATATGCAAACTAGGTGCTGCACCAGGCTCTTGGCAGGGTGATAATGAGGCCTTCAGTTTGCAGCTTGAAAGCTCTGCTACCAAAGTCATTTTTCATGCCCAACAGACCATTTTCTTGTTATAAAAGCCCCAGTTACAGAACTCACTAGCCAACCATCTATCCCTTTTATATTTAAAGTACTACTGCTAATTATTTTGACCGACTTTTTAAAGCCAAAAACCTGAGTTAGCAGGCATCTGAAATAACTGCTGCTCTCTGGCACGGCTGGACGCGATTTGGCACCTCGATTAGACAGCTCCAGGAAGGAGGGCTTAGTCAGCGCGTCCAGCCGGGGCAGCTCGTGGCCGCACGGCCGCCACACGCGGCTGGACGGCGCCCCGGCGGAGGCCACAGGGGGCCCGCTCACCTGCCGCGGGCCCCGGCATCACCCCCGCGGCGCGGCGCGGCCCTACCTCCCGGTAAGATGCGGAGACCTCTTGTCTTCTCATGGCATCGGCGCGGGGAAGGCGGGGCCGCGCCGGGGAGGCGGCCGGCCGCGGGACCCGAGCCGCGCCGAGCCGCGCCGCGCCACCCCGCCGGGGCCGGGCCGGGCCGGGCCACGCAGGCGCCGGGCCCCCCCGCCCGCCCGGGCGCCGCCGCCGCCGCCGCCGCCGCCGCTGCGGCGCGGGGACTGCTGGGAGGGGTAGTGCGGCGCGAGCTGCCCCAACGGTCGCGGGCAGCCGTTAACGGCCGGCGGCAGCCCCTTACTGCGGGGGAGCAGCAGCGCCGAGATATATATATGTATAAAAAATGTGTGTGTGTGTGTATGTATATATATATGTATGTATGTATATATGTGTATATAGAGAGAGTGTATATATATGTATATTATATATATTATGTATGTATGTGTACACACACACACGCTGCTCAGGGCTGTTACCAGAATACCAAAACAACAGCCTCGTTTGGCAAAAAGACAAACTTCTATAGGTATCCACCCGCGCAGCACTGACTGCAGGACAAAAGCCAATACCATGTAAGAAGTGATTCACTAGTCATCCCTTCACAAATGCCTGCACAGCTTTTTCTTCCCCAGCATGTAGGTGATTGGTAACATTTCATAATCAAGAAAAAGTATGCAAAACACCTCTTTCATTGAAACACAACATTGTAGTATAGATTGCTGCTCAGTAGGTAATTTTCCTACGCCTAAGACCCACATCTTGTAAGCTAGTAACTCAGATTTGAAGTCTTTTGACAACAACATTCCTAATATATAGTTTATCCTTTCAGAAACACTTTATTTTAGTTCTTGTTATTTATTTTGCATACGGCTGTGGTTCAAAGGCAGACTAACTCACTCCCACAACAATAACACTTCAAACACATTGGCAAATATTGAACACCTGTTGCTCTCCCCCGGAGAGACGCTGATAAATTAACTATTTCAGAATAAAAGGCAAATCTATAATATGGCTTGAGCCAAAATGACAGATTAGTCTTCTGCATGATTTCTAGCAACATGGTTCTCTGCTGCAAGCCATGCAATGTATTTGCAGGCATGCTGGCAAAGTCACAGGGCAAATGACAGAGCTCCTTCAAATGCTGTTACAGGACATCTTTCTCATGCATAACAGGAGCAATAGCAACAACTATTTTGTCCAAAGCCTTACAAAAGGGCTCTTTTCTGCTTGACATTTTGTATCGGTCTTGTGGGGCATGCAGCCAGTGAGCCAAGGGAAGTCCTGTCCTGACAGCCAGGACAGGAACCCCATGCTCAAAGCCAGCTATTTTTAGATGGTGTCTGCAAATGCCACTATTTAAGGGGGATCACAGTAATAAACCTTGTAAACCTTTGCCATAACAGCACCAATACACAGCTTGCTTCAGTAGATGGCTTAACACACCTGACAGCAGCCTGTGGTAGTCCCAAGGGCATGAGCACTTTCCTCCATGCCCTTCTCTGCAGAGTTTGCCCAGCTCTTCATATGGGGATGCTACATGTTGTTCCCATGCTGCACAATGACATGATCTCGCTCCACTGTGCATCTGGCCTTGCTCTGCTTTTGTTGTCCAGAAAACTACATATAGTTTGTTTTGTATTACCTGCTTCACCTGTGCTTTCCACCAGTGTACACAACCGCCTTTGGATAGCCTGTGAAAAAGGGTGTTATCTCAGGCAATGGGTGAAACAGGTATTCTCCTGAGGTGGATTCATGCATTTTACCCAAGAAGCATTTAGCAACAATTCTTAAAACGAAGACCAAACCCTTTTCTATCTCTCTGCTGAATCATGCTACCTGAAGGTGTTTAATGATTTTCTGTGTAGTGGCATGGCTTCAGAAGAGTGCTCCCATCCTTCATGTCAGGATGATTAGGGGACTCTTTGGGGAGATATGGATTTGAACCCATTCAGCCAGGGGAGAGGGCTGAGGCTACACTTCCACTGCTTGCCTGCGGGCCCTGTAGAAAATGTGGCTCTTGTTGCCACCATCCGGTCCTCCTATCAGTTCCTAAAAAGGCAGAAACCTTGCCCGGGGCTTTTAACACCTGGTTGTGGGCACTTCTTCTCAGCAGAGGATTCACTGCTGTTCTTCCTGACTCAGGAGCATTGTGCTCCTGCAGCTCTGAGGAAGGTGTCCCAGGTCCAGAGAAGTTGGGGTTTGGGGCTTCCTCTTGGCTTCAGCATCTCTAGTGGTGAGCTGTGCAAGGTGCCCCTCGGGGGGGGGGGGGGGGGGGGGGAGGGAACAGATAACTACAAAAGTAGGTTGTAGTAATTTTATTCCTTTGTGACTTGGAAGCTATTCTTTTTCTACTTATTATCTCCTTTCCCAGGTTAAAAAATACTCTTTTAAAAGTCACAAAGCTGAAACCTTTCTTATTTGTGCTGATTTTGTGAATAATCGCTCGAAATAGCAAGCAGAGAAACTTCAGAGGGGGGGAAAAAACGACAGTAACACGGGGGTGGGGAGGGGGGCTGCCGTCCGTCGCAGCTGCGGCCGCTCACCCCGCCGGGATACCGCTCTCCGGCGGCCGCTGCGGATCTCTCGCCACCGCCGGCCCGAGCGCGGCAGAGAGGCGCTGAGCGCCGCCGCCGCCCGCTCGGGCTTCGCGCAGGGCGCGGCGGGCCGGGGCAGGGCGCGCGCCCGCCGCGCAGCCCGGCCCCCTGCGCGCGCACTGCGCGCGCCCTGCGCCATGGCCGGCGGGCGGCGGCGGCGGGTGCTGGCGGCGCTGCTCGGGGCGCTGCTCGGGGCGCTGCTGTGCGCGGCGGGGCGCCAGCTGCGGCCGGCGCCGGCCGAGGCCCCCGTGCGGCTCTTCACCGAGCCCGAGCTGGCCAGATACGCCGGGCAGGAGGTAGCGCCGCGGCCGGGCCTGCGCGGGGCCTGCGCGGGGCCGCCGGGCAGGAGCAGGAGGCGGGCGGCGGTGCCTTGCCCGGCCCGCCGAAGCTGCGGGGGCGCCGTGCGCGCTGGCGGCAGCTGCTCTTTGCGGGGTGACCTGCTGCGTAGGCGCTGCGGGGAGGCTGGCGGCTTTCGTGCGCTGCGAGCCGGGCTGAGCCGTGTCCCGCCCGGGGATGCGATGAGACGCCCTCCCTGTTTTGCCTGCCTGACAGTGCGCTCGCGGCGGTGAATTCCAGATTAAAATCTGCTGGACCCAAAATAATTTTCTCTCGATAATGTTAGTTCATTAAGTCAGATATGTAGGGTCTGGTTTTCTTTTCCTCCCTATAAGATTTTAGAATTAACAAAGGAATTTCAACTCAAGAGTTTTTAGTTTTCTGTGACACACGAGTCTCAGCTAAAGTTAAGGTTCAAAATGATAAAATCCTGTATTGATACATAGATAACTTCTCCTTTGAAAAGCTTGCTGGCCCACCTTCTCAGGGCCGGATACTTGCCAGAAACTAACCATCATCCTACTGACTAAAAATGTATCTCACCAGTAGAAGACAAAGCAGAAGCCCTGGCTTATTAAGTGAAACAGATGTCAGCAGATCAGATTTGTGTGTTTATCTCTTATCTCTTAATCAAATGAAAAATGCTGTTTGCCATACACCCTTTTATCTTCAGCAGTATCCATCTGCACTAAGAATAGGAAAGATGTAGTTAATCATCTTCAGGCAAACAAGTGTCATGAGGTGACATGCAAGACGTGTCTACTACAGCATTTAGGTTAAATTGATTCTCCCCTTCCATATGCTTGAATCCTCAAAAAGCCTCCAGGACAATTTAAAGAACAAGCAAGAAATTTCAAGAGAGATACATGTGTGTTTGTGGGTATGTGTGTGTGTGTGTTGTGTGTTGTGTATATATACAGAAACAAGAGACAGATTGTTGCAACATAAACAGGGTTCTAACCCATGTCTGTTCTTCTACTATTTACTATCCAAACAGAATCAAACATTTCAGTATGGAAAGCAGAAAACAGTCATATTCTTCATGCATACTAAGGTATTCAGAATATAGCTGCTTAGAAATACAATGTCACCAGTAGGTAGCTTTCCAGATAGAACTGCAGTATTCTTTTAGAGATCTGCTGTGATGTGGGAGTTCACAGCCTCTATTCTGTATTTCCTTTTATAGCCCTCAATACTTCTTCTGCTTTCTTTTCTCTCAGTTGTGTATTGCCAATAGCTGGCATAAAGATGCATGAATAGATGGCAGATGAAAGCTTTCAGAGTGGCCCGGTATAGAAATGCCACATAATATATTGCCCAGATACAGACAGACATCATTTTTACTGTGTAGCTGATTATAGAGTCAGATAAAATATTTTAGCTGTATATTTATTGAGCATTTGATTGTAAGCTTGTTGAAATGCATAGCAGAGAATTTTATCCTCAGTGTGCTGAGTGCTTATGGATTTCACAGCCTCTCTTTTTTTTTAAAAAAACCCTATGCTTAAGTGTTGAGGACTCACAGACTTTTTTTTTTTCTTTCCAGGAAGGACAGCCCATTTATCTGGCAGTGAAGGGAGTAGTATTTGATGTCACTTCTGGAAAAGGTGAGTTTATTTGTCGCTTTGCTGTCAACTTTGCTTGATATTGTTCAGTCATTTTTTTAATATCATCAAACTATTAGAAATCTGATGTTCAACTTTAACAAAAAGAATATACTTTTTCCTTTTTTTTTTTTTAAATCTCACTTTTCCTCCTCTGAAACCTCCCAAGCTAAGGTTTTGTCAAGAGCATATGCTGGTCTGAGATGACAGTACATGTAGACAGACAAGGTAGCGTGATCTAGTTAGCTCAGCCACTGACGACGGTAAGTGCTGCCCAGGCCCCTGAGTCCTCGCCAGCTGTGGAGCCTGGCCACGTGGGAGCCAAGGCTACAGCATTTTATTGAACCAGATTGTCAGATCAAAGCTACCTGAGATGTACCTGTATCACCCTACGTCAGCATTGCCTCAGCTTCATATCTCCTTTTGTGCTGGTGTTTGCTTACCTCTGCTCTCTGGTGATCTGGTCAAAACTCCTGGGAGAGCCGTCTGTAACTTTGAATGGGGGGGCTTAAGCCATTTTTTCTCTTTAAAAATGTTCTTATTTCTTGAGACTTTGTGTCTCGTCATTTACACATCAACCATGTATTACTGTAGTTGCTGTCTGTGCCTTGACTAGTAAACAAAGATGGTTTAATTTGAACTCCTGTTACTTAATTCAGTTTACAACTCTAATATGGAAAAGACAGTAATACTTTTAACTCTGTTAGCTAGTTGAAGTAATTTGTCTGAATTGTATCTTGTGTTTTTACTGAAAAAAAAATTGTTACAGTTAACAGGAAAGCTAATGCACTGCTGTAAAATGTTTGGAGGGACCTGTGGGGTCCTAGACATAAGCCTTAAGGTCGTAATAAGCAACTTAATGGTTTGCTGTTTTCTTTGTACTAAGCTCGTTAATTCACCTTATCTGGACACACATGTTCACTCATCTTCAAATCCTAAACAAGGTTTGGCACTGCAAATTCTATAGTATATAAACCTCCTGTGAGAATGTAAAGCACAGTTCCCTATATAATACATAGATTTTAAGAATGCAGTACAAGAGTTTAACGACTGCATTTTACAGTCCCACCATCTATTTTTTAAGCACTGGGATATACTATCAAAATACGATAGCTTCTCAAAAGTCAGTTTTGGAAAGACAAAATCCTAGACTCCAGTTGTTGCTTTTGGTTCACTGAGAGGCGATCTGTGTGAAAAGAAGCAGCTGAATCTACCCTCTACAATGTCAGAGCATCACTTTTTTTGTTTGTTTTTCCCTCTGACAGAATTTTATGGGAAAGGAGCCCCATATAATGCTTTGGTTGGAAAAGACTCAACACGAGGAGTTGCGAAGATGTCTCTGGATCCAGCAGATCTTACTCATGACATAGTAAGAAACAGGTTTATTAGTTTAATTCTGTTTTACAAAGTTTTATTCTTTTCCTTTGTGTTCTGCTAGTCAATGCCTGTAAAAGCTAGGAAAGATGACAGTTATATTGAACTAACTTGTATTAATTTAAGTAGATTCACATCTTTTAGTCTAATTTGAAAACAAAATTAATTAATATTCTTTAGATAAAACAATCATGTATTTACTGCTCATGAATGCTGCAGTCTTAACAGCCTTGGAGAGGGAAGTTTTAAATCTGTGGAACAAGTACAGCTTCTGTAAGTTAGTGTGTTAAGGGCAAATTACCTGCTGTTTGAAAAGATACTTCCAAAGAGAATAAATCGCTTTCTTTGTTAATTGGTTTAGCTTATCCTGTGGCACTGAACAGGCAGTGGACGCTAACCGTGCAGTGACAGTGAGTTAGTTGTTGCTTGTTTGTGGTGTTATTAGCTTCATGAACTAAGTTTGTTTCACCCAAACATATTAAAGATTTATCAATGACAAATTTGCATGAGAAGAATAAGATTACAAATTATACTATCAATTCTGTTAATTATGCTCTGCAAATTAAACTCCAAAGCTTAACCTAAGGTTGAGCATAATCAACAGAAAAATAAAGAAAGAAAGAAAAATGCATATAAATATCTGCATTTTCATTTCTTTGACCATATTTCATTTAGACAGGACTCACAGAAGAGGAACTAAAGTCCCTGGATGATATCTTCAATAATGTGTACAAGGCCAAATATCCAATTGTTGGCTATACTTCTCGAAGAATTCTGAATGAGGATGGCAGCCCCAATCTAGACTTTAAACCTGAAGATCAACCACATTTCAGCATTAAAGATGAGTTTTGATGAACATTTTAGTATCTAGAGAATACCATGGGGCCACGACAGAATGAGTATTAGATTGTTCCCTGAAAGGAAGAATATTTTATGTAAACTATGTGTGTACACATTTATATATTTTCTAAAGAGAAAACTGACTGATGACAGCTAATTATTAAAATGAATTCTGGAAAACAGTGAATCAAAAGATCTATGTTAGTGGCACATTCTGGTACTCTTTGCTCTGAATTATTGGTATTATTCATACGGAAATTCTTACTGCTTGTATTTTTCTGGCTACAAACATAAATTAAAATTACATTCTTTAAAAGAGATGGGGCAGATTTTAATAGTTGAAACATCAGTGGTCTTTGTATAAATCCCTAACATCAATTACCTGTGCTTCAGTTTCTGTGATTATAGGTCATCACATATATAAATAGGTGTAAAATGCTTATTCTTTAAAAGGCATTAGAATTTGACAGGTTTGAGAATACTGGAAATAAAAACAATTGATCTCTTAAAATGTAGTTACATACAAGGAATATTTATGCAAAGCCTATAGCTATAAAACAAGAAAAATAAATCTTTTCCCCCCTTGAGAAATACTGTGACATTTTCAGTATGACTGTTACTATGTTAGTTTTAAATAAATGACACTTCATTTTTATTTTTTGAAATAATTATCAAAGATGTCATCCATATTAGATTAGGATGTTTTCCTTCTAGCTTCCTCCACTCCTTCTCTGACAAAGAAAGGAAATGGTAACTCTGTTTTCCACATACTCCTAAACTACAAGTTTATTACACTAATTTAGAATGCTGTGGATATTTTTAGTATTTTCATATTGACAATTTCAGTCTTTTTAAAAAAAATTTCTGTTAGTTTTTCTTTGTTTTAGTCTGGTTTCATCATTGCTCTTGCAATGAGGTGTGCATTCAAATATTCCTCTTCACTTCAACTTAATATAAAACTCCAGATACTGTAGGGTGAAAGAAGTCCTCTCTTTATCAATTTTCTCTGGCAGTATTTCAGCAATCAGAGGGCAGAAAAGCTTATGCTATATAAATTGCTGCTAACCACTGTCTTCAACTAATTGAAGTAGAATGTAAACTATCATGTATGTGGATTTATCTGCTGCTGTGACAGGTTGAATTAATACTGAAAAACTGAACAGCTGCTCCCAATTTCTCAGAGCTACTTTGTTCTATTTCTTTAGCATTTTGGCTGCTTTCTTGGAAAGAAAGGCTTTATTACATGAGTCTCTGTTCTAAGGCTTGCATATTGTAGTGTGTTGGGAGAAAGGGACAGCTGCCTGCAGTTAAATAACTAGAAAAGTTGTTTCTCTTTATTATCTTTTGTTAAACAATGTTACTGATTTTACTGTAAATTCATTTTGTATCTTACCATTAGACCACATAAGCTGGAGGAGGTGCTTTATGGGCCACCTTGTTTTCTGCTGTTCTGTGATGTTCTGGGGCAAAATAAATAACTTAGTATTGAAGTAAAGAGAATGTTACTGCTTCAGAAAATCATTGCTCTGTTGTTGTAGCTGGCAATCTCTTGGCTAGAACCAATGGGAACTGGGAGTTGGCATGCTGATGATGCCTGCCCACAGGCAGCACTGCATACCTGCCGTCTTCATGGGAATGTGTATGCGGGTGTGTGTGTGTGTGTGTGTGATAATAGTGGTGCTTGATATTTTGCCAGCATTTTGCAGATCATCTTCCAGTATCTACACGTTTTTCTCCCTTCCCTTCTCTTCCTTGCATGTTTACTTAGGGGCAGCTGCAGGAGATGTGCTCCTGTGATTATTGTAAATTGTCTTGGCTTCATTTGAGATCAGCATATCCATCAACATTTAAAAATTTCACACAAGGACATTTTGTAGCTGGATTGCAACAGTGGTTGCAAGTGGTTTAGTGTTATTATTCTCTCTCTGCTTTTCCTGTTCATGCTCTGAAGCTCACCTTCACTGATCCCAAAGTAGATAAGGAATCTTTTATTAATACCAACCTTCAGGTGCATGTCAGTGAAGAAACCCGCCTGTTGCAATGACATTATTGAAATTGTGATATAAAAACTCTTTCAGTGTGAGATCTTGTAAATTCAACCTGCCCTCACTTGTGCCCGTGAAGGGAGGGAGATGTCCTAGTCCTTCCATTCTGTTATTAACAAGATTATCACAACTGAATGTATTTTACAATGCAAAATGTTTTCTTTTTATTTCAATTTGGGAAGTGAAATACTTCTGTTTAATCACTTCCTAAGTTATTTCACTTCAGGTTCCCATTCAATAAAACAGCGTTATGATAATAAGGCTTTCAGTTGGCCACCAGAAGGAATATACCCTTAACATGGATATTCTTTACTACTGTTCACCATCGTTAACTGTTGTTATTGATAACATGTTCACTGACTACTTTTTCAATGAATTCAGAGTACCGCAGTATTTCTTTTAGTGTTAATATAATGACACTGTTTTATTTCTAAGGTTATTATTACTTGTTGACAGCCTGAAATTTATTTTGCTTAAAAGAATATTGTCTATCATAGTTTTGTTCAGTTAGTTCCATTTCCTTGACCTTTGTATTATGCCAGTAAGACAAGTGCCTTCACTATCTATAAATTGCACTCAAAACAATCAAACCGTGTAAAGCTGTATCATTCTTCTCCCACTATCCCACAGCTCATTTGGAGAATGATGAATTTCTCTTTAATTTATTCGAAGCTTCCTGCTAACATTGCAAATATCATTGTTTTTGCTGTACTGCTCCTAATCTTTTTCTTGTTAATTTAACAGGAGGGTTTGTATGATCAGAGGTTTTAATGGATTGTTGTGCCAAGAAAGAACTTGCTTTAGTAATAGTTTACTCTCCAGAAAGTAGAAATATATCAGATGGGTTCATCACTGAGGAGAGCATAACCTGAGTTTTCCACTTGACACTTTTTCCAATAGTCCTTTAATTTTTGCCTTAATACATTTGACTAACTTTTGTGACTTTGAAATCAGATGTTTATATCTTAAAAAAAGGCTAGATTCTGTGATCCTTACTTTAAGAACGATTTATCTGATTAACAACTAGAGTGAGAAGGATAATTATATAAGCAACCAAAATTCAGTAAAGGGGTTCCACTGAACTTCAAAATACACATGAAATGCAGATCAAAGTATTATCTCAATTTTTGCAGTTGTAGAAACTGCAGTTAAATGAAATCAGACTAAGAGCATGTACAGTATGTTAGTAACAGCATTATTTTTCATCCTAATCAAAACAAGCCAGAAGGATATTTAAAAGAATGCAGGAAATTTGAATCTTAGTTATAATCTCAAAGGCTGATATATTTCCTAGAAGCCACTGGACTTGAGATTAGACATAAAATAAAGTTGTTCCTTTCTTAATAATTGTAATGTGTGCATGGACACCCTTTTTTCTGTGGCCCTTTGCTGAAATACAAGAGTTTCATCGATTTAAGTGAATTAATTTCTGTATTGGTTTTCTTATGCCGAACAGGCCTTCTTTATCTTTGAAAACTGCTGCCTAGGCTAAACCAATCATCCTCGTGGTCTGACAGTATCAGTTGTCAATTTGGAGTACTGTAGGCATCAACGCTAAATGGTGTTTCAGACTGCGCTTGTCAGATCTGCCAGACTTTTACATTTCAGTAAAAATTAAAAGAGGATGCTTTTCTGTTTAAATACAGTGCTTTGTAGTGGAAGAAACCTGAACACAGTTGGTAGATCATCTCCTTTAACATTTATTTCAAAAACACCATCAGAATATATATTCAGTGACTGATACTTTGGAAAGATGCCTTGCAAAACTCCCAAGAGCATGCAGAACTCACTTGACGGCGTAGGAGAAAAACAAGAAGAAAAAGGTTTTGCTGACTTTTACAAACGTATTCTGTCACTTTTACAGATAAACATACTTATCTGAAACACGTTCAATGCAATTTGCATCTGTTCAAGGGAGAACGGAAGAGATGTGAAGAGTTTCATGTAGAAAGTCCAACACTGTTTTTTGAGCTGATCTGGTTAAACTGAAGAAAAAAAGCACTCAAAAAAATTTGTGAGTACTTCTGTGAGTGGAAAAGCTGCCATTCAGTAGGATTCAGCTGCACATCAGTAGGATGTGCTGAGTCACACTGATTAGTATCTGCATATTTTCAGATGAACACTGTGGCCATTCTCAGGGATATCTTGCAATCCCCCAAATTTACGTAAGCGGTGACAATCAGACAATTTGTCTGATGACAATTTGCGGTGACAATTTGTTATCGGTGATCCATTATGCTTTTGCTTAAATTATTTTTTGTTTATTTGGGAAGCAACATACAAACCAGGCAACTTATATGACAGATCCATGCCCCCTGAGTAATACTCAGATAAAGTAAAATGCACATGAACCTAAACCTGAAAGTTGTTTACATGGTCTATTCCATATAGAATGAATACTTTCAAAAGGTCAGTCTTAGCCTGTGAATGTTTAATTAAAAGAAAAAAAAATCGTAATAACTTTTATATTTGTAACAATTACTTTACTCAGAGACCTATGTGTGAAAGCTAATTTGGATAGTTATAGACATATTACAGAAGCTGACTACTTTTAAAGAAAAATCAGTGTTTTATTAAAAGGTGATGTTTTTTCTTTCTATTAAACCAACGTCTCAAAGAATCAAGTATATGATAGGCGGGCATCATTGCTAGTAGTGCTCTCATAGCACAGGCGTGACTTTGAGCTTGTTACGACAGAAAAAAAAAAGGTAGAAAATGAGAATGTATCTTAGTGTGCTATTGGGGCAATTTTTACTGTTGAGGTAGATTTGGAAGAGCAATACAGGCAGTCTGGTAACAAGCACTGCTTTCTATTTTTGTTTCTGTCAAATAGAGTCAATGTTAACAATCTTACCTTGCACCCATACCCATTTGTTCACAAAATTACTTTTATTTTGGCCTTGCTCTTCCTGTTCAGTGGAAAGTGTGAGTCCTAATTTACTTGTTTACAAAACTTATGCTCAGATCTTCTTGGCCTGGATTATCTTGGACAAGAAATTCACAATAACAGACAGAAAATGAGATTAACATTCTGTGAAAAATAGACAATGTGCACCTGGATAAACTGCAGAGTTCACATAACAGAGCCACAGGAAGTACTCTCAAATAAACATTTCCTGCTGCCATTTCCCACAGGTTATTTGTAGCTGTAGCAATCAGAAATTCTGCATCACTTATAACTGTTTCAGATTACTGAGTTCTTCAGTACCTTTTGACATGAGGTTTATCCTTCTGAGAAGTGAAAAATTTAGCAGAATCTGGGTACAAGACAACTGGGAGATAAGCCATCAAGGAAAATCAAAATAGGACATGATTTTCCCTCCACGGAAACAAACCTCTCTCAAAAGCAGAAGAAACAATGTCCCAACGTCCTTGTTTTACCTTCCAGATTTTGCTGAAAGTTCTGTCATATTGTGGAAAGGCAACAGATAAAGCAGAAATCTGTATCTAATGCAAGCTTTGTGAAAATTCAGGTCTGCTTCTTGGCCGTTCTACTTTGACTTTAGAAATTAAAATGATACAGATACTAGACTGATGAAACCAGAATACATAAACTGAATCCAAACAGGCCTAAAATTGTAGAAATGTATGAATGTAGAGCTGAACTTAAAGGCTTGCATCCTTCTTTTGTAGGCACTAGAGTCCTTATTTTACTGTCTAATAGACCCACGAGTAAGATTTATGATTAATAGTTGTTCTAGCCAGTAAAGGAAAGGGAATTTTCTTTTTTGACGCTTGGACAGATAGAATTAGAAGATGATTAAAATGAAAACTTCCCAGTACCTAGTTCTCTTATGCTCCTTTGCAGAGAGATTAAATTCAGTTGTGTTGGATATACAGAGCTTAGCTATCAAGCCATAAGCCTGGAGGAAAACTTTCTAGATTAGACCGATAACTGTTTTAAAGTATCTGTTGCAGATCAAGAGTAGGATAGAAGAGCTAACTATAGTTGGAGGCTAGGGCTACATACCTTTCATTTTACATTGCAGTGCTGTGTTTGTAATAATTATAGATAAAGGCTAAGTAACTCAAACTTACTAATTACATTTAACTCTCCATTATTTTTAACAATTGAGTCAAGCTCTTAAAAAAACAGGCTCATTTAAACAAATAAATACCGCTCCATGAAAAGCGAAGTGCTGATTCTGAACTACAGAGCTGTGGAGCTGTGCATCTCTCATTTAAGTGTACTTCATTATGGCAAAAAAAAAAGTTATTTCAAGAGACTATATGATCAAATTGAGAAAATATTCTTAGGTAACATATGTGTGTGTCCTACATTATATTGGAAGTGTCAAGAATGTCACTGATTTTTCCTTATTCACTGTTAATGATGCTCTGTACTGCAGAATAGTTGGGCAGTATTTTTTCAGAATGGGATAGTAGCCATTATAAGTCATTTGTAATGTGTATTCATGTTATACAGAGAAAACATACATGGATATCTGAGCTATACAACATATACAGGTCTAGCAATCTAGACAAAAGCAACAGTGTTACAGTCTCTCAAACACAAATTCTGTTCCATATATTTCTTAAACCAAAGTTGAACAGGACAGAGATAAGGCCCTACAGTTTTGATCTCTGACAACATTAACAAAATGATAGGCAGAAATGAAATGCTAGGGAGACTTGCGGGGATATTTGAAAAGCTTTCATTATTAGACTGCAAAGGATCAACCTATCAACTTTAGTTGAAAGGGCTTTAAAAATATGTAGGAATGTTTTAGGAGCATGTGCTGAGCCACTGTGATTCTACATATTAAATATTATATATCTTCTTAAATTGCTCCTGCTGCCTGTATAAACACTTCCGTCCCAATTCTGTGAATGGTCTCCTTTGAGTTCAGTATGTCTTGGAACTGGAAGAAAACAGGCTGTGGAAAGGATTATATGCAAAACAGCAGTATATCAGTGGAACAGAACAATTTGAGGCAGTGAGGAGGAAGGTAAGTGAAATTCTACTTATGGAAAGCAGCAGGCAATTATAAATTACTCCAGGAGCCTACAGTTTCAGAAGTGGTGAAACTTGCTGATGCACTCAGAGAAAAGGTTGAACTTGAGAACGGAAGAGTGTGACATCCTCCTCGGATACAGTTTTGGGAAAATCAGCATGAATTAAACAGTTTGTGACTACTGGCTCCTTGCCTGACATCCTCAGACTCATTTTCCAAAAACACTGAATGCATTTGGCTTTGATACCTTGCAGGTGCCTGGATTCATAGAAAATCACGCTGCTGCTATTTAGTCTGTAACTTAGGAATTTTTTTCATTTCAGCATTAAGAGAGAGCCATTGTAGTTTAAGAAGGAAAGCTGGAGTTTTGCTGCTGAGGAGCTGACCAAGAACACAGAGATGAAAGTGCAATTCTCAGCTCCACTATCACTTTGCAGTCCTTATTGCTTGGTTTCCTGGCTGGTAAATGAGCCAATGCTTCTCTTAAATTCTCTTTGTGCATCTTGCCTATTGGGACTGTCAGCTAGGGGAGAAAGTAATGTCAGTTGAACATTAGGGCTAGTGGAGTCCTAAGCGTTGCTGTAACGAAGTACTACTTACTGAAGCCATAGGTTTCATTTCCTCACTCCAAAGGAGCATCGCTTTGTGGTCCTTCATCTTTCAGCTAAAGTGAATATATTTCACTAATGTTCATCTACATCTGTCGGCAGTAGGAGTTTGCGTATATGTCCATTGGTCATCTATTTGTTTAAATATTGTTAAAAGCAATGACGAGCCCAACAGCATTTCTGGCACAGCCATTTAAAGACATTTTATAAAAGGTGCTTCACAACATCATCAAGAAGTTTAATCACACATTCAAAATGTGCAAAATGGAGGTGCAGCTGGAACCTAGAGGTAAACATTTCATCCACTAGGCTGAGCTGCTGTATTTTAAAATAGACTTGATGATTTCAAATAAGGAAGAAAAAGGCCTTTGATCCCCAAACAGCTGTTAGTAGCCTTTGCAGACTAAAGTACATTAACCCAAACTTCCGTAAGTATTTAATCGAACTTTTCAGCTTGGAAAAAAGTTAAAACATAAGCAAAACCTTATCTGAATAATTGTATTAGTTATATTTGCTGCATAAAGGAATATATATTTACGAGAACATTTAATACATAGGGAAATAGTCACAATCTCTTATTACAGAGCTCTGTAGCTTACCTTATTGCAAGCCCTGTCAGAGAGTGTGGGTGTAATTTCCTCACGGTTTTATGAAAACACAACTACAAAGCAGTCTATGTAAGCCTTGTAAATGTATCTGGCATATACTGCCCTTGAAAAAAATCACTCCCATTCCACTACACTGTTTGGTTTAACAACACAAATAAATTAGTGGTCATCCTTGTTTCATAACTGGACATACTAATAGAGAAATGATCTCACCAAATGCTTTTCTTCACAGTTAGGAACCTGCTCGCCACTTCTTTTCTATTTCTCATTGCACAGACTGTTCATAGTCACAAAACATCCCTGTAACAACTCCATCAATTATTTAAATAAATACTTTAAAAATCCTACTTTTTAAAATATATTCTGTTTTTATTGCAATCTAACTAAAAACAAAGAGAGCAGCCAGCACCCTATGACTAGGATAGTCTCCACGAGCCGTTGCAAAGCACTTCTTGATCCACAGACAGGGTTTGGAAAGCCAAATGAATTCTGCAGAGTGTTTATATAAAAACATTACACTCCATAACTTCCTCTAGCTGGACTGTCCTTTCATTTATATCTTTTTCCATCAACTCATTTAGACTGATTCATTCCACCTAAAAATAGTTTGGATTTACTTTATCTTTTTATATTCAGAATAACAGCACAAAATGGATCATGCCTAAAGGCAGTTATCTGAGAAAATCTACCTTGTTATTTCAACTCATTCTTTTTGGTGTCTGAAAATCACTGAACCACATATTAAATTGGTATAAATTTACATACCCATGTATGTAAAGGAAGTTATATGCAATCCCATCAGTTGAGACTCCGACTCCCACTTTCTTAAGCTATCAAGATTACTCTTTAGACACAGAGAATGTTTCACCTTTATAAAGCCTTCTAGAAATTGAGCATAACTGCAGTGGTTAGTAGAATCATCCCAAATTTATGTTGGTAGTGTTTCAGTTCAATCCCAATTTGCTTGAGTTTTATTTTTTCCATGTGCTGTTTAAGTTTATACCTCTGGAACTAAAGGAAGAACTCTATAAACAGCAAACTCTTAGCCTGTCTGAGACCAATCTTAAGGAAAAAATACGTGCAAATGTGGTTTATTATGCTGTGCCCTGCAATGTAGTCTTTTTAGAGAGGAGAAAATAAAGACGGGATTAGAGGAACTTCAGTGGAGTAAGTGGGAATATAACTGCATGCTGGAGAGTGCTGGCATGAACTTTAAAGATAAAGCCCTGCACACATTTTTAGTGAGCACAAAGCTCAAAAATGTTTTGAAGCACATCAAGAAAGCAAGAACAACACAGGTATCATTTACCTATCATTTACCTACTTCTGAAAACAGATTTCTGCTTCAAGCTATAAGTAATTAATATCTCTGCTTTTCAAGCAGTACATCACAAATTGGCCTTCTGGTTTATAAAAATCATCTTTATATGCATCATCACTGTTTTCTTTCAAGCTAGTCTATGGAGAGCAGCTGTCTGAGCTGGTGATGTTGGCACTTTAAATTTGTGCCTAAGTGTCTCTCTGGGAGTTTTGTTTTGGTTCTATCATTTAATATTCATGAAAATCATCATTAACCAGCCAGCTGAGCAGTTTTAGCATCCTGCCTCCAGACAAACTCAAAAGTTTATTCCTACCTTGTAAGCCTACATTTTGCACATTTACAGGCTCTTTCAGCCTGGAATTCTATGTATAAACTAACAGGATGAAGCAAATGGCAGAAGAAGAATAGCCAGGAAATATATAAAACAAGAAAAAAGAGGGTGCTCAGCACTACTGGTTAGTCAATAATATGCTTAAGCAATTAAATTAATCTGATCAGTTAGTTATTCATTCTGGCCCATACACCAAGGCTCTGGCAAAGCTGACAATTCACATGTGTCCACCAATAATAAAAACTGATGGTGCAAAAGGAGAGGGGGAAAATCCTTGCTTTTAAGCAACATGGAGTAAACTGTGCCACCTTAAAATTATTCATAGCCCATTGCATATCTGTCAAAATAATATATAAATACTAAGAGTACTAAATAATTTCAATGTCATCAAGAAGAAATATATTCATGCTAAAAGCAAAATCTATAATTATATTCTGATTTTAATGTACGTGTTTTTTCATCACGAATGTCAGAATAAGCAAATGATGATTAACACTCCAGACAATTCAGTTACACAGCACCCGGCAAAACGCAAAGGATGCCGAGTTTCAGCTTCTCCTGTGAAGTGGAACAAAATGTACAGTAGGTCCAGTCCTGCTGATGTGGATCAAGCTGAAAAGCCAGAGAAGAATCAAGAAAAGGAAAGAGTGACAATGAGGAGGACGGAGTGATCAATGGACGAGGAAAAATGAGAGTAGAGAAGAACCCCAAAAATGAAGCTAGCGAGAGATAAAGATCATTCTGATGTTGACAGTTACAGCACAGTATTAGAAGACTGCAGCCAGTCTAATTATGTGGTTGGTTGGTTGGTTCCTGCCTCACGATGTCAGACTAGTGCAGTGAGAAAAGATCACATCACATTTTAAGAGAGAAATGTTAGAGACTTAGTTATATTTTATATTGTTCCAAGTGATTAGAAAAAAAATGTATGTTGCATTGTATTTCTCCCCAGAGAAATACAGATTCTGACAGCATCATTATTAGATAGCTCAGAGAATCATGCTCATGAAAGGATACGTGAAGTATGAAGAGAGATCCTAGAAAAGTGGATCTTCCCAAGTACAGTACCAATGTTATATGACAATAAAGCGAAGCTCAATGTAAATTAAATCTGCCGGGTTTTCCTGCACCTCTAGGGGGAGGAAAGGGCTCTTATTTTCCTTAAGCATGACCGGTATCAGGCCTATTCAGACATTATTAAGTTTATGGAGAAAATAATTATTTTATTATCATTAGTAAAAATTGTCTATCAGGACTTCTAGGGGCTTTGATATCTAAAATTAAAATCCAGAATAAAGATAGCAAAAAATACCCCCAAAGCAGTAGCAGCTCCTGCTGTATACCAAATAGCAGCTCAACAAAAGAATGATCACAGCATCTTTCTTCTCAGACCCCTTTCTGGAAGCCACATTGCTGGAAGATTTCACTTTGTCTCCAAAGCTGTAAGTATGGCTTTATGATGATGTGTCATAGGAATAATATTTTTCAAAAAAAAAAAAAAAAAAAAAAAAAGTGTGTGCCCATTAGATTTTAAAAGCTCAAAAGTCTCTATTGGGCTGTTTCTGATCGCATCATACCTACAAGCTACAGTTATTATTGTTTATTTTCTATAATTTATCAAATAAGGTTTTACCCTCAAGGAAATTTCATTTAAGTACTGCTCCTACACACAGTTGATTCAAAACAGCTAAAGGAAGTAGGAACAAGAGAGTAAAATATGCAATAATAGGTAACAGACTTAGAGAGAAAATTTGAGAGTTTAATTTCCAAAGAGTAAGCTATTTCTCTATAAGCAGAAATTACAGACAATTTTGCTTGTTTTTAGCGGTATATTAACTTTGGTATATATGAAAATATGAAGCTGTTCCTTTAGCAACAACCGTAGCAAATGCTTCTTAAGGTGGTTATGAAGCATGTGTGTTTTTCTCTAGAACGCTTCTTTAGAAGTAATACAGAAAATTAGATTTACTTCTTATTGTAAATATGCTGTCAAGACAGTTAAAAGAGCAATCAAAGTTTGTCTCACATTTCAAGCTGCATTTTCCAGGAATTCCCCACTAGGAAACTTTAATATATTTAGTAGTAAATTTAATTTAGAAAGAGCTCTGTTCTCCCAATACTTTTCTTCACTCATGTTCTCCTTGATGAATGCTTTCACAGAATCACAGAATGGTTGAGGTTGGAAGGGACCTCTGGAGATCATCTAGTCCAACCATCCTGCTCAAGCAGGGTCACCTGAAGCATGTTGCATAGATTGTGTCCAAGTGAGTTTTAAATATCTCCAGAGGAGGAGACTCCACAACCTCTGGGCAACCTCTTCCAGTGCTCTGTTACCATCACAGTAAAGAAGTTTTTCCTCATATTCAGGAACTTCCTGTGCTTCAGTTTGTACCCATTGCCTCCTGTCCTGTTGCTGGGCACCAGTGAAAAGGGTCTGGCCCCATCCTCTTGATACCCTCCCTTTAGGTATTTGTATACATTGATAAGCTCCCCTCTCAGTTTTCTCTTCCCCAGGCTAAACAGGCCCAGCTCTCGCAGCTGTCCCTCATAGGGCAGATGCTCCAGCCCTCTGATCATCTTCGTAGCCCTACGCTGGACTCTTTCCAGTAGCTCCAGGTCTCTCTTGTACTGGGGAGCCCAGAACTGGACACAGTACTCAAGATGAGGTCTCACCAGGGCTGAGGAGAGGGGCAGGATCACCTCCCTCGACCTGCTGGCAACACTCTTCCCAATGCACCCCAAGATACCATTAGCCTTCCTGGCTACAAAGGCACATTGCTGGCTCATGGTCAATCGGTCATCCACCAGCATTCCCAGGTCCTTCTCTGCAGAGTTGCTCTCCAGGCTGTACTGGTGTCTGGGGTTATTCCTCCCTAAGTGCAGGACCTTGCAATTACTCTCGTTGAACTTCATGAGGTTCCTCTCCGCCCAACTCTCTAGACTGTCCAGGTCTCTCTGAATGGCAGCACAGCCTTCTGGTGGATCAGATACTCCTCCCAGTTTTGTATCATCAGCAAACTTGCTGAGAAAACTCTCTGTCCCATCATCTAGGTCACTAATGAATAAGCTGAACAGGATGGGACCCAGTAATGAGCCCTGGATGACACCACTAGCTACAGGCTGTCAGCTAGACTCTGTGCCACTGATGACAATCCTCTGAGCTCTGCCTTTCAGCCAGTTCTCAATCCACCTCACTGTCCACTTATCTGGCCTTCACTTCCTGAGCTTACCTAGGAGGATGTTACCGGAGACAGTGTCAAAAGCCTTGCTGAAGTCAATGTAGCTAGTCATTCCATCAGAGAAGGCTATCAGGCTGGTTGAGCATGTTTTCCCTTCGGTGAATCCATGCTGACTTCCCCTGTTCACCTTCTTTTCTTCAACATGCTTAGCAATGACACCCAGGAAGAGCTGTTCCACCTCCTTTCCAGGGATAGAGGAGAGGCTGACTGACCTGCAATTTCCTGGGTCCTTCTTCTTGCGCTTCTTGAAGACTGGAGTGACATTGGCTTTCTTTCAGTCCTCAGGCACCTCTCCTGCTCTCCATGACCTTGTAAAGACTACGGAGAGCAGCCTAGCAATAACATCTGCCATCTCCCTCAGCACTTGTGGGTGCATCCTATGGAGGCCCATGGATTTGTGGGTGGTGTTTGCCTAAATGATCTCTAATCCAATCCCCCTCCACCAGAAGGTAAAGTCTTTACTTCTCCAGACTTTTTCTCTTGTCTCCAGGCTCTGGGATTCCTGAGGGCCAGCCTTAGCAGTAAAGACTGAAGCAAAGGTGGCATTCAGAAACTCTGCCTTCTCTGTATCCCTCGTCACCAGGACACTCACCTCATTCAGCAGCAGGTCCACATTTTCCCTAATCTTCCTCTTGCTCGTGATGTATTTGAAGAAGCCCTTCTTGTTGTCCTTGACATCCCTTGCCAGATTTAATTCTAAATGGGCCTTGGCCTTCCTCATCACATCCCTGCATACTCTAACAACATTCTTCTATTCCTCCCAAGTGGTCTGTCCCTTTTTCCACATTCTTTGTACTTTCTTCTTCTGTTTGAGTTTTGCCATGAGCTCCTTGCTCCTCCATGCAGGTCTCCTGCCCTCTATAAGTTTACTTCTTACTCATTGGGATGCACTGCTCTTGAGCCTGGAGTAAGCGATGCTTGAATTAACCAGCTCTCTTTGACCTCTCTTCCTTCTAGGGCCCTAACCCATGGGATTCCTCCAAGTAGTTCCCTGAACAGGCCAAAGCTTGTTCTCCTGAAATCCAGGGTTGTGATCCTACTTATTGCCTTGCTTCCTTCTTGCAGGATCTTGAACTCCACCACCTCATGGTCACTGCAGCCAAGGCTGCCCCCAACCTTCACATCTCCAATCAGTCCTTCTTTGTTTCTTTGTACAAGGTCCAGCAGCACACATCTCCTCGTTGGCTCCTCCACCACCTGTGCCAAAAAGTTATCATCAGTGGTGTGGAGGAATCTCCTGGACTGTTTGTGCCTAGCTGTGTTGTCTTTCCAGCAGATACCAGAGTGGTTAAAGAGCGACTCCACCACCTCGCCTTCCTGGACTGTCTTTCCTAAAAAGCACATAGCCATCTACAACCACATTTCAGTCATGTAAGCTATCCTACCATGTCTCTGTAATTGCAATGAGGTCATGGTCTTGCAACCACACACATATCTCTAATTCTTCCTGTTTATACTCCATGCTGCATGAGTAACAGTTTCTTTGTGTCTTGTAAAAGTTTCTTCAGTTTGCTTTGTTTCTATGCAACCTGAAGTCATAAACCAATTTCCAACAGTGCACTTCTATAGAAACAAAATGCTCCAGCTGAGCAGTGTTGATTTTGACTGTTTTAGAATTCAATCCCTCCTCCCCTCCCTGGATCACCACAATCTTATACATTATCAGCTTTGATCTTTTCTGCGATGTCCAGGTGTCTACACATTTTGTATTATGTAGATCAAGCTCCAGAAGAGGTACTCTCTCATTATGAACATACTTAAAGATCCAATTTTCCTCCATAATTCTTGAATTAGATGAACATTTCCTTAGCATTGAAAAAAGGCTGGGACTTCAGAACTCTATACCGCTCTCATCTGCACACATTATTGTCCCTTTCCCTTCACATCTGCTTTTGCAAATATTTAACAGGTGTGAACTACAGAGAGTTCTGACAACACTAGGACAAATATTGTTGCCCAATATAGTATAAGGTAATTAATTATTAACTTTGAAGCAATTACTAAATCTAACCATTGAAAATTATAAAAAGAAACCATACTTTGTGATGATGCTTATTTCTCATTTGGTAGGAAAAAAGCCAACCCAAAAAGTCAACCCAAAACTCTTTTTCCATTTGCATGTTAATTTGCAAAATTAAATAACTCTCAAATGGGTTTTGCATCCAGTCTAAAATAACAAGCATATAACCTGGCTCTTGCACTAAAAAACCATTCTGATCATTGTGCTTACATACATGATCAGGATTTGGCACAGATTTTCCACAAAACTAACCTACTCCAGAAGTAGGGGCCTTAAAATAGTCAATCTAACAAAACACAGACTTTAAGAAGATGACAATTAGCACATCTCCTGTTCAGTGCTTGGTTTAGCTGTTAAAAAAAACCACTTCAGACTCTTAAAATTTCTCTGTCCAAGATAAAAGACAGCAAAACTTACTGGAAGACCAAACATAGTTTATATTCTTTAAAGGGAAGTGAAGCTCAAAAATATGGTAACAGATTTGTTCATAAAAAGAACTTTTACAAAGAAAGAGGCATACATTCTCTGCTTGTTTTCATCCAAATATAAAGTCTCCTTACTAGCCACACAGAAAATTGACAGGAAATAGACTGAAACCTGAAGTCAAACTGAGTACAGTTTGTGGTCCTAAGGAGGAAAATGATTTTGAAATTTAACTGAAGACAAGCCTAAGAGGCAGATAAACAGTGTCACCCTCCAAGCACCAGCCACAAGGAAGACAAGTGAAAAAACTGAGCCATGCGGATGTGGACACAAAGGTCCGTGAAAACATTTCCATGAAATGGTGTAAATGACCAAGCCAGAAATATTAACCTAGAAGCAGAGAAGGAAATTAGGGGAACACTTCGTAGAATGATCCCGAAAACAAGTTAAGAGCGGAACTGAGGGAGAGAGAGTATTCTGAACAAGGTGCTCAGTGAAAAGAGAGGCTTGGATTACAACCAACGGAGTTGTCTCCTAGTGTCTTTTTCCTGCTGCGTTCAGGGAAACAGCACTTCAGTTTAATTCCATTTTGATTACAAAGAATGTACACAAAGATATATCACTTCATACCAATATTTCTCCTAAATGCTGACAGATATAAACTATAGGATCTCAAATACTGGCCAACTATGAGGTCAAACGTTATGATTTGTATTATATATACTGAGAGATATAGAAAAAATCCAGCAAACTTGCTAAAGACATCAGACTTTTATAAGTCTAAAATCCTCTCAGAATTTCTAATCTAAGTTGCTTTTTAACCTAAAGAATTAAAAAATGTAATATGAATATAAGGAGACATACTATCCCACCATACACAGATGAAACCCTTTCTGAAAAAAAAGTGTTAAGAACTGAAGAATGGAAAATGATCTAATCATCACAATACCTTGAAACTTAAAGATCTCTGACAAACTCCTTCCCAGCCCAGAATTCCTGTATTATCCGTAGTAAATCTCTAAACTCTAAATTCTCAGCACCCAGGTCCTTCTGAAATCATCACTTTAGGCTTCACTCTATTCTTCTCTACACTGCGGTTTACTGGAAAGCTACAAATGTGCTATGAAGTACTACAGAACTCTTTGATACTACACTAATACAAGCCAGAGATCTTTAAGTTTTTCACCTCAAAAGGCCTTCCAAAATACGTTCCTGCATTCATTAACTTTTCGCATCTCATAATGCTCAGATAAACAATGGCTGAAAATGTGGATGCAGAAGGATCTTCATTGCTGAAGTAATACGGCTGAGCAAAATAAAGGCCTGGTCCTGTACCCCTGCCTCGTGTGAGGAAAAAAGTTCACCAAATGTTTATTTTTCCAGAACATCATGTCATGAGACATGATCTGAATGTGCCTCTTAATTCTGTTTCAGAATGAAGAAATTAACAGAAGCTCCAGATTTTTCTGGAAAAGAACAATCTGGTTCTCGTCTAGCTAAAGTTACTGCCAACTTCAACTGACTTGAACTAGGAATCACAGGGAGAAAAAAAGAAAATGTACCTGGTGCATTTCACTACCCAGCCTAACACTGTCTTGCTTACATATTGTAACTATAGGAAACAGCACTACTGATTTTAACTTATTTTCTCAAGCAATATTCAGTTATTGGCAGCAGGTTACTTAATATAGTTTTGCTGGGCTCTGGAAAAGGATGGGGCTGATAGGAAATGCTATTGTAACTTAAGAAAAATGCATTTCTCAGCTGCAGTTCTTACTTATATCTTGTACTTATAAATACAGCATGTTGGGAGTTGGCAATTCTAGGAATTGTGTCATATCATTTCAATCAGCTGGCCACCACTGGACAGCTGGTCTTTCCACGGTGACCCATTTATCTTCTGAGATGTAGGTTTTTCCCGCTCTGAAAGGCCACTCTTCATCCATGTAAACAGACCAAGAGAGACACTCAGTGGCTGCCTCGTGTAAGTGCCATCTATATACAAACTTCAAGAGATGCAGAAACAGCAAAAACTTTTTCCAGTGGTTGAAATGCTACTGTCATTTCTGCTATAATTTTTTCTTGCAACCTACAGACTTCCTCACTGAACACTTCAGGTCCTATGCATAGTTCTCCCTTTTTCTCTTAAATTTAACTTTATTATTTTGGTTCTAAACTTATGTGAATTGGTGGCTTCCATGGAACCGCCATGATTTGTGTCAACTCAGAAACTAAGTGACTTGTCATTCAGACTTATGCTTCTTTGCATCTACAATCTTCTGTGCAAATATTCTCTCTAACCTTAACTCTGCTTGTGCTATTCAGTTTAGTTTGTACAGTAAATAGACTTGCCAGTTTTCCTGATATAAAATGGCAAAGAATTTAATGTAATAAATTCTGATATTCAGTGGTTTGATCTTTGTGAAAGAGTAAGGAGAAAAAGATTTAAATTAATTAAATTAAACTAAAGACTAATTAATTAAAGATTTAAATTAATTAACTAAATCAGTAAAATTAGCAAAATGCAAGCAATATTAATTTGGAAAAAATTTATTTGCAAAATGCAACTTTGTCACTGATATACGTTAAACAATTAATTTTTTAAGGGCTTGGCCCCTTACAGTCTTCAAAGATATATATGAAAAGTTTTGGTGAGAGAGTAAGTAATGGGTTAACTCTTCCAATTTAATGAAGAATGTAAGGCAGGCAAATTGCCCTCTCCACTTACAACAACGTAAGATGAGGTGTTAATGGCCATGAGCAAATTTCCCAGCTTCTAGAGACAGTATTAAATGTAGCCAAGGGAAAAATAGATAATATGATGTGATGGCTCCAAATTAGCAGGATATACTACTTATTACTTATAAAACTATGAGAAGAAATTTGACTCTTTTCTTACCACAAACAGTATGGAAACTCCAATACACACAAGCTAAACAGCATATCAAGCAGCAATAGAGTTATTTTCAACATGCTAAATAAACCCAGAAGGAGACTGAAGTCTTGTACTGTGGCCTCTGCTAAAACATGTCACTCAACTGCGCATAGGCTTGCAAAGCTTTTTAAGGAAAAAGAAAAGAAAGCTATGTCCACCAGGCAATTCTTGTTGTTGCTTAGTAAAAGTTGCTTGGTATAGTTTCTGTATCAAGATAATTCTGCGCTTGAATTAAATACAACATTTCTTGACCACCAACTGTCCACTGGACTTGATTTCAATCATTAACACCTTTCAAATCTACTTTCAGAAAGGCTATAAATCAATATATTCACAGAATTCTTCTGCATGTAACCTTCATGTGACTGAAAAATGTGAGGCAATAATTTACCATTATAATTTTACCATAATGGTAAATTTGATATCACTGTAAAGCCAGAGACACCCACTGAAGAAACAGAGCTACATCAATAGAAATCCAAAGCTGAGATCAGAATATTAGGTTTCAAAAATCAAGTGCAGTCTCTTAACTACTAGGCTTTGGACAAAGTTTTCGTACTTTAAATATTTTATCAAAATACTGCTTTTCTTCTTCTGTTTTTAAAGGAGGTATCTAAGCAAGGCAGAACAGATGGATTTTGGAGTATTATTAGATATGTTGCAGACCTATATTCATTCTGAAATGCTTTTTTAAAAGAGGATTTATCTTGGACTAGTTGTAAGGCAGAGCTGTTGAGGCTGTCTAACCTTAGGGATCTAACTTAGGTGCCCAGACAACATCTGTAATCAGCAGAGCCCAACAGCCAGTTCAGAACACCTGATTTAGGAGAGTATATTCTCCCTACTGACTATGTGAGGGCTATTTGGTTTCAATATCTTGTCATATATACGTATAGGTCAAACAATAACAACTGTTGGTGAACATAATCTACAATTCACTTATGCAGGTGGAGGCCCACGACATTCATCCAAGATGCACAGCTTCATCTCAAGCCTCATTAGCAGTAGGTGGTCAGTTGTCAGCAAGCGTCATGCCTTGTCAAGACTGGGAAGGGATGTTTACTTGAACTAACGTTTTCAGCAGAACAGGGTCTCGTGTGTGCTGGACCACACATAGGTTAAAGTCTAAGCAGCATTTCAATGTCGTAAGAACCTGTAGGATGCTGGAAAGCCGTGTTACACACAAAGCAAGCCATTGAAGCAAAGAGTATCTTAGCACAGACACAGGCACAGAAGAATGTGGGTTTTCTGACAAATCACAGAACTTGCATTATTCCTATCTCCTCCACAGCAAACCCTTCACTGATGCAGTTACAGTACATTCAGCTATAGCTCATCTACAGACATCTGCCACTACCCCCTCCCCAAATTAGCCTTGAGCAGGGTTAAATTAATTGTTCAGCTCTCTCACTCAAATGACCTAAGCTGAAGATTTGTCCACCTGCCAAGTCTTGAACAGTGGTTTCAGAGACCAGAGAAACAAAAGCACTTTTGCTTCGAGGCACTTACAAGCAAATCCCAGGCTTTTTGCCCGTTCACAAAAGACAGCCAAATTGTCAACACAGTCAGACATTAGCAGACAACAAATCGGGCAAGCATTTTAAGGTCTAGCCTATGGTATGTCTGAATAACATTATAGCAATGTCTTGTTAGATAGTAATTTGGTGATGAAATGCAAAGTTATTGCATACTCCAAGCCTGTCCCTTGCACTCATGTAAAGGTCATGCAGTTCAGCAGGATATTCAGAATATTGATACTGGGCTTAGTCTTCCACGAGGCAGCTTTGCCTACAGAGTTACAGGCAGATTTTAAGTTGCCATAAGTGATGGCAACTGAATTCCTAGTGATCTCTCCTAATGGCCACAGGGCACTCAGTATGCATGGTTAAACAAACAAAACCATATCACTCTGAGCTGCAACTACAAGTCAGAAGTGGCTTTTTCTGGAAGAGATCGTAGATGAAAACTTTTCCGAGAGTTAGTGGGGTAATTGGGCAACAGATGGTCCCAAAATGAATGCTGATTTTTCCTTTGTACAGTCTCATCTTTTCATCAGTTTGGACTCATGAAAATCATGAACTCTTATCGAATTGCTATTAATTCAGTAAGAGTTTAAAAGTCCCTCAGACTACAGCTTCACCGAGGGAAAAAAATGACACTGGCTGGAGATAGAACTCAGTTTCTTGGGAGAAATACGCTTCTTCCTGTGGAAGAGTGGACAAAAATGCATGAGAGCTTTTTGCTATTAGAAAAGTTATCAATTATGAACCAGGTAATTGGTGGAATTATGACCTTGTCCTGCATATCATTAAATTAGGTGGCTATCAGGCAGCACTTTTAAATTATTATTACTTTCTAGTTATTTTAAAAGAATAATCTTTTTATTTAAAGTTAAATCAATAAGTGATTAAATACTAATTAAACAATAACTTAGTAATTTAAGTCCAAATGTATTAATGAAACATATTCTAACACTCCAATATTTTACGTATTCTAATTATATGAAAAGTAAAGAATATTTGAAATATGATTTTCTCCTTAGCCTTCATCTTGCTTTGGAATCTGTGATATTGGATAAATATTCACTATCTTCTGCTCGATTCTGTGTGATTCTAAAAATGGTGAGTTACATGTGGTAAGAGCTCACTCTGATTTTTTGCAAAAATGTAAAAAAATATACACTTCTGAGACAGGATCCTTGCAAACAGATACAATTGCCTATTGTACTAGGCAACATATTACTATTTTCAGACTGCACACTCTTTACAGAGATAGCCTTGTTCCCTTCAGCATCTCTCAGACACATGTTAGTTATTGCTATCACTTTACTCTCCATATAGAAAATGGCAGGGAAAAATGACATCCGAAGCTTTACTGGAACTTTACGCTTGAAACAGCATGGTAGCTCAAATCTCATGACTCAAGGTTGTTTACTTTTTCAGCAAGTATGCTTCCACTCCTAAGTTCAAGGAACAACACAGAAGTATGGGGGAGGCAGCCAAACAAAACTTGAAACTAAGCCTGAAACTGAATTATGCCAGCTACGTACCCGCTATCATCGTTCAGAACTGTCCGCACACCTTGTTGCAAAGCTCCTCTGTTAAAAATTTCTTTTTTAATGCTCTTGTTATCATTAAGCAACCTTTTTAAAGGGAAGATGGAGCTTCATGAATAGTATTACCGTGTGGACAACCCAGAGAAGGTGTCTGAAAGCATGCTGCTTTCGGGACCCGACTGCGCAGCAGGTTGCTTTGCCACTAGAGGACAGTGTAATGTAACCAACTGCACAAACTGCTCTTGGCAAACGAGCCCTCCTGACCAACTCTGCTCAAAAATGTGATAACCTGAAGACAGAGGACTCTGTAGGGCAAAGAGGGGAGGCAGAAAGAAATGGCACATGACTGATTTCCTGGGATGTGGCTAGGAGCATTGACACACCGCCAGAGCAGCGAGAGCGCACCCAGCGAGCGCAGGGCAGGAGCACCAGTCGAAGGTGCCAGTCCGGGCTCCTGCCTTGGCCTGGAAGGTAAGAAAAATGCATAAAGACTCGTCATACCACTACCTGGCACATCTTAACACGCTGCCTCCTTTTCACTATTGCTCCTACTTGGGCAAAATGTCATCAGCTTTGACGGGAATGTTGCCCAAATGAGACCCGAGTGAAAACTGGAGAAAGACTTCAGCAGCTGACCTGCTAGCAGACTGCTATGGAGCTGAAGGGATCGAAGAGTTTTTATAATAAAATTGCTGTTAACAAAGGAGATGTCAGGGGATATTTATTGTTGTTTATTTTTTAATATCTCTGCATTCTCATTTCCAGAATTCAGAACTAGGACTCCGTTCTGATCCCATTCGTGCTTGTGAGACAAGTCATTGACTTCAGTGTAGCAGTTGCCCCCGATCTGTCAGTCTGAGACGAGCCTCCTTCCTTACAGCCCAAGCGAAGCAAGCTCAACATTTCATAATGATATTTAGCAGGTATCTATCTACGTTGTACAATGACAGCACTGTGTCTTTGGGCAGTAACTCCATAGGGAGAACATAGGCCTGGAATGAGAGAAGTGTTACAGGTGAGCATCACCTTTGGGGTGCAATGAGAGATGCAGGCAGACATTTTCTTACTACATAAGGCAGAACTTCTTGTCTCTCATTAACTTTATTTAATGACCAAATTAATTTGCACAAATTAATGAAAAATACACAGGATAGAAACACAACAAGCACATACAAAAATAAGGAACATAAGTTGGCAGGAGGAATGGTCCCCTGCTAAGATGCAGATGACTTGGGCAGTGACCTGAAATGAGGGGAACTATTTAAGCTACTTAAAACTATTCCACACACTGACAGAAACCACGCTATGATCTTGTTCAAGTTGCTCTAACTCTCTGTATATATTTTTCTGTGTAGGAAACAAGAAAATGCTTATGTAGCTATGAAAATCGTAAGTAGAAAGTAGTGGATAAAGAGCAAAATCTTACTATACTACGCTTTGTTACTATACTAGTTTAATTATTGTTTCACAAAAAATAATTTAAATTATTTTTAGTCATTAGTGTTAATTTATCATTTTAAGACATTTCCCCTCTTATCATGCCTGTTACCCTGTTCCACCCTAATTGGTCTTCCCACCTCCTCAGTTACAGTGTAGCTGCTCAAGTTGTTGGATCAGCATTTGTTACAACCAGGGGACAGGAAGGAGCAGCCAGGGCAGGAGTGGCTTCTACACTTCTACACTGCAGCTCTGCTGCCGAGAACACAGAAACTCTCTGCATTGATGCCAGCTCCTCTTCAGGAGGCTTCTGATGACAGCGCCCATCCCACTGCCCTCCACGCCACAGTTTCAGCCTCTCTGCTATGCCAAATGCAGGTACTGGATCTGTTTGAGTACTTGCACTCTGGCTGAAGGGGTAGAAACCTCCCACAGAGAGAAGGCAGAAACAAGAACTGACTTTAATCCTTGTTTAGTTTTCAATCTACTTATCAGCTATGCTTTCACAATAAAACTAACAACACTTTTTACAGTCAGGTATTTTCCAGCTGTGCAAGAAATGAGACTTTTTTTTTTTTTTTTTTTTTTTTTTGTTCAGTGCCCTCAGCTTGTAAAAGCTCTTGTTCAGCTCTTCTCTGAGCTTACCCAAGATATGCTTCACACTGTTGTTCTTCTTTTCACTTCTCAAACTCAGTTTTTTTCCTCCGCATACATACTTTCCCACTACCAAGACTGCTTAGTATTGCCTGTTAGCCCAAATTGTTCCTATACCCAATAAGCCTGCACTTACTTTTGTTTAGATTTGGCAACAAGTGCTTGACTGTCTTTTAAATCATAAATTTTTTAAAACATAAAACTACACAAAATAAGAGGCGATGGTAAAACTTCTTGGTTTCAAGAAGGCCATACAAATATTTGATAATGGAATATTCAGCCAACAAATACATATCTTTAATCCATCTGCATCTTCCCTTAAATAAAATTACATACAATACAAACAGCTTAAAGTGGTTGTAAGGGAAGAGGATTTATACAAGTAATTGCAGAAACAAATGTAAGCAAAATCAGTAGTTATTTTTCCCCTTGAATACTGCAAATTTTGATCTCAGAAAGAAATAAGCTCTGTGCCTATTAGAAGGGGATAAAACAGTGTTCAAGCTCCTATACTTCATAATGCATGCACATTCAATGGTAAGTAATTACAGACATTCAGATTAGATGTTATAGTTGTACGCTTCTCTCCCTTCCCATTTCTGTCACTTCGTATTGAAAAACAAACTGCAAAAAACACGGTGCATGCTAGAATGAAACAATAATGAACAGAGACGTTGCAGGGTAATTCCAGAGATGTGCACTGAAAAAATTCTGAAATGTATTCAATTCCATACAAACTAATCTCACACGACCTGAAGAGGAAAAGCTGAAAAATAGTTTAAAATGCTTTATTTTTGCTGCAAAACAAGCCTCCAGGATGGCATTGTAAGAGCAAAGTTACGATGCCGAAGTTACACCGAACCCTTGTGTCCAGCAGTGCTTCGCTTTGTTGTGCTGGCGTTTATTTCCATTGCTGAGTGCGTGAGGCTGTCATTCCATTCGTAGGTGTAGCAAGAGAAAGCCAAACCAGAACTCACTCAGTACAATGTACAGCTCTGCGGCTTGGATGCCTACATTAAGCCACCTAAAGGTCAGAGGAGCTGCAATTATATTCCTCGTTAGAAGAATTCAGGGGCCTCAGTCCAGAAAAATACCAAAGAAATTGCTTGACTTTTATATACAGTCTCATACAGAAGTTTAGTAGTACTTTGCTATATAGGATCCTGCAAACATATTTGGCTCCCAAGTACTTTTGTTGACCATGAGCCAGCAATGTGCCCTTGTGGCCAAGAAGGCCAATGGTCTCCTGGGGTGCGTTAGGAAGAGTGTTGCCAGCAGGTCGAGGGAGGTGATCCTGCCCCTCTACTCAGCCCTGCTGGGGCCTCAACTCGAGTACTGTGTCCAGTTCAGGGCTCCCCACTACACGAGAGACATGGAGCTACTGGAGAGAGTCCAGCATAGGGCTACAAAGATGATCAGAGGGCTGGAGCACCTGCCCTGTGAGGAACGGCTGTGAGAGCTGGGCCTCTTCAGCCTGGGGAAGAGAAGACTGAGAGGGGATCTTATCAATGTGTACAAGTACCTGAAGGGAGGGTGTCAAGGGGACGGGGACAAACTCTTTTCAGTTGTCCCATGTGACAGGACAAGAGGCAATGGGCAGAAATTGAAGCACAGGAAGTTCCGCCTGACCGTGAGGGGGAATTTCTTCCCTGTGAGAGTGACGGAGCCCTGGCACAGGTTGCCCAGAGAGGTTGTGGAGTCTCCTCCTCCGGAGATCTTCAAGGCCCGCCTGGATGCAACCCTGTCTAACATGCTCTAGGTGACCCTGCTGAGCAGCGAGGTTGGACTAGATGATCTCCAGAGGTCCCTTCCAACCTTACTGATTCTATGATACTTTAAAGCAGATTTACTGGAGGCACTAATAGGGCTCTCTCTCTCACTCTCTCTACTTCACTCCAAGTAGTAGTATTCAGTCACGTGACAGTTTAATGCACAAGCAGTCTCCTTTTAAAACTGTAGCTGTGCCTGGATCTGCAATACCCAGTTCTAAAGTTTTGAAGTGTGATTTACGTGAAGTAAATTGGTTGCCTCAAGTAAAAGATCCCTCATCTCTCTAGCAGATGGGCATTCACATCAGGATGCTCTGCATCAGCAGTGACAGCTTGGACTTCTGTCTGCTCTGGCTGAAATTATAGGGAGATCTCCATTTGGTTTTAAGGCTCTAAGTCTTAGCAAGGTTAAAAACAATGGTTGAAATGCTTGGGCTGGCCTGAACATTTTTTTCAGCCCTGAAGGCTGTATTTCCATGTGAGAACTGAGATGCTGTCAAGATAGCATCAGGAAAGCCTGCATGTGGTACAGTACATACTGTATCTGTGCTGGGCATAAAGAGAAAGTGTCACTTCCTTGAACTGCTAGCATGATGCCTTTTCACAAGCACGAAGTTCTCTGTTTTCTGGAAAAAGGAAAAAAGGAGGGGGGCAGATTCCCTTACTACTGTGTTGTGTTCCTCATGTTGTCAAATGATCTATCACACTGTGCTTAAGCATGTGAGATCAGCTAAATCCTTCCACATTTTATATTTGGTTGTAACAGAACAAGCTCTACAGCTTTGCCACATTAGCCAAATGACTGAGGAGACTGCAGCAATTTAGAACACATCTACTTTGTCATGGACATGTGATTTTCCCTGTCTGCCCTCCTCAAACTCCAGCTGTAGGATGCCCATACCCTGGGTCAATGACAGGAAAGCAAGAGAAAGAGCTGCTCTGGGTCACATGAGCTGTTACAGAGACCTCCAGCCCCAGTTTCATCTCATGTAACTTAGCATGAATCTGGAGCGGAAACACGTTCCCCAGCTATGGGGACACTTGCATACTATCAAAGCAACCAGTGAAGGGAGCATATCCTCCATCTCATGACCTAAAGCAATGGGCATGCTCCTCACATCCTACACTTGTCATGCAAATATTTGTATATATAAATTCCATCTCACAGACTTTAGTGATGAGGCCTGCATTTGTACTGAATGATAACTTACCTGGGGAATTTAAAAGAATTACCTAACTTTCAATTCAAGTCTATGAGGCAGTATTACAACACTATTTCAGTTTAATTGATTTGCACCCCAAATGATCTCTTTTAAGTTAGGTCCCACAGTAGAACAGATGGGAAACTAATACAGGAATGTATAATAAAAATATGTTGAGCTCATAGTGCCTGTTTAGAGTGAATTAGCACATGATTCATCCACTTTCAGCAAGCAGGTGTTACCTTTCATCTGACTACTTCCTCAACCACGATACACACAAGCATATATGCCATATAGCAACTAAGAACTAGCATAGTGTGGTAATAATTATAGCCATGGCAATAATAAGTCCCCATCTTAATTGCTGACAAGATGCCACAGATAGAGGAGCAAAAAAACAGGATTGGGATGGATAAGCATGAAATAGCTTTGGGAAAAAAAAAAAAAAAAAAAAAAAAGCAGAATCACAGCTTTCTATTTTCCTAACCATTCAGATTTGTCCTTTAGCAGTGTGGCACAAATGCAGATGGCCTAAAAATACTCTGTTCATACTTAAAGTGAAATATTCTCCACTGCAATTGGGAGTCTATTTCCCCATTGCTTTATCAGGAGCAGAGTAGCAAATACAAGCATCCCTGAGGATGTCCAAATGCTGACGCAAATTCTGAAACACCAGGAACGTTTGGCAGCTACCTGGATGCTGCAACAGGCCGAAACCCACAGGTACAGATGTAACACGGTGAAATACTCAGGTCTGCAGTAAATCTTCACCCCACTGTCAAACACATCTGTACCAGTCACACGCTGGGGATTTCCCAGCTGCAGAGTCTAGCTCCCAAAGCACACGTAGCTAGAAACAATTCAGTCACTATGTAACCAGCAACCATGTGACAATTGCATTTTCTCTCTCAAAAGATTGAAACAAGTTTGGATTCAGAAAGACTGTAGCTCTGTCACGGATTCTTCCTGCACTGTCACTGTGACTCTTTCTGCATTTACCATGTCAAGTGTAACACTGCTGTAGGTTTGTATGTGCTTTTACAGTAAGTACATCTCTGCTCTTTAATCAGGAGGAAAATATATGTTCTTACATACTGATGAGATCTAAACATTTCTTAAGCAAAATGATCTGGACAAATCACTTCAAGACCACAGTGTAAAATGCGTGACACTCTGGTACCACAGGGTTTTGACTTTACATCACTGGAAAATGTCACATGAAATCTGTATACTGTGATGGCCATTTTAAGAGTTATTAGTTATTATTAAAAAATAACTAAGAAAACAAAAGCCTGAGTTTTAAATCCTTTATATGTTCTAGCTTCTTTCGCTTAATGTTCCTCTCCTTCCTTAAGTGGAAGACAGATGACAAGTCCATGAAGGAGTAGGTGCAGATGAATTTTGTCTGCAGTCTTTTCCTCACTACTCATCATGTATCAGTATTTCTGTTCTCTAGATAGGAAACTCCACAGAAAGAAATTAAATTTTCCTTTCATTTTCCTCTTTAGTCTCTCCTAACTGGAAGATCTAAGCAGGACCATTACCAAAGTAGGAAAAAAAAAACATTTTTTTTTTATTATAACATGTAAGTATTGAGAAAACACTATTTTTGCTGGGACTACCTGATGCAGAAAGGAGTTTTCTGTCACTGTAGACAGAAAACATGACAATAATTTTCTTTCAGGACAGAAACAGGAAGTCAGATGGGAGAATTGCACTAATGGCCCTACCCTTGGAAGCCATTTTATTTAAAATACTGAAGCAAGGAGGTGTATATTCAAGCTATACTTTTCTTTACCGTGTGCAACTGGCCATTGTTTCTGAATGCACACTGCAAAATATGCAGTGCTCTGCTCCTCAAGAGCAATCTTTACTAACGAATCATCCAGATGCTATAGTTCCTTCAACATCCCTCCTATCATCCCACAGAATTTATTATTTCCTACTCTAAAACAAGAAAAAAAAACTCAGCAGAGTTTAAGATAAAAAGAAGGTAAATCCTACAGTCACAGAGAGGTTGGAGCCATGGAGGCAGAATGCACAAAAATAAGAGAGGACCTGCTGCATAAAACCAACAGAAACATTACTTTTGGTTTCTGCTGGGTCACTGGGATGAAAGAAATGTTAGTGAAAAGTTTGCAAAGAGGACATATACTGTGATAAAGTATATTTGAAATCTCCTTTTTGCAGCACCTCTTCGGGAATAAATTACATTATCCTCAGAGTACATACGGTCTAATGGATACCAGATATAAACAAGTGGATGGCTTGGGTAGATTTCACTAACAGGGCTCTTATGAAACCCACTCACCACAGTAATCGGACCTCTTGGAAGAACTTCAGGAAAGGGGATGGTACAAGTGCTACCCTCTGTGTCCTGTTCCGTGATATACTGTGTTGCTCACACACAAACAGCAAACGCTGGAGGTAAGATGTGAACTGCTGGCACAGCACGATACTGAAGGCAGGGTGAACATTGGTCTGTACTGGAGAAGGTTAGTATATGAACAAGACATCCTGCACCTTAGAGGTTCAAGGACCTCACTGTCTGATCTGGATATAAGTGGGAGAAAGCAAAAGAATAGTATAGTAGTAACACTTGGGAAAGTTGGTAAGAAGGCACAGACAGTACACATTCAAACTTTCCCCGAAGAAATTGAATTTGATGCAATTGATATTAGCGAACATAGTACAATGATTCACTTTATTTAAATAATAATAAAAAAAAAAACACTGAAAGGACAGACTGAGTAGGACAGATGAGGGAGCACTCACACATAAAGCCATGAGTATGGTACCTGTGTTAACAGTTATCAGTTATTTGCAACTTTAGTAACCTAAAATAGTAATTAAAATGAGGATTTAAATTGACTGTGGGAAAATCCTAAGTGAGAAGTTTCTTTAAGACGAATTCTTAGGGCAGTCAAAAAACTGTAATTCTGCAATCAAGGAAGAAGGTAATTTCAGCTAAAAAGCATGTCCTCTGCTTCACTGCTCAAGTGTGAGCAGCAGTTATAATAAAAAGTATTATATAATAAGTGAAGAGAAACAATAATAATCCACATGAATTAGGAGTTACAAAGGACAAAAGTTGATAAAGCAAACTAGGGGAAAGTCCATAGCTGACAGCACCAATATAACTTGAAAAATTTAGAAGAAATGTACCAAGACTACAGTAATACTCCAATAATACACTTATTTTGCCAGATGGAAATGATAAAATTTTTAATAGTGATGCAAGAGAGGTAGAAATCTTTAGAAATATTTCTACTCCATATTTGGAAAGATGTTATGTCACATGATGATGATGAAGTATTTTCCAGTCCCTTGGTAACCAAGCAGGATGTAATACAACAGGTACTAGAAATAAACATCTTCATATGAGCTAATCCATCTACCTTACACCTAAGAGCTAAAACTAAGAAGGCCTTAGAACTAGTAATGTTTATTTTTAATAAATTAAGGCATTCCAGGGAAATTCCATTTGACTGGAAAAGTGCTGATGTTGTGCCAACAATAACACGATGACTCAGAGAGCTAATGGGTACTTAGGCTGACGTTACTTCCAGGTAATAAAATGGTAAAGCTGTAATAAAATTAAATTAATAAAGAATTAAAGTACAAGAATATAATCAGTATCAGTCAACATATTTTTATGCCAAATAGATCTTATAAAATAGACTTACTGAACTACTTGATGAGACAGAAGTTTGGCTGATAACAGTAATGGTGTAATATATTTGTAGAGAGCATTTGACTTAATACTCTATGACATTCCAATTATGAAAATTAGCATAATACAGCACTGATAAAACATATTAAATAGATTAAGAGCTGACATCTAACAAAGTAATAATTAACGGAGAATCATCACCGAATCATGTTTTAGGGCTTAGTATTTTTTTCTATGATTTGGAAATAAACATAAACATCCATAACAATATGATTTGTGCACAGCACAAAGATTAGGAAAATGGTATGCTAGGATAAAAGCTCAAGACAGTCATACAGAGCAATTTGGATCGCTTGATAAGCTGAGCCCATTCAAATTAAACATGTCTTAATACATTCAAATGTAAAGGGATTAGGACTATGCACTACAACAGCAGCCAAATCTCTTCCCTATAAAACACAGTCTAAAAGATATTGAGGATCACAGTGGACAAACAGCTGACGTTGTAGCAAAAAGACCAAATATGAGCCTTGTATGTACAAATACCAATACATTGTAGCCAAATACCCTTATACAACTGCATGCACACTGGTAAAATCTATAGTGAAACAGCACATCAAGTCGCATGTTATAGACAGAATATTTTGAAAGCAGACAGAATATAAAAAGCAGATAAAATGATCTAAGGAGAAAATGCCTTACAGTGTGATGTTTAAAGGAAAGATTTAAAGTTCACTTGCTAACATCATTAACTAGCTTGACTTAATACTTTACATAAAATACTAGCTCTTGCAGGGTTCTTTAGTCTAAAAACAAAGTTCAGGTAGGAAACAGCACATTAAAAACTAAGTTACTCATAACTAAAACTACTATGGGAATTTTTGATGGTAGCTTTGTTTTTTGAGGTTTTTCATGTTTGGATACTTCTAGTGCTGTAGTTGAACAAGTATTTTGGTAATTTTTACTGCTGCTGAACACAAAATATTGGGTTTTATTCTGTTACTCGGGTAACTGAGTAAAAACGACCTATGATACAGAGAGCAAATTAACTGACTTACTATTCCCTTCTAGCTATTTGTTCTGTGGATAGAGTAAATGTATTTTACTCTCCTTTCTTTGGGGGAAATGAGCTAACACCACGCTACTGGTTTTGGAATATTCTATGTTGTAATCTGCCAGAAATCATTAAAGATTGTCAGATCCTCAGGCTCATGATCAGAATGGGTATTCTCTGGAAAGAAAAAGAACTTAAAAAAAAAAAAAAAAAGAGGGAGAGAGGAGCAAAATTCTTAAGCCAGATCCAACCAACATTAATAGCTGATTTGCCATTGATTTGCATGGAGGCAGGATTTGGACCAAAGACTTCACATGGAAATTGTTTTATTTTTCTGATTTTCAAGTTCTTAACTCTGCTCACAATTTCTGCAGTGGCAGCAGCTTGACTCTGTGCATAGTGTAACAATGACAGTCACATCTTCCCCTTTTCCAGAAATAACCATGTCATAAGCTGCTTCTTCCTTGTTTTGTGTATATATAGACATCAACAAGCCCATATAAAGCCTCTCCATAATTTGTTCATATACTGTCGTTTCCCTTTGATATATTTTTAGATCAATTGCACTTAAACAATACTGTCTCAACCTACTGACCTTTGCTCTTGGACAGATGATCAAGAGAAATGCAAATACAGCACTGTTTAAAGGATGACAGCCAACACTTTGCACAATACTTGTTGAAAGGGCACGGTACTATTCTCTAATGCAAAGAGTTTAGCATGACTCCAAAGTGGTGCAGCACTCACGTTTACAAACTCTGTATCTCCTCTTTGAACAGCTACTAAAGCAAGATATATTTATCAATGCACAGGAAGCTTGAGATGCTCACTCCTGATCTTCCAGTTTTCTAAAACACTATGTCACTTTGAAGAAAATAATTTAAGGTCTCTTTCCAAATAATTTTGTCAAAGGGAGGCTTGTAAGGAATAAGATGAGTCATCAAGGAAAATCTGTGTCTATGTGCTCCCTTCCTTTTTTGGTACAAGGTACAAAAAAAGCTGTAAACATTTGAAGAGTGTATTTTCCTAAGCCTTGGTGGTTATGTATCTTCAAGTATATTACCTTAAAATATCAATAGTATTAAGCCTACCCTTTCTTGAATTTGCCAGTGCTGAGGGTACAAACAGGCCCCACTTCTGGTTAACAGCGCTGTCACAGGACCTTTTTTACCTCATTCTGCCATTCCCTGCAGAAATCACTGGAAAGTGCCTTTTACAGAAAATGCAAGAAAGAGGTGTGGCTAGGCCCAGCTCTGCCTGCAAAATTTTTCATGGTCTAAAAAGCCTGACTGCTAAAGCAGCAGAGTGGACAAGCCACAAGAGTGGACACACTAGGATTTTTTTTTATACAGTCAAAGTTCAAGCTAGATCAGTCCCAATTACAGCATTAAGCACTGTTGCATGAATAGATTTTCCCTCACAGGGTATAAAGTACAGTGAAAAAAAAATCACACTAGTTTTGAAAAAAATATTTCAGCTACTTTGTATGCCATGCAAATTCCTCTGTTATCGTTCTGGTTTGAGCACCATGCAGTTAATGCATGCCTTACTGCGCACGGCACTTGTGCAGAATGGGAACTTGTTAGCCTGTCCCCATTGGATGAATAGAGTCTTTATATGCAAACTTTGATTTTAAATGCTGATTAGCCACATAATTAACAATCAGAATATTGAGGATTAAAACCACCGGAACATCTGCAGTTTGCAATACTCATAATACCTGGGCTGCGAACCCGCTATGCACAAAGAACAGTGTACAGAGGCATATCTCACTATGTCTTAGTAGGGAAAACAGCAGCAGTTTCATCATATGCCAGATGATACCCTTCCAGGTAAATACAAACCCTACAACACTAAAAAAAAACCATTTCAACATTCACTATGCTTTCTGAATGGAAATTATCAAGATATTGTATTTAACAACTATTCGTTTTTCAATACAGTACTAAATCACTAAACCACCCTGAACTGTGACTTCAGAAGATGTTCAAAAGCTAAACATAGTTACCCAAGGATAGCCCCTGGCTAGGAAACACCTAAAGAACTTCTAAGATATTTCTCCAATTTGTATCAGTAATTCAAACAGATATGCCTCTTCCCTATGACTCAGCACCAGGCAAAATCCCCCAATATTGTTTGAGAAACACTGAGCTATACTGGCATTCTCAAGACAAAAAAGAGGTACAGAGACCAGGTTAAATATCACTTGGGGCCATTACTATTATACCAATTTCAATGTTCCTCTGAAGATCCAACTAAATATGCTGTTCTCCACTTGCTGATATACTGTGTTACTACACAGTAGAAACATCTCATGACAGATGAATACCACCCCAGTAATATCACTACTTGCTCAGGTACCGCACAGGTATTCTGAAAGAAAGTTGAAGTATATACTTCAGTGCAAAACAGACTAGTGTTATGTCTGCCTTATAGGAGCCAGATCTTGTAGAACTTGTAATATTGCAATTCCTGTTCCACTGGCAGAACTAGATATATATGCAGGTGGCATATTCTGCAATCAGTAATTCAAAGGAGACTTAGAAACAAATCAAGAACTGCTGAGAAAAATGACAGAAAGAGGTAGACTTTGAGATGGAGGGGGGACAGACATGAAATGAAGGATGCCATGAAAAATGATTGACACATGGACAACCAGAATACACATGTAAAGTACTGTGAGAAAAGGCATGGAAGCCTGAGGAGTGAAGATGCATATTGCCATATCATACAACTGAAGTCAGTGAGAGCTGGATCAGGACTCAAACTGGCAAAGAGTACAGGATGTACGTAAAGGTAGAAGAATGGTGATGAATAGTGTGTGTGTTGGTGCTGATTTGACAGGAACCTGGAGCTAACTAGTTGAGTCTTAGTCTGAATCTGATGGAAGATGAAAAAACAGTGCAGGCAGTCTTTATTACAGCTATGTTAAACTTGTATTAGATATAATTCATTCTGCCTCAGCTGAAACACATGCTTATTGTGAATGCCTCAAGCCATCACAAATTCTCCTTCAGGAGGCTGCACAGCCCTGTCATATCACAGAATGATAAGGTTGGAAGGGACCTCTGGAGATCATCTAGTCCAACCCTCAGCATAGCCCGTACGCAGATTGAACCTGTGACCCTGGCATTAGCAGCACCACGTTCTAACCAACTGAGCTAAACCTGCCCCCTAAATACGACTTGAATCTTAAAAGAAACCACTTTAAGAAGGTCTTGTCCTGTAAAACTCCAGCAATGATCTCAGTAAGAAATATCTTGAAGTTTCAGCACAAAAAAGGTCCCTTTCGCACTACTATTTATCTTGTCTGCCCTTTAAGGACCTTTGCAAATAAATGGAGAGCTGTGCCATGCTTCCTCATCATGAATAGCTTCTGCCACATGACAGCTTTCTCAAACCCAGTGACATAGCTTGCGTGAGTTGGGATGAGCAAATCCATTTTAGGGACACTAAGCTGTTCCTTCCCAGTAACCTCAATTTTTTTGCTAGCTTCCAGGTTCATTTTTTATGTTCTCTCTTGACTCACGCTACCTTTCAGCTTGGATTCAAATGAATCTTATGCTGTTGACCACTAGCAAGTCTTCCATATTGCTGGTGTTAGCATCACACTTTAAGAAAAATGAACAATGCAGCCTCTGTGACAGCACTAAGTGAACAGCACTTTTAAGGAGAATGCCCTAAGTTTCATTACAAAGAGATAAAGCCATCTGTATCCTAAGATAGTCAGCCTTAAAAAAACCCCCACAAAACTACTTTGAAACCAATTTACTAAAGAAAAAAGAAAAATAAGCTTACTGCCAACAAACATTCTAGCCCTTGTCATCTACTACCACATGAACAAAGCACTCAGTGACTGACTCCAATTACCTTACCCCAATTACATTACCAATTATTATGACAATATACAATATAATCATATTATGTTTACAATATAATACATGTGAATATTCAATAGAGCCTAGCAGGACTTCAGTCACTTCTATGCTTTAAATATCAATTTTTCAAACTCAGTTTGCTGTATAACATGCTTCTTTAATTACATACTCTAATTACATATTTTATTGTATAGAGAGTAAGAAATAATATTGAAAGTAATTTCAGGCAAACTTCTGAACATTTAGCAATATAAAAACACTTGTTTTCACACACATTGCACCACCACCAGTCTATATAATGCCTTTATTCTACAAACATGCCCATTTCATTCCTACAAACACTAATGGGAAGTTTTTCAGAAATTTCAACTGAAGCAAAATTGAGCACCAGTTTCAAAGGGGTTCTTGCCCTCACTGTTTATTCTACACTTGCAAATAACTGGAACGGTAAATAGGGGCATTTAAACATCTGCTTAATTTAAGAATGACATCAGATAAACTTACCAAAAGACTTAATTTGTATCTACAAAACCACTTACAAAATATAAGCAGGAGGTTGCCTTGGAAAATAAAAACTAAAGAGACATATATACACTCAGACTGTCAATTACTTAGTTACATTGTCAGCACACACTCAATAACTAAGATTTGTGGGCAGGCTACCTAGCTTGCAGATAAATCAGGACACAGGTGTAGGGATACCTGAAATAGTTTTGTGCATGCTAGCTTAAGTTCACTATACCAAAGCATGAGCATACAAATATGATTTTAATGATTCTCAACCAAGCTTAAGTTCAGAAACAACATGGTTCACACAGCTCTTTACCTGAGCGAATGAATCCCACTAGATTCAAGATAGCATTATAAAGCACCAGCTTGGATGGAGCTACATTGTGTTCCATCGAGTATTCAGTTTTAGAGACATAGCTCAGGAGCAGCTAAGAATAAAGGAAACCAATTTAAGTTTAAAAATTAAAATTTAAAGCAGTAGTATTACCATAGCTTTCCTTACTTCAGACTGGATTTCACACCAGAAGATGACGGGTAACTCTGCAATAACAGAAACAGAATGAAATTAGATAAAATAAAGTGCATAGTCAAATATGTAGGGATAAGAATGCCCATGACAATTTGGAAATAACAGATTAGGAGAAAGAAGAGGCTATATTAGTCTATCAGAGGATGACGATGAGCCATCACTGTGATGTGGCACATACAACACCAGGGTATTCTGGGTGAAATATTTCTGGAAAAGATAGAAAAGTATTAATGGCAGGATAGAAAGTGCTGATCAGAATGAAGGTCATACAAGGTCTTCTCATGCATATTTATGAAAAATTAAATCAAAATAGAGCAATCATAAAAAAGTCTGTTACTTGAGCTGCCAGACAACACAATAATAAAAATAAGATAAATGCTAAAGATGTAGATAAAAGGTCTATTATGAAAGAAAAAAAAATCTGATCAAATCATAAATGAGCCTACAATAGCCTCTCCTTAATTAAAACATAAAATAATTAGCATTATACACTACGTTTCGTTTCTCTAGACATCAGTTTTAATATATTTGTCTTTTGAACAGGTTTTTTTTCCATCTTCTGTTCCAAGACTACAGATAGCAACAGTTCTGAAATTTATTTCAACATGAGTTCCCACAAATACAGCTACACTTCTTTTTTCCCAAGCTTTACAGGAAATTTTAACAGAAATGTCAGCTACCAAGGAGAAACAGAAATGAGTAAGTTTGATTTCATCATGAAAATAAAGTCTGTGCAATTATGAAGTCATATTACCAGAATCAGAAATCTTACTGTCATTCTTCAGGCAAGATCACTGAAAAAACCCACAATTCTCCTCCACTAACCTCACAAACTGTTTATATTCAAGGCTTACAATAAATACATGGCACTCTTAAAGTCAGACATAATGTTAAGCATGACATGGCACTTTGCTTCTTCAAAATGCTGTGCAATCTTCACTCACTACTATTCACAGCACTCCTGGGAGGTAGTTGAGAGATCTATATAGGGCCACCAAACAAATTAAGTAGGATAAGAACACAAGAACACGGCAATGCTCATCTCCTGAGGGTGGGTGTTGCCTATTAGGCCATGCTGCTTTCCTAGGAAGGGATCCTAATAAATTCCAAGCTTTATGGGAAAGATTTTTAATTAAAAAATTACAAATGTAAAGCACTCACCAGAATAGAAAAAGGAAACAGAAATAAAGATCAACATGAGAATTCCAAGTTAACCCAAGAAACACAGTTGCAGTGGGGCATAGTGCAGTCTAGAAGCAAAATACAATCAAAAAAAGGGGGAAGAAAGAGTATTAAAAAATAATGTTGTTTCAGTGATTGAAACAAGTATCTGGCTGCAACCTCAGATTGCAACCAGATGTGATTAATTTGCTCTCTCTGCTACTGTATGATGAAAAACAGAAAGTTAAACATTAAGCAATGCCATCTAATGACAATGTATTTTCATCACAACAGTATAAAAGTGGCAAAATATGGGACTTTAATTGCTATCAGAACTGTTATTCAGTGGCTTACTCACCAAATAGACTGCTTACTCACTGCAAGAGAGTGTTTTGGTATACCTGTGCTCCTGGCGAATGATGTTAGTGGAAAATTCTCCTGGCTTTTAATGTATATTTGCTCACTTAGTCTTTTCTAGACCTGGTTAATGTTATTTTAAAATTCACTATTGAAATTTTTGGTGACAAATTTCACACTATTAATTTGTTTTAAGTATTAGGAACATTATATTGTTAAATATAATAACGTTAACATTTTCAAAGTTTTATGATGTTACTGATGTAGGCAGAAATTACCACACAGGTCAGTATGCTAAATACTAGGCAAATATTATTTTCATTGATGAAAAAATCTATCATGATTATTTGAAATATTGTTTTATACACAAAGCGTAATTGCAGTCAGGTCAGCGCTGTCCTGTATATACAGAGAAGACAGCAGTACAATGGTACTATGCTGCTATGAAAAACTGAATCCTTCACTGTAGTATTTGAACATATTTTTAATAGGAAAGTATGGAGTTCCCATTCTGCAGCTTAGAAAACTGAGCCCTAATGATAAATAACTTCAAACTTGAGCTGTGTTATTCATATTTTACAGTATCTTATTCCATGAGTAGCCACAATAACTCACTACTAACACCTCTGCTGTACAATACTGCCAGAAAGAAGTTTGGGTGCAAAGTCAACCTCAAAGGTTTTAGTGAGAAGTTAGGAAGAAATCCTGTGTTTGTCCTTCCTTGTTCTGCCCTCTAATTTTCAGATTGTCTAGTCTCTAACAGGATCATCTCTGATGGAAATACTCAAATTACATACCCTCCTCTGCATCCTATACTTAACTTTCTGGAATGCATATAATCAGAGTAATTAGAAAAAAAAAAAAAAACGTAGACTCATCTAAGTTACATCAGAAGCTTATCTGGCCCTCTGCTGTACAAGAGCAGGAGAAGAATGATTGCCAGTTTCTTTCAAATTCTCCTCAGATGGGTCAATATGACTGAGTCATTGCTAGGAATAAGAGTATAGACATTAATGCATATCTGATCCTTAAACTCTGAGGTCAAATCAGAAACTGATTTCTAATGTATACTCTTTCAGAAACTATTAACTCTGAGAATAAAAGATTTATTTCTTTTTTCCCTATACTGAAGTGAATTTTAATTCTAGTGTGTTTTTAATTTCAGGATTCACATAGTAGAGTTTTCATGAGCCTTTTTTTTTTTTTAAAAAAGTCTTCCTAATATTTTCCCTCTGAATTTAAATTCTTCTTTCTTTCCAAGGTTTGGATGACATTTTAAAGTGAATACTGTTTCTTTAAAGCTCACACAATGAGAACTTACAGGCTGTCTTAGATTGCAGACCATTTTATTTCTCATAAGCATGCTATCATTAGCTACCTTTAGGAGAATGAATTATACTGATTGGTTCAAATCAAACTTGTGACCTAGTGGCAATATTATATGTTTGTTATAAAACATCATCCCCTCATTAATCTTTCATCAGACAGCGCAATCTGAGAAGCCAGCAGCAGTCACACCACACTTACTCTCTCTAGTGATGCCACCACAGAGAGCTCCCTTATTGGATCATAGCAATTACTAGCCTTACGATGCAGTTTCTGAAAACCTTATCAAATTTCCTCCTCAGTATGGCAAGCTTACAAATAATCATGTGCTGTTTCTTTGGAGAGGACATCACAGAATTACAGAAAAATGCAGTAAGCTCAAGTCATTTGCCATTAAACATGTGACTCGATTCTGAGATGATGCATCTTCATCTTCATTTACAGCATATGAAGCATTTTACAGAAAGCCTAAATACAAAAAATTAAGGTGTGTTAACAAGTTACAGCTGAAAAACAGAGACAACTGCCAAACTAATTTTATTCACAGAAGAAAAGAAGCAGAATCTCCAGTATGTGGATTGAAGGCATCTTGGTGCCATAATTTAAAGAAACAGAAAAACTGCAAAAAAATAGTAGACAGTACAAGAAAGAAGTATCTGTTACTGATTACTTAACTATTGCTAGAGGAAAACCCAAGAGGGGAACATCTTGTCTTCAACTCAGTAACACATCTTAAAAAGATCTGGGGGGAAATTTGGGAACTGTGCAACTCTGAATGCAGGGAACCCATGATTATTTGCATGGAAAAAAAAAAAAGTTTAAGTTTTAGCAGCTGTGAGTCAAGAAGTCTTAATATACTGCCACTTGAGCCTACATTTTCAGGGATCCCTAGCAAGGTGACGAATGCTTTCCAATTCCACACGAGTCACACCTCCTAGAAGGACAATCCAAAGCCGCAACCACAGCAAACTCACTAGAATACTCCAGCGTTGATATGACTGTGACAGGACAAACAGCCTACCTAGAGTATTAGCAGGACTGATTTCTTTTTCCACATGAAAGAGTTCCCCCTAAAAGACACTTCTAGTAAGACACAGTACAGGTAGATTTAGACAATGATGTCAACTTGCAGATCCATCTCATTATGGGTAGTATGAAATGTCAGTGTGACATTTGCTAGACAGACTCCAGTGGTTCACGATTTGGAATTTGTACTTAAAATGATCATTTGAGCTCTAGGAACTGAAGTGCCTTCCTTTCTGTTATGCTGTTGGCTTGGGCACTGACTAAGTACTTATCTCCTGTTTTCAACAGGAAACTACTATCATTGTTCTCACAGTTCCCTTCATCAAAATACATCTTTTTGGAGAAGCCAAATGATACCACCCTAATTTATATGATGAACTTCATCACATCATGCATAATAAAAACCAGCCCCTAAACTCTTACACTTAGATTGATAATACTGAAAAGAAACATAGATGAGCTGTCTCAAATTCCTATGAGCCACAGATTTGCAGTACAAATCTGGATATAGTATTTGTTAGAAAAATTAGCCTTCAAATTTCATACTAAGCTCAAGATCCTCTTTCAGGACCAGGTTCTTCAGTGATGAATACCGAGACTCAGGAAAGATAATAACTGTACTACACTCTGTTAGCTCATACTCTTCTCGGGAGTTACTAGACAAGTTTCAAATAAGATACAAATATTTTGAAAAATGATGCAAGTCTGGTGAGACTTTACAGTGTGAACATATTATTCTTACAGAAATTCAAAGACCAGTAAGAGAGGAAAAAATATACTAGCACCATGAATAAAAAATGGAATAAGGTATTGTTATATATCTTCAATTATATATAACAACATATGCACTCTAAGAAAAGACTGACATTTAGAAATCCATACTAGAAAATCACTGATTTTTCATAGCCTTCTGGCACATTTGCATTACAGAATTACACATTGCACCATCAATAGGTAAATGCAGCAGATACTCCAATTCTAATGAAGCTGTTGTCAAGCAGCTGTATTGCCACAATGTCGTAGGCAAGATTGTGAGTCAATATATAGACTTTCAGAACCATGGCCCTGTGTCTTGACAAAATGCAATATTTATAATATGAATAAGCATAACTACCTAATTAATATTCAAATACATATGCATATGAAAACTTTAAAACAGTGCAACTGACCCAGAAGTTACCCAGAACTTACTTCACCCAAAACTGAAATGTAAGTATCTGTGGGATAAAAGGTAAAAGCTGTGTAACTGCACAGCAACCTTAAATAATTGTTTTGTTCAGGAAACATACTCCAACTGAAACTGCAGAAATAATTAGGCATCTATATAAATACATGTCAAGGGTACAGAGGTTAACAACCTTGAAAAGAATCTTTACTGGTCACTAATGGCTTTTCATTCCAAAAGGCACCTCTGTATGAGGTATCCCATTACCTCTTCCTAGAGGTAAGAATCCCCAAAATAGATTTAAGACAAAATCCTAGGGGAAAAAAAAGGCATGTTCAGCCAATGTTTCTCATCTAAGTTTTTATCAAAGCTAATGGCCCTAACTCAAAAAAATAAATAAAATAAAAAAAAAAAAAAAATCAAAGCACAGTGACATAAACAGAGTGAGCCATGTCTGTTAATTATATGCATTACGAACACATTTTAAGCATGTGGCCGATAGGCTGTCATTTCTTGTTTTTAATTCCTGCAAAGGTACATCTTGAGGAATGACTGTGTTGTTAACTTGCTGTAAAACTTCCACCAATACTCTGTTTATTATTACCATATTGTAAAATGTTGAAACAGGAAGGAATTATATAATGCCCTGGCTTTTAAACTCTGTATTATTAATAAGCCATCGTTGGGAAGTAGTGGATGCAGGAAATACAAACTGATTACATTTAGAAGTACAAGGCAGGCATATTTTAATTTTCCAACTTAGCCAGCCTTAGAATTCCTTGCTTAAACTACTGGAGATTAATAATAAACTGTGGATATCCTCATAATCACCATCATACAAATCTACCATAAGGAAGCCAGAGGCAGTTCGCATTTTTCAACAACACTACTCATTTCACTTCAGAAATCAGAAACAAATCATTTACAATAACAAACAATAATGTGACATATGAAAATATAAAAGAAGTTACATAATTCCATCCTTTGACTGAAGCAACTGACTTATCAGTAAACCAGTCCACATAAAGCCATTTGAGTTAGAAATGGAAAATAATTTTATTTAGTACTGAAATAGCAGAATGCTGAATCACAAGGTACACAAGCTCCAGAGTTTTTTTGACGAAGCCATTAGAAGCTAGATTAATTTCTAAGGGTCCTCACAATCCTTTTCTAATGGCACTAGCTCTTTTCACAGGACATTAGCAAAATTAAACCCTGTATATGGAACAATGCGGAGATTGGTTCTAAGTGTCTTACTGCAAGATGTTACAAGCCTGCACGGGTGGAGTATTTCCTCAGTGTGGGACATGTGAAGCAGTGTGTGTTGATCTTCAGATCTGGAAATATCCTGTACAAAAAGGTCTTGAAAGTAAGGAATCAACATTTTAATAAAATAAAAGGAACTTCATGCCTTCTGCCTTCTCTCAGGCATTTGTCTGCTTGTCTGGAAAACTGAAACAAAATGGAGTGGTCCATCTACTTCTCAACAAAAAGACTGTACAATTTTGCTCATTTTAAGAAAACATTTTGTATTTGAAAAATTACATTTTCTGACAACAAAAAACCTTACCAAAATCTTAATTTCACCAATCGCAAATTCTTCTGTCTCCTCAACTGTAATTTGGCTTGCCTTTCATTCTTCCCTCCCCTCAAATCACAAGGCTTTCTTTTTGTTCTAAGCCAAGGCTCTTGATTTTCCTCTCTTTACCACCTAGAAACACTTCAATAGGACTAAGATATGTGAACTAATATCATATAAAAATTAACAAAATTCAGAATTTTCATATGTCATCACAATCAGAAGGAATTCTCAAAACAATACCAAGAACATTCCTTGAAGTTTTGGAATAAATAGGATGTCTTCATTTAAAATTAAGGCATTGTAGTCAGAAGAATGTTAATGTATTAAGTGTTAGACCTCACTTTGCTCAGCCAGTATCACTGATATCATTCTATTGAATTAATAAATATGGCTGAACACATTTCCTGAATTTTGTCAGAGGCCTAGCAGCAAGCTCCCTACAATATGGAAATCTTTTGGGAAGCCCGTGTAACCTTTCTGCTACACACTCTGTGCAGAGCCCAAGGTAAACAAAAAGTGCAAGAAAAATGTTGGGTATGGACTTAGAGAAAAACCTGAACCTACGCTAATATAAGGACAACGATTCCTTGCATAAAGAATACAGTAATTTGTTTCTTATCTGAGAGGTGAACTAAACCTCTCACACTATCCTAATAAAATTCTTGTTTCTGATTCTACGCAGAACACTATCTGCAGACTTCGATCCTACAATCTTCATGCACTTCAAAGCACAATTCTGGTTCTGAGCTCCTTTCACAAAAATCCAAACTCTCACAGGCTCAAAACAGAAATGAAGCAGGGAGGGGAAATGAATCTGCCTGGGAGGACCACCATTCAGCTGCAGGTCTCACCAGGTTAATCAGAATTTGAGCCTCTAGCATTAGCCATCCTGGTCATTGTTTTGTTTTTTTTTTTTTTTTAATCTTACATATGTGATGCAATACCTAAGTGCTGTGAAGGATTAAATCCTTAATGCCTGATAACAGCAAGTAATTAAGCAGATAAACCCAATGAGGTAAGTAACGAAATGTGAGATGTGACTTCAATGAAGAAAGCCACACTATGTAAACTTTAGTGAAGGATTCTACATTGAATTCTAAATATATAGTACTGTAAGAGAAAGAGAAATAACCCCAATAAAGCAAAACAATGGAAAATACAAAAAATAAAATAAAATAAAAAAGAGGTTAAGTTAGGTAAATCAGGTTATAAGAACTTATTTAGTGCATTCACCTATAGAAACCTCAAAACATTTCTGTGAAGAGCAGGGGCAGTTTTAAACACTAGCAACAGAGCAAGGCCTAGTTTAAAAAAATATACATGCTGCATCTTATCTAGTGAAGTACTTTGCTGCAGTCAGAGTTACTGTGGATAATGGAACCTGATTAATTCACAGTTGGATAATTTTTCCATAGACAAGTTAGAGCTGAACAGAGGAAATAACTCACTGGCACTAGAGGACGATAAAACAGGTGTTTGGATTGTAGACTTCAACATTCATCTATAACCTCAATTGTTTAGTTTAGAACACATGGTATAAGAATGATTGGTAGTGAGAGGAAATACTCTCAAGAAGTTTATAAAATCTAATATATACCTTATTCCAAAACCAGACTTTCTGCTTTATGAAATTAACTTCACAAGGTTTTATGCTAAAACCCGACCAAAAGCATTCCCAACACCAATGCCGAATAATTAAATTTCAGCTAGTCTTGTTGCAAAATCATGAGATTTCATTAACTTTGTACTATTTCAACATCAAAAATGTCTGTTCTCCGTGTTTGCACAGTACTTAGCACAAGTCTTCTAACAGAGACATTTGCATCAGTAGCAATACTAACATCTTTTTAAAAGATTTGCAAGCATAGATGAGCCCTGTTCACATCCAGCGCACCCAACAAAATTCAAAACTAGATCTATTTTGTGTGAGTTTTGAATTTTACGAAGAGTTCCTGGCACAGCATGCCTCCTATGGTGTCACTCCAGATCACATACTTGAAAAAAACATAACACATTCACATCAACTTCCAAGTCTGTGGTATACTGTTTCTAGCATGGAATTTCTCTGTAAGCAAAATTCATGTATGTAAAACATGATCTACTAATCAAGGCTTCAATTGTACATGACAATATGAGGCAACATCCACTGAAAGGAAATTTAAATTACATGTAGGTTTCAGTAACTTTCCCTGTTTTTTCCCTGGTTATATCCGCATGATAAAACTCTTGGCTAGAAAGTCATATAGAAAATGGTAAAGTATAGCAGTTAGCCTCATTACAATCAAAAAATAAAATAAAACAGTTAAAAGAGAAAATCCATTGGAACAACAGTAATTTATAATTAAATACAAATGGAAATTTTATATATATTCTTATGTATGTATAAGTTACTTGTTATCAAATTGTATGATAGGTTTTCATCTAGAACACTAACTTGGTAAAGAATATATATATATAGACAAATAGAATGATATGCATATCAAAGAATACTAATACATACAAATATGCGCATTGAAATATAGAAATTGAAATTAGACTGGAATTGTATGCAACCTATCTTAAATACAGATACAGCATCTACTATGCAAAACAGAGTCTAATCCTATTCTAAAGACGGCATTCCCACTGATACATCTATGTCATATGGACAGTCATATTCATATATACATCAAAATAAAGCTAACCACATTTTACTCATTAACAAACCAAACAACTTATGCAAAATTTGGTGAGCTCCACAGTGCTTAGTGAAAATTTTGACAGAAGAGATGAGATTATACATCAGTATAGACATACATGCTGTTTTACTGGATGGTTATCTAGAATAGTTCTACTTGTACTTTAAAAGGTACTTGACTAAGTAATTATTTCTTATAATCAGGAATACTGCCTATAGAAAATGCATTAAGAAAGAGACTTACATTCTAAACTGACAACATTAAACAAAACGGAATTGCCTGACTTCATGTGAAAAATTCTCATTCTCAGTAAAAGAGATGACTATTTCAGTAGGTATCTTCCACTAATGCCAATGGGACCTCTCAGCACATGCTGCCAAGAGGTAAATGAAGGTTCAAGTAGAAGGCAGTGGACATAAAAGCAACTATGAAAGGAAGAGAAAGCTTAATTTCACATGTGAAACTAATGGAAATTCTGTATACCATTGGTTCCCTGAAAAGTGCTCTTATAAAGCAGAACTGCTGTCACCATTAAACAATCATTTTGGTGGTCATTCATATTGACCTACACATGATGCAATCTACACATGACAAAATCTACATATGTATAAAAAATTCTGCCAATATCATATCTGCATTTACAAAGTCCAGCGTTACTCAAAATACATACATCAAGAGGTCCTATTCAAAGTTATTTTAAGATCTCATGTACACTATTGCTTAGAACTTTTTGAAAGTGTTAAGTGCAATTAAAATACTACATTTTTTTCATGTAAGATGTTCACACCAGCACAGATATTTTTCACACACACAAAAAAAGAACTTCTATACCTTTTTAGTCTGAGAGTCTTATTTTAGACTAATGGAAACAATGAAATCAAAGAAAAAGAGCTGTGTCTCCAAGAGTTGCCTTCATAAAGGAAACATTATGTTAACTCATAGAAATTAAACACGCAGTCATAACAGCGGCTACAGCATAATCCAGACATGCCTGCTCTAGCTTAAAAATAGTTTGCTGAGGTACTTGGGGCAATCTAGGTAAGGCAGTACTGAGCTCAGCAATGGCTAGCAGAAGCGTTGCTTCAGGGAGACAGAAGCTCAATGGAACTGAAAACTGTAACAGCAATTCAATTTGTAATTTTTACCCAACATTAGCAAATAAAATTTATAATTATATTCCTTTATAGACTTTAATACAGCCTACGTGCTTGGAGGAGGAGAACCTCATTTCCATAGGTTTGCCTTTATATTTATAGGAATTAAGAATACCTTTATCTTTCAAAAGGCCAATATATGAGATTTGCAAGCAGAGCAACTATTAATTTTTGATCCAAGAGCCACTCCTGAAGGCTTTTTTGAAATTTGATAATAGATTTGATTTTGTCACAATCTTAGTTCATGTTGTTATTTAAATATTAACCTTAATTTAAGTCCTGTTCATATATAAAAACTATAGCTTGATATGCCACCAGGCACTCAAGAGGACAGATAAAGGTCAATTTGCACTACTCATCAGTTGCTCACACCATCACTTTGTAGTGTGTATATGTGCTTACAATGCTCATATGCTACTAGTATTTCACAGATTTTCACAATTACTTCTATGTCTTGAAAACAAACAAAAAGAGAAAGATTTTAAGAACTTTTTGCTCTCTTGTCCTCTGATATTTGCCCAAAGGAGTAAGGCAGACAAAAATGGCTCACAAGTGTTGAATTAGCACACAATCACGTTGACTTATTAGTAGGAAATAATTTTTTCCTCTATTATGGTTATCACATATTTCTTTTTTCCCAGGAATGAAAGAGAGGCTAACAAAGAAAAATACCAAGACTTAAGAAGATTAAAGAAGTTCCATCAGGAAATTTTCCTTCTTAGAACTTTATCTGGAAGTACAGATGTCACTAGAATATTCCAAGACACTTGTTTTGTTTACTAACTGCCTCTCAGAAAGATGTAAAATAAAATTACTGCACAAAACAAAAACACCCTCCATGATCTACTTGAGTGTATTTCTTCCTAAACCAAGACAAAAGCAACATTAACCAAAGAAGTAGTAAGTATTGCTACTACAGAAAAACTCGCCCATACTCCCGAAGAGATACACATTTATACTGCAGAAGCAACGTAATGGGTCCTTGGACTGACTTTTATCTATATACTATTCTCAAACGGACCAACAGAAACTTCCACAGAGAGGAACATTTTAAGGCCAGGGATGTGTACTACGCTGAAGGGAAAGAAATCTTTTTTATATTTTGTTCTTAGAGTAAATACGTCTCTTCCACTTTTGTTTGAGGCAAGTCCCAGGCACCAGAGTCACAGCATGCCTGGAACCGAATGGAAAGAACAGTCTTTTCTGTACTTTCGACCAGAACTCTAAAAGCAGATATCACTCTGACTTCTTTTCAGTTCTATCAAGTGAGACTATTGTTGAACATACACAGGGAAACACAAGAACAGTTGGAATATGCCTTATAGAGTGGGCAAATCTAGAACAGGAAAACTGTGTTTTCTTGTGTTTACAAATTATTCTTTATATGAATTCCAAGATGTATTTAACAGATACTGAAGATAACAGTATATTTCAAAGACATGGAGAACATTACCAAGCCTGCATGAGTCCTCAAAATGGCAAAGTGCTTTGCAACGATATGAATGGATGACCAATCAATTGCTCTACAGAACAAAATCAAAGGTAGACTTCCCTACTAAATAGCCTATGCTATTTTGAATAGCAAGTTAATCTAGGAACTTCTAACAAGCTGACATGTTAGCTCCTCAATAAGAGAATATTGCCCAAAAAGTATTTCAGTTAGAAAGCATCTATGGAGAGGCCAGTAGATATTTCATTATTTCTGCATGTGAAATAAAGAGGATAACGCCAAAGCTTCAATTTAGAATTACGCAGAAGCTTGGGCAAATAGCTGAGGCTATGAACCTCTCCCCTACCCTATGCCTATGAAACTCAAGAAAGAAAATAGAAGATTAATAGTCCATTGAAGAAAAAGTCAAGATTTCTTTTTGTCAGAAACTTGGGTGAAATCTCAAAGGATTTTGCCCTTACAGAAAGAGAAAGAAAGAGGCGCTGGTACTAGTAATCAATGTATTTGTTTGCAGTTATTAAAAGCTACTGAGGCCTTCCACAGTAATCAGACCAGTGCCAAACAGGCTTAACTTTACCTACAGCCTGGGACTGAAAAAGAACGATCACGCCAGGAAGCATCTTTTCAATCTTTTTGACCTGCAGCCCTTTACCAACTATCAATGTCATCTTATGTATGAAAAAAAAAGTTTCAGTACTTGAATAGTGGACAATACTAAAAAGCATCAAGCCTTAGCTCTTAATTCACCACAGAAAAGGTCATAATTTTCTGAGACATGCAAACGTATTTCACTGTCTTGAGGCTTTTTAGTGACCCTTCAGATACTATTCTGTGAGGACAGAACACTAAAGCAGCACTCTAAGAGAAATGAGTCTGTATGGTCTTCAGAGGAGATGGTCATGGGGGAATCCTATTGCTGTTTTCCATGACCTAATGGAAGGGCGTAGAGAACATGAGGCCAAACTCTTCTCAGAAATGTGCAGTGATACAACATGAGCCAATGGACACAATTTGCAACAAGGGAAATTTTGATTTGATGTTTGGAAAATTTTCACCATGTGGGTAGTCAAACTTTGGAAAACATTACCCAGAGAAGCTGTGGAATCTCCACCCTTGGAAATACTCAAAACTTGACTGGACAAGGCCTTGAGCAACCTGATGTAAGCAGACCCTGCTCTGAGCAGTGGGTTGAATCAGATAACCTCCAGAAGTCCCTTCCAAGTTGTATTATTCTGTGATTCCTAACCATTGCTCTTGTCAGGAACAGAGGATGGGACAAAGATTCTTTGAGAATACAATCCTGTTGGTATCTCTGGCAACTTCTGAACCCCCTTCTTAAAAAGTACATGTGCTGCATTTACCTCTGCCATGTTGTCCAGTGGCAAACTTGGAAGAGTAGGAGCTGCTAATGCAGACACTTTGGAATTTTTGTTGTGTGAGAGCCAGAGGAGAAACTATGGTCCCCAATAACAAAGAAATTAAAAACATACTTAATCAAGAGGACTCCCACAAACCTACCTATTTAACACTAAGCTGTTCAAACTGGAGAGAGTTGTTCAGGGAATGCAGAAGTATCACTTCTTACAGGCTACTTGAGAGTATTATAGGAATGCAGTCAGAGTACGTAGAGATGCTGCGAGGAAGGCTAAGGCCCAGTTGGAATTGAGTCTGGGAAGGGATGTCAAGGACAACAGGAAGTATTCTTCAAATACATCAGCAGCAAGAGGAGGACTAGGGAAAATGTGGGCCCACTACTGAATGGGGCGGGAGGCCTGGTGACAAAGGATACAGAGAAGGCAGAATTACCGAATGCCTTCTTTGCTTCAGTCTTCACTGCTAAGGGCAGCCCTCAGGAATCCTGGAGCCTGGATGTGAGGGAGAAAGCCTGGAGAAGGGAAGACTTTCCTTTGGTTGAGGAGGATAGGATTAGAGACCTTCTGGGCAGGCTAGACATCCACAAATCCATGGGCCCAGATGGGATGCACCCATGGGTACTACGGGAGCTGGTGGATGTTATTGCCAAGCCGCTTTCCATCATCTTTGAAAGGTCCTGGAGAACTGGAGAGGTGCCTGAGGACTGGAAGAAAGCCAGTGTCACTCCAGCCTTCAAGAAGTGCAAGAAGGAGGACCCAGGCAACTATAGGCCAGTCAGCCTCACCTCCATCCCTGGAAAGGCGACGGAACAGTTCATTCTGGATGTCATCTCCAGGCATATGGAGGAAAAGAAGGTGATCAGGAGTAGCCAGCATGGATTCACCCAGGGGAAATCCTGCTTAACCAATCTGATAGCCTTCTATGATGGAACAACTGGCTGGGTAGATGAGGGCAGAGCAGTGGACGTTGTGCACCTTGACTTCAGCAAGGCTTTTGACACTGTCTCCCATAACATCCTCCTAGGCAAGCTCAGCAAGTGTGGGTTAGATGAGTGGATGGTGAGGTGGATTGAGAATTGGCTGAAAGGCAGAGCTCGGAGGGTCATCATCAGTGGCGTGGAGTCCAGTTGGAGGCTTGTGGCTAGTGGCGTCCCCCAGGGCTCAGGACTGGGTCCCATCCTGTTCAACTTTTTCATCAATGACCTGGATGAGGGGACAAAGTGCCTCCTCAGCAAGTTTGCCAATGATACCAAGCTGGGAGGAGTGGCTGACACACCTGAGGGCTGTGCTGCCCTTCAGAGAGACCTGGACAGGCTGGAGAGTTGGGCAGAGACGAACCTCATGAGGTTCAACAAGGGCGAGTGCAGAGTCCTGCACCTAGCGAAAAATAACCCTGGGCACCAGTACAAGCTGGGGGCTGACCTTCTGGAGAGCAGCTCTGCAGAGAAAGACTTGGGAGTGCTGGTGGATGACAAGTTGACCATGAGCCAGCAATGTGCCCTTGTGGCCAGAAAGGCCAATGGTCTCCTGGGGTGCATTGGGAAGAGTGTTGCCAGCAGGTGGAGGGAGGTGATCCTGCCCCTCTCCTCAGCCCTGGTGAGACCTCATCTCGAGTACTGTGTCCAGTTCTGGGCTCCCCACTACAAGAGGGACATGGAGCTACTGGAGAGAGCCCAGCGTAGGGCTACAAGGATGATTAGAGGGCTGGAGCATCACCCTGTGAGGAACGGCTGCGAGAGCTGGGCCTCTTCAGCCTGGGGAAGAGAAGACTGAGGGGGGATCTTATCAATGTGTACAAGTACCTGAGGGGAGGGTGTCAAGGGGACGGGGACAAACTCTTTTCAGTTGTCCCATGTGACAGGACAAGAGGCAATGGGCAGAAATTGAAGCACAGGAAGTTCCGCCTGAGCGTGAGGGGGAATTTCTTCCCTGTGAGAGTGACGGAGCACTGGAACAAGTTGCCCAGAGAAGTTGTGGAGTCTCCTTCTCTGGAGATATTCAAGACCTGCCTGGATGCAACCCTGTCTAGCAAGTTCTAGGTGACCCTGCTTGAGCAGGGAGATTGGACTAGATATCCAGCGGTCCCTTCCAACCTTACTGATTCTATGATTCTATGATCACTTCCCAGCCACATCAAAGAAATAAAAGTCAGAAAGCTCTGCACGAGATGAAGAGTGCCCATTCTGTCCTGATGCTAGTAATTTTTCCAACTCTGATGTCCAACTTACATACCAAGCATAGAAGAGACACATGCAATCACTGGAAGAACTCCCTCTTAGGTCTTCCCAGCACACTTGTGCTTCTGTTACAATCAAACACCTATACCACAAAGTTGAATTATATTAAAGGGGATATATTAACAGAAAGTTTTCATCTCTGTCTAATGCTTTATGGCAACTGTTTGCAAGAACTGGTCAACATTTTGTCCCTAAAGTTAGAAATAGCATACTCTTCCTACCAAAATTCACAGCAAAGAAAGCAACACTGCCAGTTACTGCTTTACTTTTCTGAAGTTCACTGTTTCTATTAAATAAGTTTTGAAAGTATTATCTCAAATGGGCAGAACATTTCGTTATTTCAGTGCTGTAGAACATTTCTCGATAACCAGGAGGAAGTAGCAGAAACGAAGTGAGTGTTACTTTCAGACAAAAGCTGAGTCACAGTTCCATTTTACTACGCAACTTGCTGCCCTTTGTGCTCTTCCACCTACGGAAGGCAGCAACCTTTAGCTGTCTACAAGTTCAAAGTCATGCTCAAAAACCAAACAATGATATAAGCAACTTTTGTAACATGTCACATGGATCTGTAAGCATGATTTAGGGAAAGTTCCAAGTTTAGAAAATGTTGCTCTTACTACTCCATTTATGTGGTAAGAACCTTTTCTTCACACACTTCAGTTTTAAAAATGTGTAGGATTGGGGGTTTCATCCTGAAAATATAAATGAGATCTTACTGGAAACTGAGTAATAGCAATAATAGCCATTAACAGTCTTCCATTTTGTGTGGGTGCATATTAGGACTGCAAGGAATTCATCAACATAGGCTTAGTATACTGTCATAGGATGATTGACTAAACTGAAGTCATTAGAGAGACTTGTGCAGCTTTCAATAGTGCTTGGATCAAACATGTCAATGATGCAGGAAAAAGAAGATACTGCTATTGAGCCCTTGGGCACATGCTAAATAAGGATCACTGAACTAAGTTCCTGAACTTATATATGGTCTCTGAGTAGCCAGACTCGCAGTGTTCTCAGCATTCACAATGAAAGTTAACTGCCAGTAAATCTGGCAAATGTTTCAGCTCCATGTTTGTTAGAGTTTATATACACAGGCTTAGCAAAGTGCTAAAAACCCTTGTCACTGTTGGAGACCTGCATATACTAGCGCACCTACTATTACCTATGGCTTATTCATCCAACCCCTGCCAGGGTTTAACATCATTAAGCAGACAGAGGAAAGAACGTATAAGCAAATCTAAGCAAGAAGCAGTATTCTGCTAAACAAACATACCTTGTGCAGCTGAACTATGCAGACAAAGCCACACAAGCACAGAAGTGCCTAAAAATGCATTTTTATATTCTATTTTACATATCTATGCTTCACTGAATAGGGTAAAGTTGTTACTACACCTTCATGGCATGTTCAGGTCTATACTGAATTTATCCTATTAGACTAGTGTAAGCATATTGTATGAAGTGTTCTTTGCCTCTCTCCTCTTCTGAGCAGGAATTTTCCAGTTCCAGAAATGTTAAAAGATATGCTTACAATATACAATTTGAGCTTGTATATTGTCTCAGAGTAGTTCTAACATGAACTCAACTAACCACAAGAGCACGACACCACATCAAAGACTCAAACTAGACACTATGCTGTGACATGTGGATAACATGAATTTGTTCAGAACTAGTTTAGGTATCCCCACATGCGCAGTGCTAAATGGTATAGACATGTACAGCATACTTTAGAAAAGGATCACTCTCACCTCTGCAAAGTTGCTTCCAGTCTGCATCTGTTTGTACACAGTGAAACACTATATATGGTTTAGGTGATCATAATGCCAATCATCAGAAAAGGAACTGATGTTCAACACTCTAAAACTGAAGTCTGCAAAAAGCAGATAGAAGCAGGGAGGACATACTGTGCTAATCAAATGTTTTGCAACACTTCGTTGACACACAATTGTCAGCATAAGTCACAAAACCTCAAGGTCAGCCACACTGTCAGATTTAGAAGACTGCTTTGTAAACCACCAGGCTTTGGAGAAAAGGTGTCTGAAGATACCAAAAAGGACACAAGTAGCTTTCAGTGCATTCCCTACATATTATACCATATGGTGAGAACAAATGGAAACTGTGCAGAAAGGGTGGAAAATATTTGTCTTTTATCTTTGAATTTACTGTGTTCTGTTTTAAACATGTAACACAATCCTGTGAGAACTAAATGCTCTATTACAGATCTAAGTATTTGGAAGAATCAGGTAAAGATTGAGAAAGAGTCCTCTTCCCAAGCAAATTAATAGTAAAACTCTTGTCAACTAAGCGAATCAGGAGTTAACATCACAACAATTTAAAGGGACATTTCATAGTAATTAATTGTCCGAATTTCAGATATTCCTTTGTTCTTAGTATCAACACAATAACATGTTTACTATAAATTCTAGAGCATTACACTAAAACAAACTGTCAAGCTCAAGTTTGAAAAACATGAAGTGGAAAAAAAATGGTAAAAAACAATTCCAAGTAACTTCTCTTACTCTTTTTACTAGAAATAGTATAAATCAACACCTGTGGTGCTAACGAGTCCCAATTACAGGATAGTCTCCTCGATTTGTGCCTACAAAAGCCATCGGGATGCAGCTATCCAACTCTTGTATTGAGGGGACCAACTTTGAAACTGCGCTGTCCTACCTCCTCCTCAATCTTATGGAGAGCTCTTATGAGGGGACAAGAGAGATTGTAAGATTAGGGAACATGCATTATCTCCACTTTCACTCTTGGAGGTTTCACAAGAAGAGAATGAACAGCCCAGTAGAAGTGTTAAAATGGTAATATTCCCCTAAAATAATGCAACTATGTGTGGTAAATGCAGTTAATACCGAAGTGTTTCCCAGTACTAGATTCCTTGTTAAAAGTCATCAGCTACTTGCTGATAGCCTCTCACGTGCTCAGCGAGAATGGATATGGAAATTAAGATTTTTAACCGAGTCTTTAAAAATTGTTCCTGAAAATTATTTTAAAATTTAAATACTTACTATCTTTAGGTCAATGTGATTTATATTCTTTTGTATAGACAGTCATTCTATTATGTATCTAGAGTTTTATTGCAGCACAATGTTTTACAAAATTGCTGTATTTTGTAACTGTGTAAGAATCTGAAAAATAAAAATATCATTTAGAGTACTACATCTATTAGAATACACATTTTCTCAAAAATCACAAATACTGATTAAAAAAAAGTGTCACCTAGTCTTTATGATTCCCAATAAAACATCTGTTTTGTATTCACATCAGTTTGCTTTAAATAACCATGTCAACAAATAATCCTCATATTTTAAATCCGAGTGAAAGTAGATCTTTTCAGTAAATTTAGCCTCCTCTAATTCCTTTGGAAATAAATGGTAATTTCTACTTTATTGGGTGCAGGATATTATCTACTAGGAAAAAAAGACTCTCAATGGACATTAAAAAAAAAAAAAAATCTTACCTTTAATCATCAGTGTTCACCTCATCTTGTTATCACTGATCTCAGTGCCGCAGGAATACATTCTAATTGGTCATTAAAAAGCAAGCATATGCCTTTTTAGATTTGAAATTATATTTTCAAAGAACTGACAAGTACAAAAATGAACCTTAATAACTTTTAATACAGATGCAGTCTCATTTTCAACAGCTGAAGAGTCTGCTTCTTTTCAGTGCTAAATAACTTAGTATTTAAGTAGAACAATAATTACAAAACAAAACAAAGTGTATAGAAATTACAAAATAGCAAAAGAATAAAAAGTGGATTTCTTTATCTGCACTTTCAAGCACTTATGAAGACTGCACTGAAGACGAAGTAACTGCCTGGGAGGCAGGCAGCATACTACATTGTAATCACAGTTATTAAAACTAATTAACTACAGAAGTTAAAGCAAAACTAAACTTATTTGTAAGTAGTATGTTCAGCCTAGCAGAAAGACTAAAAATTACTAATTTTCCATACAACAGAGGGCTTTTAGGTCATACACAATCCTGAAGGATTCCTGCAATTCATTTTTCTGAAAAGTTAATAAAATGACAGATTAAGCAAAAAAGAAATCAAAATTTGTTGTTTCAGAATCAACTTAAATAACAGTCAAACAATATACAACTCAATCTCTAAAAAATCATTTTATTATTTGTAGTATAAAGCAAATTAAAAAGTTTTAAAAAAATCCATTTATAGTTGGATATTCAGGATTAAACCCCTGAAATGCATTTTCAGAAGTAAATTAGTGATTAGACTGGGAGGAGGGAAGAAGTAAGCTTTTCTGGGAAAAGTCTCAGGAAGTATGTAAAGTTAGACAAAAGGTAATTAGAAAGCCTTAGAAGATCTCACTTACAACCACATAGGTGAGAAGGATATTTGAGTTCAAACTCCAACCAATGACAAAAAAATACAATTTGCCTATGGAATACTAAGGAGAAAAAAAACACTTAGATTATAAACAAAATCAGTACATTTAAACAATCTTAAAAGTAGTTACTGAAAGGGAATAAAACCAATTTTAAAATGATCTCCACTCTTAACATTGTGTAAGTTATGTGTTTTAGGAGCCAAACTGGTGGCTTTTGGTCACACATCAAATCCTTCTGAAGAAAGGAAACCAAGAACAAACTCCCCCCTCACAAGAACCTATACACCAGGTCCTGCATCACTCAAGTCAGTAAGAACTCTGCCATTAAGTTCAACAGGGATAGGATCACACTTGACTTTGGAAAACATTTTTATCTTATTTATATTACTTTTACATGTAGGGCAGAAAGAAGATACCCTTTCAGAATCATGAATTAAAAATTATATTGTGTGAGACTAACATGTAGAAAAGCCAAAAAATGAAAGATGAAATTCTCACAAAGCAGTAATTCTCTCCTCCAGCATTTGTACAATGCTTTCCTGCTGATAATGTTTAAATATATTGCCTTGACACTTACATTCAAGTATTGTTTTGCTTATGCTATGCATTCAACTGAAAGAGTAATAGATTAAGGATTTCTTTTAATCACTGCACTCACTGCAGATAAATGTTTCACAGTACAAGTGCCCTGCTGATCATCTAAATTTCAAAAAGGTAGCTATGATCCAAGTCCATTTTCTACTTTTCACATTTAGTAAGACATTCAGCAGCAAGAGCTAGATCAAGTTCCAAAGAATGTCTGAATCTAAAGTTATAAAAACAGGAGCCCTTAGGGAAAAGTGTCTTTTATTTCCTTTTCACTTCTTTATACAACTGTTCTTGTTTTGCAAAATATTCTTTGTTGTGATTTACAGTATGCTACATTCTATACGAACTGAATAAAGTTATCCACATTTTTGAACAACAATTGAAAACCAGACTGCCACATCCTACCAGACCACTAGCAATACTAAATAAAGACAAATATCATGCCAGAGCAAACAAAAAAGAGTCCAGTGGATACAGAGAAAGTGACACAGAAAGTTCTGGAAGAAACAAATAGAAAAGAACAAAAGTTTCAGAAACCATGAGCTGCATCAGGAGGATTTCTGTGAATTGTTTTGACTTTACAGTCTTGGAAACTTTCATTTTGAGAGGCAGGGGGAGGAAGGATTAGCACACAGAATGCAGCAGTAAGACTTCAATCTGTTTCTGAACTTGAGAGTCACATATAACAAACTTTCAAGTTATGTTATTGGAAAACTGCATCAGCAAGAAGTGGTGCGTAATGCTGTAATTCTTTCTATCGCAATAAACACTACCAGGTAACATTCCTAAACTGACCCTGTAAATGGACTAGATGATAAAATGGAAATCATAGATATATATATATATAATAGATATATATTTAGGATATAGTTTTTAATGTTAATTACAGAGGTATGATAACGTCAATTCACAGGTAGCTATGACAAAATCTGACAGAGCTGAATACTTCAAAATTTCACCAGATTTGAAGATAGAATTTTAAAAGGGACTTTTGATTAGCTATTCAAATTTCCAGTAACATAGCAAATAAATCTTAGAAGTGGAGTAAATTGATTTGTGAGACTATTAGACAACAGGTACTATGAATAGCTGTATTGTTTCAGTTCATACAGATCTTGTAGTATGAAGGACTCCACAGAAAATAGTAAGAGGTCAAAAGAAACAGTTAAGTCCTTCAATGTGCAATCTCTATTTATCTTAGGTGTTTACATGATAAACATTGTTACTGTTACACTCACCACACTGCTATGAGGTAAAAAATGATTACATCTCTTATTTGTCAGAAAGCATTAAATGACTTACCTAAAGCACACTGTGGTGGACTTTATTCCCTAAGTCTGTTGCTGACATCTTAACTACTCTTTCCTACCTGAAAAGAAAAATGTTCAAGATCACTGATAATTCTTGCCTGAAGACAGGAGATTATCACCTAATGAAATCATTTATTCATTTCTCATAAAGTAATGAATTCTAGACTTTGGTACAGCTGGAAAAACAGGAGACTCTCATTATGAAAAAAGTCAGAGGATACCGACTCTGTCTACGCTTGATCAAGGACTATTCATAAATAATGGCAGAAGTGTACATATCGAGAGATTTTATTTTTTTTCCCCATATTAATCTTCGCATATACCTTCATCAGCCAGACTACCCTTACTTTCACAAAAATTCTTATGTTCTTTCTTGAATGCCATCTTTCCTCATTTGATTCACAACCACTGTGTAATAAATAGTTTTAAGGGTAACTGCCATACTCCACCATACTCCACCCTGTATAACCTAATGATCTAATGAGAAAATGGTATTTCAAATACATTTCAAATGCATCATGTTTTCTCTAAAATGAAAAAGCCAGACTGCAAGAACTGACTTGACACACAACTCTGGTTCTCAGTAAAAGGAATTCCTTAGCTTATGATTGTGAAGGAAAGAAACAGGAAGCAGAATGTTAAGTCACAAATACAACTCACATTTACCTTTTTGGAGAGCTCTCACAGAAAAGGGAAGATAAACAAATCATAAGTGTCACAGAGCCAAATCTCCTTTATAGCCACAAGAAACTTGCAGTTATAACAAAGGAACAAAACAGCAACTCCTTCAGGCAGAACTAATTCACAAATATCATACTGAGAAACAAAAATCACTCCTCCTTTCCCTTTACCCTCAGGCTTATAATTAGAGGAAACGCAAGAGAAATTCTCTTTATTCCTACTGCTTAAAAACAAAGAGTCCTGTTGAGTCAGAAAATACATCACTTTCTTAACTTCCACCAGAAACTCTTTTTAGTCTACCCATACAAGAGGCAAGGATTGAAGAAAATGTTTTTTTTTTTTATTGGACAAACAGATGTAAGTTGTTAAATGTATGTGAACTTCCCCTCAGGTCTAAGAGGAAAGAAGCAAATTTCAAGCTTAGTACAAACTTGGAAGAAGTATTCTCATAAGAATAAAATACCTCAACTATGTTTAAAAGGTAGGTTTTTTTTTTTTTTTTTTTTTTTTTTTTTTTTTTTTTTTTTTAGAGAAAAAGGTAGTTAGCACTGAAACGTGAGGAGGGACCTTAATCCTCATGAAACTTGAAGAATGGCTCTTACTGTCTGCAAGACAGCAAAGGGCTAGCAGGAGGAACAAGGATAGAATTAAGTGCCAAATTAATGTTTCAGTTGAAGCCACACTTTTTAGTTTACATACATGTGTAGCTTCTGGGCTTGTGTTTTGGAGGCTCTTTGTAGGTCTACTTCAGTTGCTTTCTGTAAGTATTCTCCAGTTGCTAAGTGGGCATTTCTGTCTTTCAGCTCTAATTAGAGAATTGAGCATTGGCTCTAATTCCTGGTAGTTGTTTAGGTTCATACCAGTGTTTTTTACAAGGACATTCAGTACATTGAGTAAGTATATCACATTTTCAGACTTGACTGAGGAGCATCCACACATCTCATAGAAGGCATTTATTGTGCAAAATCTGCACATAATCTGATTCTGTTTGGCACTCACTGACTTCCAGGAAGGTTGCTTCCAGCAGTAAGGCTGTGGGAACCATTTTAAAGCTATGGAGGGCAAAAGGGAATGTTCTAGGAAAATGTCATTTCTGAGCATAATGCTTTTTCCGGGATAACATAGTTAAACTATTTTCCATAGCAGTTCTAGTATAGTATAGTACATGACAGCCAGAGATGTACAATCAGTGCAGATTTTCTTTTGGAAATACAGTAAGCTTTGCAGTGGTTTTCTAATAGCTCATTCAGAAGACTGTATGACACCAGCAGATCAGTCATCTCTATACTAGTGAGGTGAGCATTGTAAACATGCTCTTCAGAGCTAATGTAGTGTTAGCTGCAGAACTGACAATATATTTTACAATCGTAGAGCAATTAATTGTGCATCTATAGATGAACTGATCTAAAGACCACTCTATACAATAGTTATGTTCGTAACAGCATATATTCCAGAAACACCCTAATGGAAAAGTAGCAGCTACTAAGCTTCTAGGAACTATTGAAGAAATTCAGGTTTTTCCATAGAGAGCTTTATCACCTAGATTTTAGAAACAGCATAGGTTTGTTGGTACAGGTTTCTAGAATCTTTTTCAGAGCAGCTGAGAAACTTGTATGTCTCTAAGCTTGTCCACTTCTTTCCTCCTTTCTACAATAGGATTTGATCTAGTAAAAGACACAGCCACTTTTTACAAAGAAAGTATCTTTCCTTAGAATTCTCTGTGGCAGCATGATCTGGCCTAAGGTTGCACTTCACCATGCACTGTGCATTTGCAGTGCACTGCACAACAAGTCCCCTCAAACTGATAAGGAACCTCTGCAAATGTATGCCATTCTACAACAAGGAAAGACAGAAAAGGAGTGTCAACAACTACTCAACTACCTTTCCAGTTCATAGCTGCAAGGGTTGAATCTCTACTTCCTTCAATTTTTCAGCCTAGATTTTGGCTAAGTTAATGCCTATTTAAAACACCTGAAAATAATCTCAAATGAACTACTCTGTTAAACTGCACAAAGAAAATAACGTCATGTTCTGGCTTAGATTTAGTTCAAATCCTTTATTTTTCAAATACAAAAAAGATGACTAAGAGCTTGCATGCTGATATGGACACATCAGCTGCACAGGGACAGAAGTTAGAACACATATTTTGCTTTCAGGCATTTTTTCCACCTACTTTACAGCATGAAAGAAAACTATATTTGGTGCTTATTAACTAACTCTTGGATAATCTTTGTTTCTTCTCCTGCTCATTTTTCTCTCAGTCACAAACAGACCAGAAGCTACCTGCTGAGGCATATGGTTCAAGCTCCTTGTTTCATATGGTCTGGCATATTTTAATTGAGCTCAAACAACCTGAGAAGATGTTATCTCAAACTAAGGATCTATTTGCTGCTTGGTTTGTCTGTTGTAAGAAATGGTTATGGAAGATGCATAGCTATTGACTTCTAGGCACAGCCTCTTCCAAAAGCTGTATGCAGAAAGGATCAAAAGAACCTAGTATCTTTGTAATACCACATTTTGATAAACAGAGAATTATAAAGTCAAGTGTCCAAGTACTGTCAACCAGATACTACTAGAAATAATTTGCACAAGAGGCCTTCAAACAGAATTATTCTAATACAACATTTTGTTGATGTAGGATGATCTGACTTCTGAAACAAAAGGCAAAAGAGCCAAGCCTAGCTCCTGCAGAGGAGCATAAACACTCCTGTGCTTAGCTCTGTCTCCTAAAGTCAGAGGCTGCAAATGCAACAGAACATCCTCAGGCCCATGTTCAATAGAGCTGTTCAGAGGTGGGCTTGGCAACTGGGTTAGAAATGAAACAGCATCCTTACCAGATTCTGGATAAGCCAGTGCTTTCATTGCTGTCGTTGAGAGAAAAGCGGTAACATAAATAGCACCCCCAATGTGAGATTTGCGTCAGAATTAATTGTGGGGATTGTTATGGTCTAGTGGGTGTACAAACTAGAGCCAGGTAGCACGCCTCTCCCTCCCCCTCAGGCAATACAGCGTTAGCCTTCACTCATAGGACTACGAGCACAGCACTGAAATAGAAGCACCTTGGACTGCTGGTTTCTTTTGCTGTCAGTATAACTGAAGTTTCTTTCTACATAATATCCCACAAAAGGAGGTTAAGTAATGCCACAAGACTCTCTTGCTGATGCCAAATAAAGAAAAACCGACAGCATTTAACGAAGAAGCCTCCCTCTGTTTAAAGAGCTATAAATTAAATGGGAGCTGTCGACCCTCATGACTCAGAGGCATGACTACGAGCAGAAACCCGCGCCCCAGCCGCGGCATCCACTCCCCGCCCCGCGGCGAGGGCCGGGCTGCACGAGAGCCGGGCCGCAGGCCCCGGGTCCGGGTCCGGGTCCGGGTCCGGGTCCGGCCCTGCCCTGCCTCCCGCCCGGGGCGCTGGAGAGCCCCGCTCCCGCTGCCCCTCACCTCTGCCCACCGGCCCGAATGCCGCGGCCGTTAGGGGAGCCCCAGGCCGGTCGCTAGGCAACCGCCGGCTGTCAACATGGCGGGGCACGTGACGCAGCACGCACAGTCCCGGCGTGCACGCGCTGTACAGCGACGGCTCGCCGCATTACGTCACCCTGCCCGCCGGGAGAGCCTATAAATAACAGGGCCCTCTGCGCATGCGCTTTGGGCGACGGTGCCGCACACAGAGCCTCCTTAGGCAGCGGGGCTGCCCCTTGGCGCTGTCGTCACTGCCGAGGAACCTGTGGCAGCGCTCGCCGGCCACCGTACTCCCCGCCCCTCGCGTGCTATTTTTATTCCTTTGTTTCAGGTCCCCGCCCCTCCGCCGCCGCGGGAGGACGGGATGACGTCACCCGCTTCCCGGAACGATGACGCGTCCGCAGCGGGGCAGGGACGTGGAATGCGCGCTGGGGTTTCGCTTCCTTAAAGGGGCAGCGTCCCCCCGGCGGGGCCGCTGCGCGCGCGGGGAGGGGCAGGGGCGGGGCGCGGCGGCGGTGACGGGCAGGGGCAGGTGGCGGCGGGGGGGGGGGCGCGCGAGAAACCGCTCTTTTCGGTTCAAACGGCCGTGACGCGGAGGGGGCGCGCCCGCGGCGGCAACGGCAGCGGGCGAGCGAGCGGCGGGCGCTGCTCGCCGCCGGGCGACTAAGTACCGCGTCCCCCTGGGCTTCCCCGTGCCGCCAGTGCAGGAGCGGGGGGCTGCGCCTCTCCCCTTCCCGTGTACCTGCTTCCCGCGTTTCGCCGTCAGAGCTAATACTTAAGTAGCAACCTCAGATTTCACCTGAGGTTTCCTTCTCCCTGTCTCCCTTCAACGGCTTCATGGAGAAAGAGGAGACAGATATGTCCCGGCCCTTGTTACGTTACTCATTTGGATGCCCAGGGTAGCAGTTCTCTCGTTGAAGCGTTTATTGATTAACCATATATTTATTTGCTTCTTATTTACTTTCCTTTTTACGTTTTTTTTTCCCGATAGTGTCCAGAGGCCTACAGGCAGAAATGCTGCTCTGCCATGTGTTACAAACACGGGCAGAAACAAAAGAGAAATCTCCAAGCTTTACCCTAAAGAGCTTCCCAGCTAAATGAACATCACACAGTGAGGAAATATGTCTGTCTGTGTGGGGAAAACTAAAAATATAAATAAATCATGGAGAAAAATAGATTAATTTACAAAGGAAGAAGTCTTTTAAAGTGTTTTCCACTTATTTCATAACTGAAATCCAGAAATGGCAAATACTACAGTACAGGCTCTATAAAAGTGATTCATTAAATTACTTCTACTGTGCCGAAGACTAATAAATCAAACACGAGCGCAGAGGGCTTCGAAGTGCAGGTGTTGTCCATAGTAGGTTATCTCTGGACTGGAGATGTGCTCTGACATAAAGCCCCTCACTCACTCTAAGGTCGAGATGATGCTGTGGCGTCATATTTAGATCATGGCTCGTAGAGAAATCTAGGGTGTACTTAGTCACCTATGGCATGACCTTATATTCCCACTCAATTTAGTAACAACAGTTGGTTTCTTAGGGGGCATGTGAGATTTAATTTATTAACTGAGTTTCTAGGATAAGTGGACAGAAAATCAAAAGGAATGAGATGAGAAGTCAGCAGATGAAGGGGAAGTGCTCAGAAAGAGATGTAGCTCTTAGAAAAATGTAAGTCTCTCATAATTTTCTGTATATGTTAATGTAAATGTAATATGCTTATTTATAAACAGATCATTTTCTCCCTACATTTAAGTTACCTGGGTATGATTTTCTTTTTTCTTTTTCTTTCCCCCCCCCCTTTTTTTTTGCCTGTTACCTAGTTTTTAGCTTGCTTTTTGTTGTAATAGCACAGTGGGATCTATTAAAACACTGAAACTTTTCTAAGGAAAACAAAATCTACCATCTGAAACAAATGCCTTCATTTACATTCAGATGGTATATCTTATTCATCAGGCTGGTATGTGTGGATATTGATATATAGTTGAGCATGTAAAATCCTGGCAGGCAAATGGCACAGTAACTAGCCTTTGTATATTATAGCAAAAAATGCCACTGTTTAGCGCTGAGACAGCCAGTGTGCCACAGATGTTCTCCTCTCTTTTAATTCTGGAACAAGTGCTACCCTTATTATCCTTTCAACTGCTTTAAGTTAGGACAAAATGTGTTGCACAAACTTTTGCCTTGTTGAAGCGCTTTCAGCTTTTTGCACTGATGAACAAAAAAAAGGAGCTTTTTTTTGTCCTTAATGATTGCTTGTGTCAGCTAGTCAGGAAAAAAAGTAAAATTAATAAAACACTGGAGATGATTGAGTCTGAAATGTGATCTAATTAAAATGTCAGTTTAAGTAAGTCCCTTTCAGAGTTTGAACTAAATAATGAATGCCAAAAACTGTTTACATGCAAAAGATACCTGCAAAGTTTTCCTAGAAAAGTCATTCTTTAAAATTCAGTATTTTTCTTTATCACTCTGATATAAATATAAATACTCAAATATGTCTGTTCTCTTGACAATTTTATGTTCCAGTGAATCTGAATTTGATTGTCACACAAGCTTCCTTATGAGTCATTATCATTATTTCACATAACTCATTAAAAGAAGGTTGTTTTTTCCCCCTAAATCCCCTAACCTACTTCTACCGTGCCAACAAGAACATTAAGAAACTGGCAGTTAGGTGCAGCTCTGATACAGGTTTTCTGTTTCTCTGTGACTCATTTGACATTAACATAATTATGTTACAGGAGTCAAAGTGATTTTCAAACTATGAGTAATGCACAATACTAGAGAGAATGTTTACAAGACACCAAGGCATATCAGCTAGCTGAAGTAACCAGCTGCTGATAACAGCTGAAGTAAGTTAGGGAATTAAAAAGTTTTACAGTACAATTACCCTTCTTGGGACCCCAGAGTCATATACAGCAATGAGATAGGTAGTGTGCTGTGAAGGATCCAGAACCAGCATTGTACTGTGATTGGGGTAAGACTGATTCTGTGGGTAGTTCACCCAAGAAGTCTTCATAGTTTTCTTCCCACTTGCATATTTATGGAAAAGTCATGCTCAAAGGATAGCAGTGATCTTTTCAAGAAGTGACTGTATTTACCAAAGTTCACTACAAAATGCAAGTGACACACATCCTCTCAGCAAGGAAAAGCTTGAAAGGAAACAACAACCAAAAATATGAGGTCATCTTACAAATATTTCGAACCTTGTGTATGTGAATAACACACAGGAAGAAAACTGTAAGAATAAGACAAAATTGAATGCTGTTACCATGATGAAATATCTTTTCTCTGTAATAAAAATATCTAGCTGAAGGCTAATGATATCAAGAAGAGTTCTGGTGAATATATGTTGAATAAATACCAAAAAGGAATACCTACAAAATGTATAAATCATGAGAAAAAAAGCTGTAAAAATAAATCAAAACCTTAGTGGTGATTACTTGTTTCAAATGTTACCTGCATTTTCTAAAAAACAGTGACATCTCAGGATTTTTTAACATAGTTTGAGTAATAGATTAATTTTTCTTTCTGACTATTTTAGGTTCAAAAGTAGCTTTTGAATGAAACTGGGCCATTTGCTATTTAGAAATACGTCTACTTTGCTTAGATATCCTTCAGAGGATGCCTTATAATGTGCTGAGAACTCAGTTTTATTTGTTTAATAAGTGTTGAAGGCACTTGATGTCTCCCAGGATTGGCCTGTTGAAGCTAGAAGCTTGATTTTAAATTACCAGCACAAACTGCAATTTCACTGAGCGCTAGAACTGACAATAATCAGTTAACAGCTTTGCTGTAAAATATTCACAATAATAGAAGTGGGAAGGAGAGTGAAATGCAGAAAAAACAGGCTGGTAGTGTAAGAGCCGTTATTAGAAAGCATGTTTTCCATGAGACACATGCAAAGCATTCAAAAAAAAAAAAAAAATAAAATAAACACGCACCCCATCTTCTAATTCACCAGAAAAACTGATCAGGCCCCAAGCCAGACACTTGGCAGGCTCAAAATATCGTCACTGACCCTTGCAGAGTTGAACGAGTACTGTAACTGGAAAAAGAGTTGTAGGTGGCTGAGGAAGGCTGGAGGAGAAAGTTTTGCAGCAATATCTTTTGCTGACGATTCTACGCTTTTACCAGGAGAGAGTCAAGGCTTGGGCGTTTTTTTTTTTCTGCTGCTGTTGTCATACTGTGTGACCTTGGAAAACCCTGTTTCTGAGTTTCCCACTTCTTACTTAGGAAGAGGCTTAATTTCTGTGCTGTGCTTAGATGGCTTTGAATGATACCTGCTGCCACAGTGACCAGCATGAATGTATATAACCCTGGTTGATAATTAGACTAGATAAAATTAACCCACAGAACAATCCAAGCCCCATCAACAGAGCTTTATTTTTCTATAGCACAACCTAGCAGTCATAGATTTACTAGATCTACTTAAATCATTAAATTTACTCTAAACTCATTGTAGTTTTCGAACTGCTAATACATAGCGCTGTAGCATGTTGCATCTGCGTAGATGTATCAACTAAGTTTACAAGTAATTTCACTGCTTTTAATTACCGATATCCCTAACTATCAAAAGTCACCTCTCAAATTGTTACAAAGCATAAACTATTATTATAAGAGCAGCTTCATTTACTTCAGGTTTATATATCCTCATATTCCTTATAACAGGATATATTTGTAAAGTAATTCTGCTCAGCTCTACACCTACCTGCAGTACCTTAATCGAGCAGTCTTGAAAGCAGTAGCCTTGCAATGCTCTGCGTTTCCAGCTCCTGCCTCACAGCTTGACTCCAGAGGAATTTCCTCCTCACGCTGATGTTTAGGGAAGCTACGCTCTTTCATGGAGAAATTAGCATTTATGACCACGTTCTACCATGGCTTACAACCTGGGCAAATTCCAAGTATTTAACCTTTGTTCTTTCTTGACACTCTGCAAATTAACTTAAAATAACATAGTAAAATAGACAATATGGAATTTTTTTGGAAACAACTGACAAAATTGAATATCACAACTTTAAAATCTTGTAAATACTGCTTAACCTTACTGGTTAGTTGAGTTTTGTTGTTGTTAGCTTGTTTTGAAGCTGAGTTCAAAACCAAAATATTCAAAGACATTTATTTGGTACAGAAAATAGTTAGAATTTTAAAGAACAAATAAAAATAAGCAGATCCATCAAGATTTAGGGTTTTTTTGACTTAAAGCAAAATTAATTGATACTGATTTTTGGAGTTTTCAGAGTACATGGATCTCATGACTAGGCTTAATTTTTTTCTGTTATAAAAATAGCCACCTGAAAGTTGATGATAATATATTACTCTGAATTCACAGCAGAAGTCATAATTAGGCCTGTATATATTTGCCAACAGAAATGAAAAAAAAAATCACTCTGTTCCTTATCTGGATAAGGTCCTCATTGTGTTGTCTTCTCTCAGATCCTCATGAAATATATAAAATATGTATCAGGGGTATTATTCCTCACCAGTGAACAGCCAGGAGACCACTAGTAAGCTCCTTTACAATAGCTTTCTATAAAAAGGCTGCGGAGGGGGTTGGAAGCATAACTATTAATGTGCAACTGACCCCATGGCAAAGGAAAACAGGCTTGCTAGCAGCATGAGCTCTATTAGGAAATAGTCAGGAAATCCTCAGATGAACTGCAAATATTTTTGTTTGCAATGGCAATAGCTACCGAGGTTGTGTTTAGAGACAGACAAGGGATAAGTTAACGTGAATGAGGACGATGGTCTCTGTGTGGGGTGATCTGGCCTTCTCAGTCTCATGGGCCAGAGAGCTAAAAGCATGCAGGGAAGGACCCTCAGATGTCTGGTGTGGGGAGAGAAAACGCCACAGTGGAGAGATTTGATCTGCAGAAAATTCATGGAAGTCAACAGTCGCTGAAGTTGAGACTTTGACTGTTCTGTGTTTCCCTAAGTGAGGGAAAACCCCTGAAATGGGGGGAAAGGTGTCAGAGAACAGTTTTACAAATTTTTCCTTCCTCAGTTCTCCCCTGCTAAGGCTTTCTTCCATGAGGTCATGCATTAGGTTCCACAGATGAGTCTTAATACTTCTTATGCTTTAGAAAGTCTACAAGGGAGCATTACAATTATCATGCAAGAAATGGTTATGCTGGAAAGCTTTTGGAGCAGAACGTATGGGTGTGGTATATAGCACAATGCCAAAACATATGCTAATTGTATGAAGAGATCTTTGATTTTCTTCTCCCTGCATGATTACTGGAAAGCTGAGCCTCTAAGAAAATGTTCAGGATTATATTTATAAAAAACATTTTTAATATATCTGTCAGTCAAAATACTTACTAGATACAGATTCATTTTTATAATGTGTTTCATATAATGACTTCTCTTCCAAAACTAAATTTGACAAGCTGTTAATGTTAACATTGAAAAACTAGGCATTAAGTTTTGTGCTTCATTAAAGCCCAGTTCTGCTAACACCTATGCATGTGCTTAAACATATGAGTAGTACTGGAACCACTGGGATTACTCACGTGATTAAAATTAAGCATGCGTGAAAGTGTTTCAAGGTCAGGATTTTCAAATTCTCTCACTCATGCATAGAGTAAAAAAGATCCTATTAACCACTCAGTCACCTAATAAAATTGCTGTTGTGTTTATTTTAAGGGACTTATTACCGTTCGATAGGCAAAGTATCTTATAAAACATGTAGATATCAAACTTGACATAATTAAACACTCAGGTGCTATGATTACCTGCTTGAGTGGCTGAATTTTCTAGTAGTGGAGAGAAATCCTTACTCTGACATCTTGAGTATAAGCTGGGATGAATATTGTGCTGAGGTGGTCACATGGTTATTTTAGAATAAGGTGGCATTTTTCATGGAAGATCTGATTTTTTTTTTTTGATGTATTAATTTCATTTTTACATAAACACAAGCTTGATGTTTCCAGAAGGATTCAAAACTGAACAGTACTTTGGGATGGCAATATGTTTTTTGTTTACAAGATGTACTAAACTTTGCTAAATCACTCACAGAAAATGTTCACAAGACAGTCCTGTCAAATTACAAGTTCAAATTAGATGGTTATGGGGGCGTTGAGACTTTCTCTTGTCTAAATATTTTCCCACTGCTTTCTAAAAGAGAGTTGTCCCTGGTGGTGGTGCACTTGTATCATGACAGGATAAAGCAAAATGGTTTTTCATGCCTTGTTAATAATTGCTCTTGTTATTGTAAAGTTTAAACTTACACAAGAGGCTTGGGGGCAACTCAGTTCCTGTAAAACTTTAGCCACAGGAATTTAGTCACAGCAATACCTAACTTCCAGGTCGCCACCGTTCTGCCTGGGAGCCAGGACCCTGTCTTGGGTGCCTGTGCCCTGGGCTGGAAGACCTCAGCCCTTTGAAATCAGCCAGCTCAGTGTGCAGGGAGCAGCTCAGCCTCCCCAGCGCGAGACAGGGCAGCGTTGTATCCTGGGCTGCAGGGAGGCAACTCCATCCTCTTGAGATCCACAAACCTGGCTTCTCTGCCTTTGCTTTGATTTCTTATTTTCTGTTTAACAGAGCATCTCTCCCCTCTTACAAACTGTAGTGGAAGGATGAGGTAGTGCTGCTTCATTTAAGCACTCAGTAGAAATACGCAAGACCGAGGTTGAGTTCCACTCACTGTCTGAAGATGTTTAATTTACATTTCTTTTCCTCTGGGAGACTTTTCAAGCTACCAGGCTGTAGCTGGGAAGAGAAGCACCCTGCACGCTCCCTGCCGAGGCCATGCAGGGAACAGAGAGAGGACGGCAGGCTCAGGGACAGACTCCGTCTCTGGTCTTTGCTCCCAGGGCTGCTCATAGTTTTTACGCAAGCGGTTTTCAGAGCAGGAAAAGAGCTCTATTCTATCTCTTTGAAGCAAGTACCCTAAATGTCTAAGCTAAAACCTCAGCCATTCTAGTAAGCTTTTTCTGGCTTCTTGTGTTTTGACTCCCTCTCTGCACACCAGCTCATCCCCTGTGGGTGCATTAACTCTTAACTTTTTCTAAAAAGGCAGGTGGCCCCAGTTCACCTGGTCTTTGAAAGAAAGGCATGACTACCCTGCACAGGCGCAGACTCCTGTGGTATGATAGGCATCAGCAGAAAACACAGGCTTTGGAGGATATAGAGGAACAGTTAATATCAGGAACCCCCTGGACCTAGTCCTGGAGAAGGCTCCTAGCTGTCTGGTTGTAGCTGTATTTGAGCACCCATGTGGAAATAAAACACTGAGGTGCGTGGAAATACGAGGTTTGCTGACTGCTGCACACACAGTTTCTGGGTGCCAAGTTGTTCATGGTCCTGGGAAGGGGTTTTCTCTAAAACAGTTTGAGATTTGCTTGCTTTGGGTTCCTGCAATTTGTGCACTTCACAGCTGCTATCCTAATCCATCATAGGAGAGAGTCAAAAAGAAGAGTATCCAGATTCTCCTCCAATGGTTAGTGCCTGCTTTCTGGGTTCTGTGTGCTGACTGTGTCCCAGATGGCTTTCAAGAGAAACTTGCAGAAAGGATATTTCCAGTTTAAAACAAACAAACTATAAATATTTTAGTAAAAGGAAAGGGCGCGTACAGGGTGAACTTTGAGACGTGCTCTGAAAATATGCTGCTGACCTCTCACTTGACATATCTGTTTCCCTATTAGACTGTAATATAATTAGGGCCTGCTCTAACCCTGCTGCCTGTTTAATGCTTACATCAATGGCAATGTAGCCTCACGGACTGCAGTTAGAATAAGATATACATGCAAAGTCTAAAATAATCCGTGTCATAGCAGAAGGAAGGATAGCCAAGAAAGAAGAATACTTGGTCCTGTATCTTGCAAGATATTTAGGTATCCTGCCTCATAAATGTGAATGGATGTTAAATCAAAGGTCTTTGAGAAGTTGTCCTCAAGGCCTAATTCTCTTCTCGTTAGCACAAATGAAGAGCAGTCACATTGAAGTCAATGAAGTCACACTGGGCTGTGAAAGGAGAATTAGGACCAAAATCAAATAAGATCAAGAGCTGAGGTCAAAGGCTCTTGTACCAACTGAACGGGAATTTTGACAAGTAGGTGGTCACTATGGTAGCAGGTGGTCTTGGTGGTAGCAGTCACCACGATGGTAATAGCTGATGACTGTTAGATGATTTGGTCTGACCTTTGATATATAGCAGGCCACTAACTTTCACCTGTAACCTTTCTTCTGAGCCCTGGGAGTTAAGTAGGAGGAGCTGTGAGAGGCAAGGACAAGTCTTGGACTATGGTAATAGAGAAGGAGTGACTATAACCCACCACTTTTTGTAACCAGTCTATTTGGGGAAGACACATTTAGAAGTAAGATCTAATGAAAAATTAATGCATTAAAATTTAATAATAATGAATATTAAAAATAATAAATTTAACAAATTAGGTAAGGAAGCAAAAAATGTTGAGGTTCTCCTGTCATACAGTTTACAAGGATAGGTCTGGAGAGAAGGACCTTGGCTCTGTCCTTCTGGTACCCTGTGGTAGGAATACACGTGATGGGGAAGAAGCTGTGTGAGTGTGCAACCTCTCCACTCCCTTCATGGCTATATCTAAAGCACCAATACAACTGAAAAAATGTAACAGAAAGCCTGGAAAGTAAAGGAATAATCTTAAAAAGGTCCTAGCTAAATCAGAACTTGCTCAAGGGGCATGTTCCATGGTCCCTGTCCACAGAAAGACAGGAAAAAAAAAACAGTCCTAGAATTGTACTGAAAGATAGTAACAGGCAGCCCTGATCTGGCAGCCTATCTTTTTTGGAGATTTGCTGATGACCTCCCTAGGACCAGGGCTGAGAACAGAAAACCTGCTTTTACAGAACCTCTTTTAAGATATGCACGATGGGCATTTAAAAAGGGAAGAGGGTAGTGTATAAACATACATTCACGTTGGTGATGAAACCTGCAAATGCTTAGACTTGTGCACGAATATTTTAAGGATACAGAGCATACATGAAATAAATACGTTTTTGTAGTATTACTGTGATCTGTAGTAATTGTAAACCAAAAAAAAAAAAAAAAAAAAACAAACTTGAGTACCCGATTAACCCCCATACCCTGCAAAGAAAACAGTACAAAAAAAATCACAGTTGTTGTGAAAGACTTTTTTTTTTTCCCCCATTTCAAGCACTCTCAGCCTAAAACATGGCTGATTTACAGCCTGAGTTCAAGAGACTTGTACAGACTACTAAGGAAATTTTTGAGAAAATTTTGGATCTGAAACACTCACTTTTGCAGAAAGTGCAAATCAGCTGCAAAAAAAAAGACCTACCATATTTTGATTTTACTTGCTAGTTTTGATATTCTCTTTGCTTTATAGCAATGTTTTAAAAGTAAAACAAAATAGGAACGACAGAAAAACAAATACCAAGCTAAGCCATCCCAAGCCAAATCCTTAGCTTGAAAGCGCTTTTGCCAACTTATATCTGGGGGGAGTTGATGGCCAGTTGTCATTAATCTGTCATAGGTCTAGTTTCTGCTACAACTAAGAAGATGATTTATCTGGTTGGTTAAAATGAGGTAGTTGCATTAGGAAGAGTGTTGCCAGCAGGTCGAGGGAGGTGATCCTGCCCCTCTACTCAGCCCTTGTGAGGCCTCATCTCGAGTACTGTGTCCAATTCTGGGCTCCCCAGGACATGAGAGACATGGAGCTACTGGAGAGAGTCCAGCGCAGGGCTACGAGGATGATCAGAGGGCTGGAGCACCTGCCCTGTGAGGAACGGCTGCGAGAGCTGGGCCTCTTCAGCCTGGGGAAGAGAAGACTGAGGGGGGATCTTATCAATGTGTACAAGTACCTGAAGGGAAGGTGTCAAGGGGACGGGGACAAACTCTTTTCAGTTGTCCTGTGTGACAGGACAAGAGGCAATGGGCAGAAATTGAAGCTCAGGAAGTTCTGCCTGACCGTGAGGGGGAAATTTCTTCCCTGTGAGAGTGACGGAGCACTGGAACAGGTTGCCCAGAGAGGTTGTGGAGTCTCTTCCTCTGGAGATATTCAAAAGGCCCGCCTGGATGCAACCCTGTCTAACATGCTCTAGGTGACCCTGCTTGAGCAGGCAGATTGGACTAGATGATCTCCAGAGGTCCCTTCCAACCTTACTGATTCTATGATTGTATGATTCTATGATGCTAAAAGAGGCATCCTCACTGAAGCCGGGAAGCAAAGATTGAGCCTAATTTATGGTTTCCAAACAAGTTTAGGACTGATCCTGCGATCCCAACTCAAGGAAAACTCCTTCTGAAGCACTGGGAACAACTATAAATTCAGCACATAATGCCAGGCTTAGCTGTGGATTACTCGATATTTAACTGTGCCATAACACTGATGTTATTTGAAAGTATACTTAACTAAACATTTCACAATTTTCTGATACCAGGTGGAACATCTTAGCTATGCAAGGGAAAGAAATATCTCAGCATTAGTAAGGAAACTACTTTCCTCTCCAGAACATGGCAAGCATCTGCCTCATTAAAATGGGATGGTGTGGTGCGTTTTACTTTGATCCATTTTCAATTATGGGAAAAATTGCTAAATTTAAATATATCTGATCTACGCTTTCCACTTACTGGAAAATGAGTCCTTAAAAACAAGTGAATCTGTCCTTCAATGTGGAGCAATATAGTATTGAATTCCTGTGCAGAACACAGCAAAGTCACAGTGAGATCTGCTGAATGTTCCTGACTAGCCTTAACATGAGCATTTTATTTTTATAGCTTTACTTTCTGTCATATGCTAATTGATGACTGATTGTGTATCCTTTTCCTATATGTAAGGGTAGCACAATCTCTTTGGTTAGCTAGTTCCTTACAGGTTTAGGTGAGAGCAGTTTTAAACTAGTCTAAACTGTGCAGATGCTGCTTACATGTAAAGTATTACTAAAAGTTCTTCAATATTTATCTGCAAAAGCAAGCAGACTCTTGAAATGGTAATCAGGAGTTCCAGTCCTCTCCCACAGTGGGTCCAGCCCTGCAAAATTAATTGGGGCTGACCTCCTGCTGAACTGGTGTGGTATCGGAGAAAAAACTCCCACATCTGCTTTTAAATGTCTTGGTAGGTCCTAGCGATACAAAAATGCTTACTTTAAATAGCTACCTGTGTACTGGTTAGAAGTTATTTTCCCAAGACAGCTTTCTGACTCCAGAAATCAATAGCTACGTATCCTCACATGCACTAAGCAACATTCTGCTTCACTTAGCTGATCACCTCTGTTAAGCAGCATTTTCTCTGATTTTTGCTAGTCCTGGAAGCCATAGCATAAACCAGATCCTTTTTACATATGTTCAGTGCAAATTGTGATTTGAATAGTCCCATGCAGCACTGACAAAAAAGTATAGTGAAGCTATAAGACACAGACTTCCTAGCTGGATGTATACTTCACTTAGAAAATCAGTCACTGGGTCTTACTTCTTTGGAATGGTTTTGTAACTCTGTCATATTCCTAAGTCTGCCTTACTCGCCCAAAATATAATATCCTACATTTGCTCACGTGTTGTAAAGAGCCTGAGATGCTTCCACAGAAAACCATGGAACAAAATAATCAACTAATAACAAATAATAAATCCAGCAAAACTGACAGGAATCAACCAACTAAAAAGTCCTTTTGTTCTGTAGCTGCTCTTAAGAATTTTCTTGGTTTTCATCTCTTTTTCATTAGTTTGCAAAATCTCTTTGTATGTGACAGCTCTCCCATCTCCCCGCTCCAGATCCTGTGGTCCTACTGCCAGTGCTTTGGGTCCAGTTCTGTTTCTGCTTTCACTGGTATTTCTTATTTGCTACAGTGGGAGTTTAATCAGTATAAAAAAAAAGCAGAGCTGATCCTTTTATTCCTCCTCTTTATATTTTACATTTTCACCATGTTTAACAGTAAAAATACCTGATGGGAAAGGCATTTCCTGTCAGTAAATGACAAGCTGAGTGCAGATACAGAGATGAAAACTCTTCCAGCTGATCATTAAGCTACGAGAAAATGCTTTTCTTACTGGTCATCATTGCTTATACCCAAGATACATTAGCTACCCCTGGTGCTGCAGTGCGAGTCACTTGAGAATGGAAAGTTTCCAGCAACATTGCAGCCAGCAAAGCCGATGGCTTCGAATACGTAGGAGTTTGTTTGGGCATGCAGGACTGTGTGTGCAAATGGCCAGACACTAATCCTGTGCATTCCTGCTTAAGTGCAGGAAACGTTTAATTCTAAATAACTTTCTGAAAAAAGTAGATTTAAATAGCTTGTTAAAGCCCAGACATATTAGAATCAGAGGGAAAAAGAATAATAAAAAGACAGTTTCCCATAGAGGTTGTTATAAGATCCAGTGTAACTTTCCTTTGGCTTCCAAAGTCCACTATTAATGCAAACTTTAGTATTAACAGGTGGACAAAACACTCAGCTTTCATTCTCCATGTCCCTGTGCCCTTTAAGGTTGTTAGGTTTTTATTTATTTTAATAGTTCAATGTCTACACAAATCCGAAGCCTTTATAGTTTTAGAAAAATACTGTAATTACTATACTTTAAATATCTGTAAAAAATGAACTGATCTGCCTATATGTATAAGAAAACTGCCGAAATGATCCTTACAAAAGACCACAATATTATACCTTGTCAGGTGCTGTTATCTCAAATGTTTAAGAAAAGAATGTATTACCACAAGGAAAAGTTTTAATATTTATAGAGGATAATTTTAGCTCTTTGCTAAACAGTAAGTCTCAAGTTCAGTAAGGCTTTTTGACTGGGACTATTTAGATGTGCATTTAATTACTATGCTGAATCTGGGCTTGTATTTGGCAGTGAAAGATTGTCATCTTTTTCAAATCTCTGTATAAAACTCTTGCACGTAATGAAAAGTACCCAGAATTCTTATTGGGGCTGCTAAATACTACTGTGATACACACACTGAATAGCAAGAATAGTTAATAATCCATCTGGACAGCATCCAGGTTTGAGACATATCTGAGTGCTAATTAAGATTAGACATAAAAATAAAAGACAGCAGCCTTATACATGGTTTCCATTTGTGAATCTCAGATACTTCACACTAGAATGTAAATATCGTTATCTATTTCAACAGACTGGGAAACAAACCCAAAGGAAGATGATGTCCAAAATCACAAAACTGAATAAGGAGCGCTATCATTTCGTCGCTCCCAGCTCGGTGGGCAGCACTCTCCTGATCTGCCTTGTTAACAATTATTTGAGATACGGAGGACTAAAGCCTGCTCCATGAAAGGGGGACGGACGTGGTGAAATCGTCATCGTGGCTGGCTGGGAGAGACGGGGTGGCGAGCCCCAGTTGTGCGCTTCAGTCCCCTGTGCAGTAAATGCGAGCGAGCTGCTAAAGCCGGGAGTTCAGAGGCACCAGCCCCCGCCGCGGGCTGGCCGGGAGCACCGAAGACCGGCGGGAGGTCCCACCTCCCTCCCCTGCGGTCTGCCTGCGGTGGGGAGTTAAGTGTCATTGTGCCCGGAGATTCGGGGCGCCAAGCTTCCCTTCTAAACTGAGGCTCCTGCAAAGCACCCTTCAGGGTTGATTTTTCCCTTTCTTTTTTAAAGTCCGTGAGGGAGAGCTTTTGATCTGGAGGAAAAGTTCCAAGGTTGGTACCTGCCTCTGGCAAAGAGGGATGCAGCTCACGTCCCCTCTTCCTGAGGAGAAACCATCTAACCATATGGCCATAAGCTGTGCCGTTTGGGGTTCCTCTTGACTTCTGCTGAAGCTATGCCGTGATGAAGCGAAGAGCTGAGTAGACAGCGAACCCAACGGCGCGTGACTCTCTAGCCTCAGGGTGAGGACGTGCCCTGGCAGAGGGGCGTCCCGCAGCCTGCTTCTCTCTCTGCCTGAGCATTTCACGGGACAGAAGGCAAAGCCTACACAGCCGTGGCTTTCCTTCGCCGTCGGACTGACAGTCACGTGCGCATCCCAAGTGGGTGCCGCGAAACTCCGCGTCTTCGCCGGTGGCCTGCTGCGAAGCCTCCCGCTGTCGCAGAGCGGGGCCGGGATCCGGGCTAGCGCTCCCGTCAGCGGCGCGCTTCGGGGTTCGTGGATGGGGTGGGCCGGTTTTGAAACAGCCCACGACCCCAGCTGGCCTCCTTTGGCTTACGCTTTGGTCTTGTTCCCTGGGCAAGTTCCTGTGTGGCTGAAGCCAAAAAAATAAAGCGGCAAAGATAAGAGGCTGAAAGTTAAGACCGCTGGTGCGTTCTTCTCGTGGTAGGTCACGTGCAAAGTAGGTGAGAGGACAAAAGATAAGCAGAGCGAAAGCTGCAGTGACAGCCGTGATACTGAATCTCTTGTAGATCATAAATCTGTGTCACACGTCCTCGTCATCGAGAATGGTCTGTATATCGAACTCAATAGTTACAAAGGATTTGTAATTATTTCTATTGGTAATTACTATGGTAAGTTATGGGAGAGCTTCCCAGGCAGATGGGAAGAGTTGGTACGAGTATCGTTAATGATATTAAGTCCCAGAGCGTTCTTCAGGCACGCACAGTCTCCAGTGAACTCAGTGCGAACGGGTGGTTTTAGCAGGGGGCACTGGGGTGCGGGTGTGCTTGCGTGTAGCAGCGTGCTGATTCCGTAACGCACCCAAAATGTCTGTAACTTCCCGCACTAAAAATATACATGTTACGTCACTCTCCTTCTCTCACCCGCTGTGTTTACCTGGTGCGTTACAAGACTACAAACCATAAATACATCAGTCCACCCAAGCTGAAGCTACTCCTTCAGCAAGTAATTTCTAAACTTATCTTTCCAGTCAGTTCCATAGGAGAGCGTGGTACGCTGGCAACCACTGTGGCTAGATGCTGATTTTTCATGGTCACTTGGAGCTAAATTTATCTCTCGTTGAAGTCGATGGGAATCTTTCCATTGACTTCAGTAGCAGTTGGATCAAGCTGTAGTACTTTCATCAGCGAGCAGTTTTGTGCTCATAAAGCCATTGACAAAGTTCAGTCTGAATCTGTAGCTGCTCTCCCAACCCAAAAGCTGGCATTCATTTACATTTTGGAAAGGATGGGGAGGGGAAAGAGGAGAGGAGGATCTATAAAGACAGAGCTTTTCTTGACATAAAATGGATGGGAATATGAGGACGTCCTAACTGAGAGGTAGTTTACACCTGCCTGGAGAGCGGTTAATGCGTCAAGCCCATCACTTTGCATGTTCACTGGAACCAGTGATTCTGCTTTATTCAGTCTGTTCTGAGATGTGATTCTTCCACCTATGGGATCTCGGATGTGGGATCTCTTTTTGTTATTTGTTACTATGTGAATTATCCAGACAGCTCAGAAATTGTAATTACAGGCTATCGGGTTTAGCCAGCAACTACGCCAGTGCACAAAGTCCATTTGATAAAAAAATAAACCCTGAAACGTTTCAGGAAAAGGAAACTGTGGATATGGTTGGCTGGGCCAGCGTCAGTGCTCTCTCTCTCCGCTAGAGAGGGTAGATATTTGTACCACTTGCCCCCCCAAACACTCCAAAAGCACTGCGTATAATAACAACAAATTCTGGACCATCTAATGTAGTAAAGTTCCTCTACAGCTCATGGTTTTGGGCACTGAAGTTTGGTCCTGAGATAAACATCCTGTTGCCCCCTCTGGCAATTACGTTACCATCTTAGGGGAGAAACAACAAGTAAAATGACAAAAAGTGAAAGAGAAAAGTAAAATGACTTGTTTAAACTCAGGAAGCTGAAGAGGCAGGACCAGAAGGGCCAATAGGAGAAAATCTCTGGAAAAAGGAGCAGAAAGGGGGATGATGGAATCCAGGGATCCAGTGAGGAAAAAAAGAGAAATGAAAAGAAGAGAGAATAAAAGAAGTTAAAATGGTGCCCTTATTAGCAGCTAATTTCCCTCTACAAGGCACATGCCCATCCACTCGGGTAGTATTAAATGTAGCAGGGTAGCAGCGTCTGCCATAAGGCTCTGGTAGTGCCAGTCCTCTTAGCTCCGTGGCTTGTAACTCTTCGGTTTTTGGAGCTCTTAATGCTTCCCAGAAGAGGTCCAACCCTTTCATAGTGAATTTGATCCTAGCTACTTTAGGCTTTTTGAAAAAAAAAAAACAAACAAACAAACAAAAAAAGAACAAAGTCACCTTTTGGGGGACCCTTGGAGGTAGTCCACAGATCCTCAAGGAGTCCCCAGATGGCAGCCTGAAAATCCCCCGGGCTTGCTGGGAGCTGCTGAGGCTGCTTCTACCGCAGCATCGTCCCTTCGCTCAGGCAGCAACAACCTGAACTTTGGAAAAAATAATCCCAGGTTCCAACACTGCTGACGGTCTGGTCGGATGTGAAGCTTGTCATGAAACCAGCGTATGTTTGGGGGAACTAGGGATTCTTACCCCAGAGGTTCAGAACTGAATGTACTAAGTAGCAAAAATCATGGCAAAAGTTAGTGCCCATCACAGGAATACAGACTACCTTTCCTTGGCAGAGAGTCTAATTTTGTGCTGATTTTGCAGCATGGTAAGTCTGAGTTACAGAAAGCTCTTTCTAATATATGTGCCTTGAAGAGGAAAACTGGACCCATCAGGGTTTCAGTAATGTCAAAACTTAATACAGTTAAAACCACTGAGCAGACAGGAAGGCAGGCTTTTCTCAAGGTTTCCCTACACATTTTATGTACATTGCATAGTATTTTCCCTTGACCAAATGGGTTTAGTGGAATTGCATGACCAGAAAACCACACAGGCTCTGGATTTTATGGTGTTATTCTGACTGAGATCATACAGTTTCATAAAAGTTAAGACAAGGGACAGCAGAAAGCTGTTCATGGTGAGGATGCAAGTCTATTGCTCAGCAACTCCGTAGGAGAACCACATTTTAGTCTTGTGCAAGTACCCACAGCACTTGAAGTAGTGTGAGGGGATGTGGAGACAGGATCTGGTCAGGAAAAGGTGGAAGAGGATGTTCACTCCTCTCCCTGCAGGCTGCAAGGACAACACCATGGGATGCTCCTCAGGGTGGTGTTTCTCCACGGAGAGAAAACCCCAGTAGCTGTCCCTGCTCTGGTACTGTAATGAAGAAACTGTGGCTGGCTTCAGGGAAGGCAGAAGTAATTAACACCGATTTCCTGGCTGTGAAATGCTTGCTGTTGCAGTGGGATCGTCCCCTGAAGTTTCTGGTAGCAGCAGACAAATGAAATGGAAAAGCACTGATGGGTGTTTAGAGGGAGGCAAATGAAAGACATTTAATGAGATGTTGCAAAAATGAACCTGGTAAAGAGCATGAGAGCATCTGGTGGCTCTACTGTTTAACTTTCTGATACTCTGAATAGTTATATATAACTTATAGGGAACTGGAGTCTGATCGTACATCTTTAATGCATCCCGTTAGCTTTGAGAGCGGGATTGAACCTCTGGGATCCACCGGATCTCTGTTTATTTTTCACTGTGGTTTCATTTTCCTTTTTTTAATGGAAGAATTTCAAGCCAGGGCATGTTTCAGTGGCCTAATCTTAAAAGCACACAGGAACAACCTCTGTTTGTTTTGCAGGGAGGAGCTCTCTCGTTTAAGAAGCAGTTCAAGAATTAACACAACTGTTGTGCTGTCAGTTTTTAGTAGCAAATGTAGCTCGCTGTCAGTAATGGTACCAGCACTAATGAAGAAGCGCTGTGTAGCAAACGAATGTATTGGCTTTAGTTTTGCACAACACATTACTGTTTCAAAACAAAATAATCATCCGCCTGCTTGGGGAAGTGTTGTGATTGATTGCTCAGCAAATGTTAGTGACCCTTAAAAACAGGATAAGAATACTCAGCCTCCAAAGGTACTTCTGGTCGCACAAAAGGAGGGAATGGCTGTGTTCTTTTTTCACCTTTATTATGCCGTGGCATCGCTCTACTTAGCTGAAAATACTCTAAGTTTCCACTTATGATACAGCCCGTAAAATAAGAATGGGCAGTTGCTAAATCTCTCTGTCAGAATTACAGCAAGCACCTGGTCATGACCACGAAAACTCATGTTGCTAAACTGTTTCCACAATAACTTCATGCTCAGAGCTTTCCAACCAATTATCTTCCGAGATGAAATTTTCCACATTTGGCCTCTGTTCGGGAGTGGTATTTTTTTCTTTCGGGTTTGAAAAAAATCATGCCAGCTGTTTTTGAGTGGGGCATGAATGATAAAATTCTGCCTTTGTAGTAATCAAAATTTCATGGAGTGCACCAAGTTGAAATGTAAAACTTGCCCTAGACCTCTCTGAAGAGCAAAATTTTTTGCCTGGAATTATATTTGACATTGTTTAACATAGATTAACAAAGATAAAAGAAAAAACATGCTTTGAAAGAACTGGGATTAGTTTATCTAAGCTTACAGCTAGAGCTTGCAAGAGAAGCAAGCTGAGGGCTGCCAGGTGGGTCGGAGAAGCTGGCTACAAAGTGCCTGTCATCATTTGAGGAGAGCAGGGGACAACTGTACCTACTGCAGCAGAAAGCGAGCATCACTAGTCCAAGCTCACATTTCCTTTCCCACCAGATTTTTTCTTTCTTCTTTTTCTTTTTTTCCCTCTTTTTCTTTTTTCAAAAGCAGACTATTAAATATAAAATAGGAGTGTAAAGATTGCGGAGTTGAGCATGCAAGCATGGTGACATTTAAGAAGCTAAGATTGCTATTCACATCTGTGTGACCAATGTACATACATATATGCACGTACGTGCAAGCGCAGGCAGACACACACAGAGGTGAGATGCAGACAGACTGACATTCAAACTAGGTCTAATTGGAATTTAATACCCTTGTTAAAATGCTCCAAGCAATTGATACATCCCAGAATAAACAACTTGAGACATATTATCATAATACAGCCTCGTTGAACATTATGAAATTAATTAACTTGTTGGAGCACTTGTTTAAGGTATAATTTTTGGATATAAAGGAATAAAGACATTGCTACAGTTAGGACATCCTCAAGCTTTTAAAGGTCCTGATCTCTCTGTGCTTGGCAAATGAGAGCGAGACCTGAAGACTGTGTTAATGGCAGTTTTGTAAATACGGAATATTACTGTGTTGGATGAGAGTGTGTGCGCGTCTGGCTCTGCAAGCGTCACGCGTCTCTTGGGCAAGTGTTTCTTTGAGAAATCTGTGTTCCAGCACTTTGGGGGCTGTTGGAGGTGATTCCTGTTATTTAACAAATCAGGAAGCCTCGGGAACAGCACGGAACAAGCTCCCCCTTGACGGCAGCCAGCAGCCCCGCGCTCGCTGCCTCATACGGCGGACGCTTTGCTTTTCCCTGAAATCATGAGGACTTTGCGAGCCGATGTGTTTCAAGAACAGGATTTTTTTATTATTATTTATTTTTAGCTTCCCGTCATGCTGTTAAATGGGTCTTTCCTCCTCGGGGTAAAAGCTGAAGTCGTCCTGTGCCACGCGCGGGCTGAACTTTGAAGCTGACGCTTGAAGCGGGACGGGGAGAGCGGTGCGCGCGTGTCTGTGTGTGTGTGTGGGCGGGGAGCGGGCGGGGGGGGGAGGCTAAACAACTTTTTTTTTCAGCGAGGTGGGGTCACGGTGTTCAGTCTTTCTTTCCCAAACTCCGCATCTCCGCTTGTTCGCGCTTCCTCCGAGCCGGGAAAAGCACCCGGCTGCGTTTCAGCCGGCGGAGCGTCCCGAAAACCCGGCGGAGGGCGGCCGGGGCAGCCGCGGGGTCCCGCAGCCGCCGGCCCGCAGGTGCGGGGCGACCGGCCCGCGGCTCGGCGCGGCTCGGCGCGGCTCGGCCGCCTTGCATCACCGGGGCGGGCGCGGGCGCGGGCGCGGGCGCGGCCCCCCCGGCGGCGGCTCTCCCGCGGCGGCTATTAATAGCATGACATCAGCGCGGCCCCGCCGGCCGCCGCATACCAGCGCTGCCCGCTCGCTATATAAGGGGGGTGATGCAACCGCCGCGGGCGGCAGAGGCGCGGCGAGGCGGGCGGCGAGCGGCGAGCGGCGGCGCTGCTGCTGCTGCTCCTCCTCCTCCTCCTCCTCCTCTCCCGGCGGCGGAGCGGCGGCGGCGGCAGCGCGGAGCGGAGCGGAGCGCGCTCCCTGCGCGGCGCGGCGCGGCGGCGGCCAGGTAGGTGGGGGCGAGGGGCCGGCGGCGCGGCGCCCCCGCGGAGAGGAGCGTTGCGGAGCCGCTCGCTGCCCCGGGCGCGAACTTGGCGGCGGCGGCGGCGCGTTTCCTGCCCTGCTCGAGCCCCCCTCGGAGGGAGCCGGGACTCGGCGGTGAGGCGGGATGTCGGGGTCAGGCGGCGAGCGCCGAGGTGGCGACCTGTGAGTGCTCCTGACGCTGTGTAAGGTTAACCTCGGTGGCCGTCGGGGCTTGTTGCATCAGCACCCGAGGAAAAGGAATTCGCGTGAAGAAATAAAACCGAGAGGCTCAGGCAGCCATCGGCAGCTGGGCGAAAAAGACTTTCAGGAGTCGTTTTTTAGTATCGGAGTTAAACTACAACGTGCTTAAGCAATAGAGCCGGGGACCTCACAGCCCGGGACCGCATCCTGAAATTAAAATATTGGCAAACGAGATGCAGAAGCTCGATGTAGGGGGAGGACAAAAGAACGAACGAAAAAAAGTAGGGGGAGAACAACTCTCTCTAAAGTTGTTTGAACCGACCGGAATCTGGAGGGAGCCAGCAAGAGAAAAGCTGTAAAACGAGGCAGGAGGCGAGGAAGCGCTACCGCACCGCGGGAGCGAGCCGCGCCGCGGCGGTCCCGGTCCCGGTGCGCGGCGCGCTGGGCGCCGCGAGCCCCGAGGACCGCGGAGGCGGTGGGACAGCTGGAGCCCCGGCGGCCCCTGCTCGGCAGGGCGAGCGGCGTCGGGCGGGCTCCGGTGCGGTCACGCTCTGACCTTACGTGTTCTTGCTCCCGGTATCTCCCCAGCTGTTTGAAGGTTCTTTGTAAACCTGGAGAAAATGGGACGCTGCTTTTGGTAGCTTATAGATAGAGATAATGTTTGGACAAAAACTAGGAGAAAGGAAGGGATAGCCAACTGTTGCATTTTTTTAATAACAAAATCAAACTTTTATTCTTGTAAAACATTTCTGAAAGCAGAACTCTTCCTCAGAAACAGGAAAGCATCTACCTTACTGCTAAGGAAAGGAAATCTAGCCTGCCAGGTAGCTCTGACACGAGGCTGAGTACCTTTATTATTATACCCCGGCGGGTCCTACAGCCCTCGGTGCTAGAGGGGATCATTACCGTGCCAGGCACTGTCCACACGCCCCGCTGCAAAGAGCGCCGAGCAGCGAACTGGCAGCGCGCAGCTCCACGAAACGGGACTCGGCCGATGGCAGAAATCCTCAGGCGAGCCTCAGCCCCCCAGTAGGCCCTCCCTTCCCTAAAGTCTGAGTCAATAGCGATGCCTTTCAGGGTGTCGGGAAGGTCAGCGAGCTGCTCAGGCGGGAGAGCAGCAAGTTTCTATAGCCAAGGACACTTCCTTCTCTGTGCTTCCCCTCCGGGTGGACATGGGTGGGCATCTTCCCACTCCTTTCTTTTTTCTTCTTCTTCTTTTTTTTTTTTTTTTTTTTAAAAAAAACAAGGAAAAAGCTATTAGAGTACCTGAGGGTATTACAGTATAGTATAGTACGTACCGGTGCCAGTGCTACCCTTAGCACGAACAGAAAGCCAGTGTGAACACAATTTCTCAGACACTTGGCTAAAATATGAACATTCTTGGTTTCCTCTGGTGAGGAATATGTGAATAAAGGAACAAACCCTCAGTTCAGGCAAATTGTTAGCCCAATTAATTATTTTTAGGCTGTTATTGTTAATTTAAGGCTTCTGATTTGAATACATTAAACAGAATTAATTTTGTCAGATGAAACCATCCCTAGGAGCCCAAGAGACCGGCAGCGCATGTAGCCGAGGTTGGTTCAGCTGCTGGCAATGAGGGCTTCAGCGCCACCCGGGCTCTGTTGAATGGTTGAGTGTTGGAAATGGTAGACAAGGTTGGGAGGAGTTTAGCTGGAAATTATAGGGATGTTTCTGACTTGTTGGAAAAGAGCAACTGCTTACTTTCTGAGATTATAGGATTAAACCGTATCAGTACTTTAAGTGTGACTCATGAGCAGGGGCTTTCTGACGAGAATTACATAAATTTCCCAAGGTCTCTCTGAATAACAAATTGTTCCAAATAATTTCCCCATCTTTACTAATGAAAGGTGAAATCCTGGCTCCACTGAGGTCAACAAAAAAACTCCTTTTGACTTCAGTGGGTTCAGGATTTCACCCCTAGAATGGGGGAAATCTTCAGCTCTTCTGTGGTCACCGAGCCTGAAAGCGAGCGGACCCGTGCAGCCGGACGGTGTCGTTCTTTACCAGCAGGCAGTTCGCTGTCCTCACTTACCCATGAACCAGACCCTACTCTGACTTGCACCAGGGTGGATTTCCAGTACACTTTCAGATAGCTCTGAAAAAAACCTGCCCTTCTGTCAAGGCACGTGATCCCCAAACGCTTCTCGCAGCGCTACAGAGGTAGCGTACAGGGAATTGTACAGCTTTGGGCAGACTGTGCGGAAATTGAACTTAACCGCGCTGCAGCCCTGAGGCAACTAACTACTTGCTTACCTGCATTAAGTTAATTATAATTGACTTTGCAGTAATTATTACAATTCTAATCGAGTAGGTAGCACATACTGCAATTACCCCAACAGCTATTAAAATAAATAAATAGATAAAACCCCAAACCCTGCAGCACAACGAGGAAAAGCAAAACCAGTATGGTAAAGTCCAGTTTAAGACAAGTTGCTTTATGCACAAGGGAGTAACATAATCTGTTTTCCGATGGATTTGCAGCTTCTGTCGCTGGGTGCCGGCCTCCCGCGACCCGCCGCGGGGGCGAGGGACGGTGCAGGTCGTGCGGGCCGGGGGCTCCCGCGCCATCGGGCGGCTCGCCGCTGAGCTCTGCCCGCGCTCCCTCAGCGGGGCCATCATTTTTCACGAAGCGTGTAGGGGGCCTCTCTCCCTCTTCCAGTTTCGGTTGTCGCTGCCAAACCGGCTGAGGAATAAATGAGGGTGACCAAAAAGAGGAGGCTGGAGAGTGCTGTTGGCTAGGTTCATTTCCTTAGGAAAACTGCTAGAAATAAGGGAGAGGTTTCTCCATGGGTATCCATTAGCATAACTCTCCTCAAGTCTCTTCAGTTGCACTGTTTTACATCAGCAGGAGATCTGACCAAAATATTTAAGAATTTAAAACCTTCACAGAGGGCACTTGAGGACAGTTTCAGATTTTATAAGAGCAAAGGAATGAAAGAAGTGACTTCACGTTCTTCGTGATTTCTTCCCCCCAACTCACTCTGTGCTTTGAAACCCCATTTTCATGTTTGTGCCAACTCATGTTTAGGAGTTCATAACCAGATCTTAACCATCTGGTGTAAAAATGAGCGTGATAGTTTTTTTGGTAGGTTCTGCTCAGACTCAAAACTTCTGCTTCTTGTAGAGCTGTTCTAGCTTTACCTAACGATAGCTAAGATCAAGCTTTGCTCTGTCCGTTTCAAGCCAGAATTCGATGGTTCAGCTGTGAGGATGGAGATACTCCTAACCTAATTCTGTGTTTTAAGAAATAATAATATTTGCCATATATGATCAGTGTAAAGCCTTACAGCATGTATATATAAACACTTTTTCCATCTTAAGTTTCAGAAACATCTAGAAGTTGTGTGATATGCTAATATTATTAAAGACAAAAATGAAGTTAACCTAAGGCAGAAGTTTTTGCTAGTGACCAAATTCTTAATTTCTTGACTCCAGTGAGAGATGGGGATATGTAGGGAATGTGGGTTGAAGCAATGCAAGAAATACAGTCTTATTTCACCATTTAAAATATGCGTCTAGCACATTTTTGCCTTTCTGAAGTTGTTGAAAGACTATTATTATCTCTCTTTTTTTGCCTTTCAGCAAAATGATGGTCCAACACTCAGGCCAGGTATCTGCATTAGAAGTCAGCGCCTCCGCAATTGTTCCCACTTTGTCCCCTGCAGGGTCACTGGGGTTTGATGATTTCTCAAATTTAACCCCTCTGGTGAAAGAGGAACTGAGATTCGCCATTCAGAACAAGCGTCAGTCCCACAGAATGTCTTCCACACTGGACACAGTGACTGTTTCTGAAAGGCCAGTTGAAACGTCAATCATGAAAACAGAGGTATGATTCTTTAAATTGCATGTCAGTGTGACTGATTAATTCTCTAATAAAATTTCACTGTAAGACCAATAATTATATCAAATATAGACAACCTGCTCCACCATGTAAACATGTTCGATCCATCAAACATACTTTTTTTTCTTCTGTAGGTGCTTTTGGAAAACCCTGTGGTATTTCTCATTTCAGTTAAGGGCTATAGTTGAATATTTTTAATTATGTACCTAAGGACAATGCTTTACAGTGATTACAGCAAGCGCTAATGTTGTTTCTCTGCCTGCTTGTGGCTGAACTTGGAGTAAGTCACTTCTGTTGTACTTCAGTGCAGACAGTCTAGCTGGCCCCACGTGGGCTTCACTGAGCTCGATGCTGCTGTGCTCTGTCCACGCTGTTTTTTTACTTTAGTCTCAGTGAAAAGACATGTCTCTTATAAAGTGAAGGAATAGACTAAGTTAGGGATATGTCTGTACATTGGTTTAACTCAGTCACTGGTGGTGTTTTCTTGAAATGCCCAAGGGAAAAAAAAGCTTAAAGGAATGTCATCGTGTATCCCCTTACCTGCGCTGCCTTTAGCTCCCTGCTTCATTCTTGCTTTCATCTTCCTCCCTGATTCCTGCGCCCTTTGCTCCTTTTCCTCCTTGGAAAACCTGGGAGAGATGGAAGGTGTAGAAAGTACCCGGGCCTGGGTGGGAGAGGCACTTGGCAATTTTTCTGAGTACCATTGATTTAAAATGAGCCATCACATGGATTGCATCCATCCAAAGTCCAGTCTGCTTTTTTATTGACAATTTTAATGGAGTTGCTACCATTTTACTGTATTGCAAGCAAGGTCAGAACCGCGTCCTTATATAACTCATGATATGAGTGCTAACAACACTATTTGCATTGTTTCTAAAAATGCAGAAGTTATCAAAATACAGATAGAGTATTTACAGTATCTTACTGATTGTGTCTATCTGTTTTCACTGGCTAGTTTACTCCTGAAGAGGATGAAAGAAAAAAACGGAGACGGGAAAGGAACAAAATTGCTGCTGCAAAGTGCCGAAACAAAAAGAAGGAAAAAACAGAATGTTTGCAGAAAGTAAGTCACTCGCTTTAATTTTTCTTGCTCTTTCGTCCTGCCATGGTCTGAATAGGTAGTACAGTAGTACTGTCATAGTAGGAAATGCAGAAAGATGTTACCAAAATCTCCACAAAACCTTCACAATCTTAGCTGTATTAAAAAAAAGTGAATATGCTATGTATTAAATCTGACCTGATTAAAACTGGAGGAAAGTGATCTAATAGCTGTGTCTGTACTTTGTGACTAGGAATCAGAAAAGCTGGAAACTATCAATGCAGAATTAAAAGCCCAGATTGAAGAACTAAAGAATGAGAAGCAGCACTTGATATACATGCTAAATCTTCACAGGCCCACTTGTATAGTCCGGGCACAAAACGGAAGGACACCTGAAGATGAAAGGAATCTCTTTATTCAACAGATCAAAGAAGGAACATTACAAGGCTAAGTGATACGGCAAACATGGAAATATTTATAGTATATTTTTAACAGCTACAAGAATCCATGGAGGATCTGACTTAACGTAGGATTCTATTAGTCAAGAGCCTTTAGGAAGGGCAGATTGCTTTCTTAAGCAGAAAGAATCATTTTGGCCTGACAGCGATTCTTCCCCTTGGAAGATCTGGTCTCAATCAAATCGGAGCGTCTTCTGCCTCAAATATAGGGTTTGCACCTGTCGTACTTGCTGTTCCTAGGAGCTACAGACAACAGCTTCAGAAGTGTTAGCTCTCTGCTAGTATACAGTATCTGCACTCACGACGTTTGTGCTAGAACACTATGACTTGCAATGATGCATGTGGTACAGACAGCTGTGCTGGATGGACACTACCTTTCCTTATTGCTGGAGGGGAAAGCAGACAGTATTTTTTTTTTCCAGGTTTTGAAGTTTCCAGGAGGATGTTTTCTGGCGGAATGTACTGATATGTAATACTGCATTCTAACCAAACACACACACACACACACACACACACACACACACACACACACACAAACCTTTAGTTCCAACCAAGCTTTGTAATATTTTTTTTCACAACACTTGTGTGGGTTTTTTCTGTGACTCATCTCAGAGACTGAATTTGAAAAGTCTGGTAGGTGTGACAAAGAAGTGTTTCTTGCAACACAACCATGTGGCTAAGTTTGTGCTTTATGAGCTGGAACCCCACCTACTATCCTTTGGGGACTATAATTTTTCCTTGAGTTGCTGCAGAGCATTTTGTACCACCACTCGGTGACTGGGTGAATTGGACCCTTAGGAGAGAGGAAACTAACTATGAAGGGATTTTGATAAGGATTTTGCCTGAGTAAAGAATTGCAGAACTGAATCCCAGGCTTGTGAATCATGCAAAATACAACTTAAAAAAAGAGAAAAGACATTTTAATCTAGGATCTGATCCTGCAAGCTTTAATTTGTGCTTCGAAGCCTCATTCAGAGAAGAGGTTCAATGGACTTCAGTAGGTCTGGTTATACAGATAGCTCTTACAAACATAAGGGCATGACAAAGCCCTGTCCATCCTTGTCAGGATTACTTCCTATTGCCTGATGATTCAGAAGGGAAAAATGTGATTGCAGTTACTTTATTTTACATTTGAGTGGTGACTACAGTCAATCAGAAGTGTTATTTAGAATCTGAAGGAGGCAAGAGTTTTGGTGTAGTGAATAAGTGTTTTTATTAAGTACTAACCTTAGATGTTTCTGAACTGGTAGAAGAGCTGCTGGAGAAAACAGTTGGAGCTATGAGTGTTTAAATTCTGATGTTTCTGTGAAATTCTCAGATTGTTTAATCCTATAAAATATATCATTACAATTTTCTGTAAAAGAAAATATCCTTATTTATCACTAATATCCTAATGAGTAAAGTTAATAAATACTACAAGCAAGATAAAACTGAAAACACAAGTGTTGTGCTGTTTTTTTGCTTTTATCTCTTGGTGTTTAATATTATATATTCCTAAACTTCAACAGTTGTATTTGAGACACCACTATTTAAAACCTTTATCCTGCCTCTTTTCCTCAGATGAGGTACTGAGTATCTTGAGTGATTGGATGCAGAGATTATACCTTCCAAAATTTTATATCTTGATCAGTGGTGTGTGGCTGCTCAATGTCACAATTTAAGTGAAGCAGACGATAAGAATGGAGCTTACTGTACATAATATTTTACACCAGTTAAACAGTGTTGAAATTGTTTTTATTCTAAAGGCTAAACTTAAGGATACCTCAGCCATAAGCTTCTTACTTTGCAAGTCCCGGTTGAGTATATCAGATATCATACCTGATCCTTACACGATCTTTATATTCTGCAACAGAACTTCTTAATTTTCCTAAGATCTGGATATATTGTAATGTCCTACAAATGATGTGATGTTTAAAAGATATGTGCTTCATGTATTTGAAAAGTGAATGTATTAAAAGGCAACATATTAGGTCTGATTCTGTCCTGAAAATCCACTTTCTGAATGTTGGAAGTAGCTTCCCTTGACTTCAATGAGAGTTTTATTAAAAAAAAAATCCTGTAGGCTGAGTTTGGAGCCTCTGCTGCAACCACTGGCTCAGAGGGAGTGACATGGGGAATCAGTGGGGCCAGCTGTTTGTCAGACAACGGGTGTACGTGAAGCGTGTTACAATAGCCTCGTCCAACAAACGTTCATTGGCATTTGATTTCTGTCATACAGAAGTACCAAACCGAGGCATCATCACATTATCATACTCCTTGGCTTTGCCCTTTGTGTATCAAATGCCAACAGACAAGAGAGTTTGTCTCCTATGCTGTTGTAAAGTGTTACTGCAGAGACTAGAGTATAATCACGGAATTCGTGTCTCTCCTCTAGGGAATTTGTATGGTTGCTTTTAACCATATCACTGCTGACGCAGGCGTCATGCTTTTGTTGCTCGATGTTATTTACTTAGCATGCCAAATGTTAATATGGTATCACTACTATTGTCAGAAGATAATTATTTTTATTTCTTTATATGCGCAGTCATAGCTGCTTTTTTACTGTGTGTATGTGTGTGTGCATGCGTGCACCTGCACGCTAATCTAGAAACGATGGTACTGAAGTTAATTTGACTGTGCCCAAGAGAAGAGTGTTTAAAAAGCTAGAAAGGAGCAGTATGTTGCATGATTTTCTAAAACTATACTTTATTCAGGAGAACCTCTAAAATGCATTAAAAGCAATTTGTTTTCTATTCTCATTTGTTTTGATACTTTAATAAAAATAATTAATATATATTTACTCATGTGTCATTTAATTCATTCTAAGTTTCAAGGTTCAGGTTCATTTTCTTAGAACAACACTGTAATATTAAAAAAAAAAACAAACACATTTAATAGTTTTTCAACAATAAACTTCTTATAAAGTGAAACTGGTACTGTTCACTGATCCTCAGGGTGTAAAAAGCGTTTTGTTATTGCAAGGTTGATCATGAATACCAGGCTAATTTCTTATTTGTGGCTCAGAGGTTAGATTAGGGCACTGGAAGTCATAACTCCTACCCTTGCAACCAGCCAGCTAATAACTTATTTCAGCTTTCTGATTACATATCTTGCAAGTGGGGGTGATACTTTTGCGGACTGCTGTAAAGTTTTAATATTTATAGACTGCTTTCAGTGGTCAGATGGAAGGTACTAAAGAAGTATAGTATGATTAAGAGCTTTGTTTTGGGTGCATGTGTATGTGTGTGGGGGGGCAGAATGAGGAATGATGAACAAAATGTACTCTCCTGCTTTTCCAAAACTAAGTAGCTACACCCAGACAGAAGTCCCTGTGTTTTGACAGCCAGTGGCGTGGACCAAAAATTTTGGCTTGAATGCTTTGCATGCAGTCATAACTTCTAATACAGAGGTCAGATAGAAGGCCAGGAGCTCCAGGGACCAGGAAATTCATCACAGTATTGCAAAATGTAGTTAAAAATACCAGTTGGAAGGAAGACCTAGGTTACTATGAGCCTGACAATATTGAACATTCTTTTTTCCTGTCAACACATCCATTTACAGATGTGCAATCTCCAACACGTGTATTCACCCTTTCACATACTCTCACATACTCTCCTATACTTGCTATTAAATTTTAGCTTTGAATCCTTAATTCTCTTTTCATTTGGTAAATTTATAAATCATCTGCCTGCCTTCTAAGTTGCCTTCTGGTTGTCAACACAAGCTTGTCTTAGAAAATCTTATAAACAAAATTAGGGTATAAATTCCTGAATTGGTATTTTATAATACTGCCTTTAGATGGTGTGATCTGAAACCACTTAATTGAGCATGTAGCTGGTCTATATGTCATATTCCTATGACATATAGCCTCATTAGTACTACTTGAATTAAAAGATCGCTTTGCAGCTTCTCTGTAGGTCTTGTTTTAGACACTAAATATGTGTGTGTACAGGCCCAGGCAGCTCTAAGTGCATGCTGGGCTTTAGGCTGCACATTCTCTAACAAGCATCTACTTTTGTCTAGCCCTTCCCTTCATGTAAGTTAATAAATAGCAATATTGAAGGTAGGTAAGGGCAATGGTTTACACTAGGCTAGAAACATTTAATGAAACTGAAAGGTAACATACTAAAATTGATAGTAACATTTCTACGTGGGCCCATCTAGAATTTGAAGTTACAGCCTAAGGGGTTCGCATTAAAAACACTATGATTATTAGTTTTGTAAAAGAAATAGGGTAATGAAAAATGGTTTATGGGTAATGGAGATAAACAGTACAGTTTAACAGTTAACAAAAGAGTTTTGAAAATTAAATCGACTTCATCTTAAAAAAAGTCTGACTCCTGAGTGGCAATTGTATCTCACATCCATTTTTATATTTTTATTTTCTACATCCCATGAAGCACTCTCCTGGAGAAAGTACCATCAAGTCTCAGTTTGCCCATTGCCGAGTTTCTGTGTTTGCCCAGTGCCCCCAACTGGAGACCCTGGGAAAGACATGTTAAAGGTTCTGCTCCTAAATGTTAACCTACACAGAAATACTTAATAGCATTCTTCTTCAGCTTATAGTAAGTGACAGCAATATCATATTTTTGTTTATATAATAGACATCATTTCTTTTTTAAGTGCAGCTAAGATAAAGAATGACAATATTAAAAAAAAATCTTTGTACTTGAAGCCTAGCTCCCCAGTGGACTCTCTGAGTCAGAACTGCTGACTTTAGTGATAAAAATAGTTATTTACTAATTTTCAATCCTATTAGATCTTCAAAGCCAGCACAGTCAGAAGAGAACACACTGGATTCTATTCTTGATGCAGTATCAGTTCCGACTGCTTATCTTTTTACTACTGCCAACAATGAATCATAGAATCAGTAAGGTTGGAAGGGACCTCTGGAGATCATCTAGTCCAATCTCCCTGCTCAAGCAGGGTCACCTAGAGCATGTTAGACAGGGTTGCATCCAGGTGGGCCTTGAATATCTCCAGAGAAGGAGACTCCACAACCTCTCTGGGCAACCTGTGCCAGTGCTCCGTCACTCTCACAGGGAAGAAATTCCCCCCTCACGCTCAGGCGGAACTTCCTGTGCTTCAATTTCTGCCCATTGCCTCTTGTCCTGTCACATGGGACAACTGAAAAGAGTTTGGCCCCGTCCCCTTGACACCCTCCCTTCAGGTACTTGTACACATTGATAAGATCCCCCCTCAGTCTGCTCTTCCCCAGGCTGAAGAGGCCCAGCTCTCGCAGCCGTTCCTCACAGGGCAGATGCTCCAGCCCTCTGATCATCTTTGGAGCCCTACGCTGGACTCTCTCCAGTAGCTCCATGTCCCTCTTGTACTGGGGAGCCCAGAACTGGACACAGTACTCGAGAGGAGGCCCCAGCAGGGCTGAGTAGAGGAGCAGGATCACCTCCCTCCACCTGCTGGCAACACTCTTCCCAATGCACCCCAGGATGCCATTGGCCTTCTTGGCCACAAGGGCACATTGCTGGCTCATGGTCAATCTGTCATCCACCAGCACTCCCAGGTCCTTCTCTGCAGAGTTGCTCTCCAGAAGGTCAGCCCCCAGCTTGTACAGGTGCACAGGGTTATTTCTGCCTAGGTGCAGGATCCTGCACATGCCCTTGTTGAACCTCAGGAGGTTCCTCTCTGCCCAACTCTCCAGCCTGTCCAGGTCTCTCTGAAGGGCAGCACAGCCCTCAGGTGTGTCAGCCACTCCTCCCAGCTTGGAATCATCAGCAAACTTGCTGAGGAGGCACTCTGTCCCCTCATCCAGGTCATTGATGAAAATGTTGAACAGGATGGGACCCAGTCCTGAGCCCTGGGGGACGCCACCAGCCACAGGCCTCCAGCTAGACTCCATGGTACCGATGACGACCCTCCGAGCTCTGCCTTTCATCCAATTCTCAATCCACCTCACTGTCCACTCATCTAACTCACACTTGCTGAGCTTGCCTAGGAGGATGTTATGGGAGACAGTGTCAAAAGCCTTGCTGAAGTCAACGTACGCAACGTCCACTGCTCTGCCCTCATCTACCCAGCCAGCTGTTCCATCATAGAAGGCTATCAGATTGGTTAAGCAGGATTTGCCCTTGGTGAATCCATGCTGGCTACTCCTGATCACCTTCTTTTCCCCCATATGCCTGGAGATGACATCCAGAATGAGCTGCTCCATTGCCTATCCAGGGATGGAGGTGAGGCTGACCGGCCTATAGTTGCTTGGGTCCTCCTTCTTGCACTTCTTGAAGGCTGGAGTGACACTGGCTTTCTTCCAGTCCTCAGGCACCTCTCCAGTTCTCCAGGACCTTTCAAAGATGATGGAAAGCGGCTTGGCAACAACATCCACCAGCTCCCGTAGTACCCATGGGTGCATCCCATCTGGGCCCATGGATTTGTGGATGTCTAGCCTGCCCAGAAGGTCTCTAATCCTATCCTCCTCAACCAAAGGAAAGTCTTCCCTTCTCCAGGCTTTCTCCCTCACATCCAGGCTCCAGGATTCCTGAGGGCTGCCCTTAGCAGTGAAGGCTGAAGCAAAGAAGGCATTCGGTAATTCTGCCTTCTCTGTATCCCTTGTCACCAGGCCTCCCGCCCCATTCAGTAGTGGGCCCACATTTTCCCTAGTCCTCCTCTTGCTGCTGATGTATTTGAAGAATACTTCCTGTTGTCCTTGACATCCCTTCCCAGACTCAACTCCAACTGGGCCTTAGCCTTCCTCATCGAATCTCTACATACTAGGCACCTAGTATGCCTACTAGGCATCCTAGGCACCAGTACAAGCTGGGGGCTGACCTTCTGAAGAGCAACTCTGCAGAGAAGGACTTGGGAGTGCTGGTGGATGACAAGTTGACCATGAGCCAGCAATGTGCCCCTGTGGCCAGAAAGGCCAGTGGTCTCCTGGGGTGCATTAGGAAGAGTGTTGCCAGCAGGTTGAGGGAGGTGATCCTGCCACTCTACTCAGCCCTGCTGGGGCCTCCTCTCGAGTACTGTGTCCAGTTCTGGGCTCCCCAGTACAAGAGGGACATGGAGCTACTGGAGAGAGTCCAGCGTATGGCTCCAAAGATGATCAGAGGGCTGGAGCATCTGCCCTGTGAGGAACGGCTGTGAGAGCTGGGCCTGTTCAGCCTGGGGAAGAGCAGACTGAGGGGGGATCTTATCAATGTGTACAAGTACCTGAAGGGAGGGTGTCAAGGGGACGGGGCCAAACTCTTTTCAATTATCCCATGTGACAGGACAAGAGGCAATGGGCAGAAATTGAAGCACAGGAAGTTCCGCCTGACTGTGAGGGGGAATTTCTTCCCTGTGAGAGTGACTGAGCCCTGGCACAGGTTGCCCAGAGAGGCTGTGGAGTCTCCTTCTCTGGAGATATTCAAGGCCCACCTGGATGCAACCCTGTCTAACATGCTCTAGGTGGCCCTGCTTGAGCAGGAAGATTGGACTAGATGATCTCCAGAGGTCCCTTCCAACCTTACTGATTCTATGATACTCTGACTGCATTCCTATAATTCATGATGCATGAACCAAAAAAAAAAAAGTCTATTGATTTTTAGACCCCAAGCTGTCACTC